>NW_013550570.1:61434-615123 GCF_000709125.1 Exophiala aquamarina CBS 119918 | reverse complement strand
CTCGATACCTATGCGTTGCCTACAAGTGAACTATACTGTAATCGATAGAGCTCATTGAGTACAGTCGATTGATGTAATTATTAATATGATTATCTCGGTTGCGTAGTGCTGAGCAGAAAGTAATCTGGCCGGATAATCTGGCCTGAACCCTAAGAATTCCCATTCTCTCATTGGTCGCCCTACGAGTAATCTGGCCAGATTCCAGGGTCCTCTTGGATAGGATTACGAATATAATTAAGCGCCGATAGTATATATATATATATAAGGCCTAACTTACGAATAGATTATAGTAAACCTCGACTAGGAAGATGCGAAGAAAATCTAGGAAATAGAAGTACTAACGATACGAGACTTATATACGATATAGGAGGATAAGAGAGAAGATATACCTTATATCGACGGACGAGTAGACCCGACGTACCTATTCGGTTATTTTAGCTACGCGGGAAGAAGCTACTAATAGTACTTTAAGCTACATTAATACCTATAGAATATAAGTCCTAACCGACTTCGGATTCCGATTAGTAAGATAATATATTAATTAATAAACGAGTATAACGAACGTACTTATATAGTAGAGCTAAGACCGTACGTATATTTAAAAAACGACGAGGAGATAACCTATTAAGGCTAGGTTACCTACGGTAATAGCCTTAGACTCTATATAAGCTAAATAGGGGAAAAGCGGAATATATAGTCCTTATAGCCGTTCTATAGAACCTCCCTATACGACTTATAATAGACTTCGGAGTAAACGGGAATTATATCTTATACTACGTAGCGTAAAGGTTAAAAGACTACGTAAAGGTAAAGATAGAACTATACCGACTTATAATAGTAGACGGATCGCTAATAGAGTTTAAGGACGGATAGATAAGAAAAGAACTACGATAAGTCGAACTACTAATAGGAACCTATTAGGAAAGGATAACCCTAGATATAATAGCGATAAAATACGACGCTATACTAAGAATAGGGTAGCTAGAAAAATATAACCCCTAAATAAACTAGAAAATAAGAGAACTCGAATTTTCGGATTATAGTTACGGAATAAAAATAGAAGACCGATTATCTTTAAAGGTTCCCTTCGTAAAGGCGATATAGGTACGACCGAGAGGTAGAATATTAGCCTAAACTAATATCGAAGAGCTATCTCCGGAATATATAAAATATAAAGAACTATTTATAGAAAAAGAAGGTAAGGTAGTACTTCTAGAATACTAGCCTTAGGATTACTAGATACCTATAAAAGAAGGAGAAGTACTTAACTATAAGGAATAGTTAAAGTTACTCTCGAAAAAAGAAGAAGACTTCCTAAAGGACTATATCGAGAAACTAGAAGTAAAGGGCTTAGTTAGAAGAAGCTAACTAAAGGTAGGAAAATATAGATCTATATTCTATAGTGTACTCTTCGTAATAAAAAAGAATAGATTACTACGACTATATATCGACTATAGACTACTTAACGATAAAACTATTAAGGACTATTATCCTATTCTCCGATAGGATAAACTATAGAATCACCTCTTAGGCGCCGTATAGTTTACCGCGTTAGATACTAGGGACGCCTATTACCTAATTAGAATAGCTAACGGAGAAGAATAGAAAACGGTATTCCGAATAAGATAGGAGGTCTACGAATTCTTAGTTATACCTTTTAGACTTACTAATATACTATTAACGTTCTAAGAATTTATAAATAACGCTCTAAGAGAATATTTAGATATATTCGCCCTTATCTATCTCGACGATATCCTAATCTTCTCGAAGACTTACGAGGAATACGTAGAGTATATAAAGAAAGTAATGGAAAAGCTAAAGGAAAATAAAATCCTACTTAAGCTATCTAAATACGAATTTTATAAGAATAGTATTAGATTCCTAGGCTATATTATATCTTCGAAAGGACTTATACCGAACTAAGAGAAAGTCTAAGCTATTAAAGAATAGCTAGAACTAACGATAGTTAAGGAAGTATAGGCGTTCTACGGATTAATTAACTATTACCGGAAGTTTATTAAGGACTTCTTAGAAATCGTAGTACTAATTACTAACTTAACTAAGAAAGAAATAATCTTCGATTTTAGGGAAAAATGTAAGAACGCCTTTAAAGAGCTAAAGCGACGGATAACGTCCGCACTAATCTTATATATTTTCGACCCGGAAAAGGAAGCGACCGTAGAAATAGACGCCTTAGATAAAGCAATAGGAGGCTACCTTAAATAAAAAGACGAATAAGGGAAGCTTTATCTAGTAGTATATTATTTAAGGAAGCTAAGCGGACCCGAGGTAAATTACGATGTCTACGATAAGGAACTACTCGTAGTAGTAGAATACCTAAAAATATAGAGAGTATACCTAGAGGGAGCTAAATACCTAGTGTAAATATACTTAGACTATAAAAATCTAATATACTAGATGATAACTAAAGAACTTAATAGAAGATAAGTTAGATAGGCTAAAACTCTAGCCTCTTACGATTTTAAAATTATATATATTCGAGGAATAGAAAACGTTATAGCCGATGCCCTTAGTAGAAGAACGGACTATATAGAAGGGCTAGAGTCGGAGCCGGTAGCGCTCCTAGAGAAGAAGGAAAATTACCTAATATATAGAAAAATAAAAATACTTACGACATTAGAAATAGAATTAACACTAGAATAAAAGTAGAGAATTATATAAGTAAGGTATAACGATAAAAGCGTAGGATACCTAGGTATTAATAAGATAATCGAACTAATAATACGAGATTTTACCTAGACGGGACTAAGAAAGGACGTTAAGGATTACGTTAAGAACTACGATATATACTATAAAGCTAAATACTTAAGATATAAACTATATAGCTTACTATAATTAGCGGAAAATATAGATAAAGTATAGTTAAGAATAGTAATAGACTTTATAGTTAAGCTACTACCATCGAAGGAACTTATAACGGGTATAACTTATAATAGTATACTTATAATAAACGATACACTAATAAAATATATTTACCTACTACTATATAAGAAAGTATTAATAGTAGAAGAACTAGTATATATAATTACGAGAATAGTATTCGTACAATATAGAACACTAGAAGTTATTATTACGGATAGGAATAAACTATTTAATTTATAGTTTTAGTAATCGTTAACCGACCTACTAGGAATAAAATATAAGATATCTATATTATACTACCTATAGACGGACGGATAAACGGAAAGAACGAATTAAACGATAGAATAATATTTACGATACTATATAGACTACTAATAAAAGAATTAGGTCGAGCTATTACTAATAGCTTAATTCGCTTTTAATAATAATATATCGGTAACCGGAATATCGCCGTTCTTCGCGAACTACGGGAGATACCTAAACTTCGAGAAAGAACCGTTAGGCGATAGACCTATAGCGGAAAGGGTAAGGATAAAAGTCGAAGACTTATATAAGTTATACTTTCTATTAAAGATAAAGTTAGATAAAATATTAAAAATAACTATAAAAACGATAAATAAGAAAAGATCTAAGGAACTAGACTTCTAGGAGGGGGGGATAGTCTATATTAATATAAAAAATATAAAAATACGAAGACTAAGTAAAAAACTAGATTATACGAAAATTAGTCTATACCGAATTAAGAAAATACTAGAACTAGTCTCTTATAAGCTATAATTACTAGGAGGACTAAATATATACTTAGTATTCTATAAATTACTATTAGAAAGGGTACTAGAGGAGGCTAGACTAGGACTAGTATATATCGACGAAGAAACCTAAGAACCCTATTACGATATAGAAACTATACTCTAATATAAGCGGGAAGGCCGCTAAGCGAAATATCTAGTTAAATAGTTAAGATACCCGGAATAGGAAAATACCTAGGAACTAGAGATAAACCTTAACCCGAAACTTATTGCCTAGTATTACTAGCGGCGTAATCTAGCTAGGAGGGTTCCTCTATTAGAAAGTCATCGGTTATTACGATAAAATTAAACTCGCCGGGACCGTCGTCTACTAATTCCCCGAGAAGCCGTGCTTCTCGGTTAACTATTTTACTTTATTTCTTAGTAATCTTCTCGAGCCGAGCTTCTACTTTAGATTACTCGGTTTAAGCGGCGAGGATGCGGCGAGCTAGGCTAGCTAACTCCTAGCGTAGCTTCTCGTTCTTTTCGCGTAGTTTACGTTTTTTATTTTTAAGACAATCGAATTCGGCATCCGAAAAAGTACCACTATATATAATATTCTTCCGGATATAGACGGAATAACGAGAGTAACCCTCGCGGACAATATACACTTTATACGCCTTAACGTACTAAGGGCAAGGAGCTATAGCTTCGAAACTAAAACCGGGGAGTTTAATTTTAGTAGCAAGACGTCGGAGTTATTCGGGCTTAGAGAGAGAGGCCTTAGGAGGTATAATTAGCCGTGGAAAGGAAAGAGGAAGGACGGACCGCCTCTAGCGGACGATACTTACCTTATATACGTTAAGGATAACGAATAGAGAGAGGAGGGGATAGTGTTACGAACTAGGTTACTAGAAGGGTCGCTAAGGATAAGCCGCCTATACTCGAGGGAAACGAGGAAGTTAGTCGATGGAGAACGAGGCTACGCTACGTAACTAAGGAATGGACTATAAAGGACTATAGACTACGAACATAGTCTAAGTAAGTCTATAGTCTAGGCTAGCACTATATATATATACTTATTTACCTAGATAGTATAGTTCGTAGTTAACTTCGTTAGTAATCCTATACCTATATTTTAGGATATAGTCCGACGAATAAGTATTCCCTTTATTATCTTGGTTAACACTCTAGTATCTACTCTATTAAGGAACCCTACCTTGGTTAGAACTACTTATAGCTCGGATTATAACAAAAATCTATCTACTATACGAATAAAGGAAATACTCCCTAGCCTCTCCTATAGTAGGTTAGTATAGTTTCCTAGGAGATAATCGATAGAGAGGAATTACGTAGCTTCGGCTATATAGTTATATAGCCTAAAGGTATACTACGAGTAATCGCTCTAGGGCGTACTCTAGAGCTTTATACGAGTTTAACTCGTAATACTATACTTTAATATAGGTAAGAAGGCTACTAGATAAAATACCTAATTAAGTAGTTAGGATATCTAGAAGAGGAAAATACGTAGAAACCGGAAACTAACCTTAACTTAAAACTTATAGTTCGATACTATCGGACTACCGAATAATCTAGGGGAATAGGACCTAGAAATTAGGCTAGGAAATTCGGCGATAGGTTAAAGATATCTTCGAGCTAAGCGTTATCTATACTAACTAAAATAGTAGAGGAAGCTTAGGGCGAAGGATCGATATAATCTAGCGCGTCTAGGGTATAAGCCTCCTAGATAACTATTTTCTTTTATTTCTCTAGTAGCTATTCGGCTTCTTTCTCGAAACGCTTACGCTTAGCGTTAGCCTAAGTAATAAAAGAAAGTAGACGCTATATCTCCTTACTCTTTTAACGAATCTCTTCGCCTTTTTAGCGAGCGGCCTCGACTAAGCGGCTACGCTTAGCTAAAAGGGCCTCGAACTTAGTATTAGAAAATACCCTATTATAATCTTTTCGGTTATTACGCGTATAATTATTATAGCGCGTATAGCTATCTAATATAAAATAAATAATATTTACGTTCTAGTAGGGAATATAGCGACCTATACCTTCGTATTTTCGTCTAAGGGTTTTAATTTTAAGCGTAGTACGTTAACGACGAATAGTAGAGGACTCGGAACGTTTAATAATACTTATAGGCGATATAGTTAGCTATAAAGGAAGAAAGAAATAGAATATAGAAGAGGCTTACCTTAAGTATATTAAGGATAACGACTAGAAGGAGGGAGGAATAGTATTACGAACTAGGTTACTCGAAAGGTTACTAAGGGAATTAAGGTACCTACCTAGGAAGGAAGTTAGCCGATAAAGAACGAGGCTAAGTTACGTAACTAGGAAAGCCTAGATCTCCTAGATTCCTTAGATCCTATAGGATCTTAAGAGATCTAAGGGGAGCTACGAGATTTAAGAGAGCTACTAGTATTATATATATACGCTCGCTACCTATATTAAGATAGATTATAGTTAACTTCGTTAGTAATCCTATATCTATATTTTAGGATATAGTCCGACGAATAAGTATTCCCTTTATTATCTTAGTTAATACTCTAGTACCTACTCTATTAAGGAACCCTACCTTAGTTAGAACTACTTATAGCTCGGATTATAATACTATACTTCTACTAACGGCGGTAATATAAATAGTATACTTTTACTCGCTCTAGTCGATAATACTACGGTTAGTAACTTATCTACCTATATTACTATAATCTTCTCTATTACTTCGCCTTACTCGGGCATCCGCTATATTACCGATCGCCTAACTAGACGCTCTAATCTACGCGGGATATCCTTAAGTAATTTACTATATAACGACTTATACTTTACCCGCTTTAAACGCGGTAGCGATAACGATATCGAAGTACTCTCGACTTCTTTTTCTATATATATACGGCTCCTCTTACGATATCGTACGAATAATAATATACTTATCGTTACGATCTACGTTACTATCGTAGTCGATATATTCTTTTTATATTCCTTCCTAGTTTTCGTCGACTCCTTCTTACTACGACGTCCTTCTAAAAATCGATACTATAGCCGACTAATCTCTTAAAATTTTATTAGCTTCTCCGGCTATATACGACTCGAGAAACGACTATTAATTATATAGTAATCCGCCGCGATAATACTACTATACGTTAACTACGCGTCCTAAATCTACTCCTACTTCGGCCCGGATGTCGCGGTCTCCTCGGGCCCTTCGACCTCTTCACCCTCGCCTTCCTCGATTTCTACTACTATTCGTCGTACTACGATCCCCTTAATAACGCGCGCGAACCTAATCGCTATATACCGATAATTACTTACTATTACTTCTACTTCTAAGTATTCGCTCGTAAGCGCGGCTAGTCCGTCGCTTAGTTACGCGGTATCCTATACTCCGTAACGCGTATCCTTCTATATATATAACTATAGCGATTTATTCGGTCTCGTTACGCCGCTTATATTATAAATAAACTTCTTAAACGATATAAGCTATATAATATATACTACTACTATACGACTAATCCGCTCGAGTAAAAAGCGAGCGACCTTACGACCTAAGCTACGAATTAATCGGTTCTTATTACGATCGATAATAAGTATAACTCTATCGTCGAATACGAATATATTACGAATAAGCTACTATATATTATAGAACTTTAGCGTCGCTATCTTCGGCCCTCGACCCGGCTATCTACTCTAGATATATATAATCGCTATTAATAGCCGCTTAAACGCTTTAAATCGTCGTATCTACGCCTTAACCTCCGCGACCCGAAGTTTTAACCCTCCTTAAGATAGCTATATCGTTACTCGTATTCGTTTAGCGATAAAGCGAAAGCTAGCTTATAACTACGCGTTACGCGGCTTCGTTACGAACGAATATTTCGTACCTTCGAATAAAATACTATTCTAAATACGCTAGAGATCGATTATCTTAGCTACCGTTACCTAGTTATTATAGACTAATAGATTTAGTATCGCCTCGGCCTCGTTAACCGCCTCCTATACTATCGTCGTAAAACTATCTACGTAAATTAACTAATTTAAGTATCGTATAACCTATCTATTCTACTTCTATAGTACCTTCGGCGCGCCTCCTTCCTTCGTACGAAAGTTCTTACTATATACTATTTATATAATTAGTATACTTATCGAACTATACGAGCCGCCTACTAACTAGCGACGTTATACTTCTTAAAATCCCTCTACTATCTCTATTATTATCTTATTCGAGTCCGCGGGACTATCGCGAAATACTTCTTCTAGTAGTAATATTCGTCTATACTATACTAGTCTCGCTAACGACTCGATATAATACTTCGGCTTACTTTAACTTCTACGAGTATTATTAATCTCTAGTACCGCGGTAAAGAAGAATAACGAATTCTCGTACTAGTTAACTAATACTCGCTATTATAGTATCGCGATATAGTACACGAATACTACCTCGTCGAGAGCCTACTACCTCTTCCTATCTTCTTCGTTCTTATCGTTATCTTTATTCTACTCCCTTATATTACTAAACTAATTAAGCGCCGCCTCGATCCGCTATAGCTACTCCTACTACGTATTAGTCTATCGAATTCCGTATAACTATCGGGACGCCTTACGCCCTAAGCGTCCTACGCGAGCATAGTATAATAGATATCGTTTAATAAATTATCGATATCGATATATCGACTTCTCGTTCTACTTTAGTTTAAACGGCCGCCCGGCGGGTTTTATCGGATTAATACTATTAAGCTAGAGTAGTAATTTATACGATACTAACTTTAATCGCGCGGTACATCGCTATATTACGCGATCGAAGCTCTCTACTAGTCGTATTAAGAGCGAATCGACTTCTCCTAACGATTTATTCGTTCGACGGTAAGCGAGTATATATACTCCCTTACGTCGCGCTATTAATTCGGTAAGATAGATAACTCGCTTATCTTTATCGTTAAAAAGCGTAGCCTAACCTATATATTATACCTAGCGCGATTAATTTTCTATATTTATCGGGTTATCCGCGATCTATCGTCGTTCCTACTACTACGTATTATACTTTTCTTTATATATATATAATATTAATCGAAACGAATCGTCCGTATCTACTAGAGACTTACTATATTCGGCTTTACTACCCGAACCTTACTCGTTACGAACGATCTAGTATCGAGCGTAACTTCTCCGCGAAAATATCTATACCTTAACGATATATTAAAGAGCGTAACGGTAATCTCTATATCGATTCTAACTAGTATACCTTTACTACTCCTTTTTATTTATCGTTAGATACTTATAGTCGGAGTAGCTAAATTCGAGTAACGAATAACCGAGCTCGGGAATTACTCGAGTTCTACGAGACGATAAGTCGATATAACGCGGATTACGAACGTCTAATATCGAGATATAGTATAGTAATACTTATAATAACTCCCTATAAAGCTAATACCGTTACCTCTAATAAGTTTTATATCTAGCTCCGAGTCGTACCGCGGCCTTATACTCGAGATAGATAATAACGCGATATAATACTATATACGAGATTTACGACGGTACCGATATACTTACTATAATAATTAATATTTATATATATATTAAGTTTAAAAAATACGTAGTACTTAAATATAAATTACTCTAAATCTAGATAAGTAAGCTATTACGCGACTCGAAGTAAGAGCCTCTTCTAAGATAAATTAGCCTTATCGATTTCTTACTAATTACGATTTAGTGTAATACGCCTATAACGCGAGTCCTCGTATAACTCCTAAAAATCCGCTAAGATTACCGAGACTACCTTAAATTCTACGGAATAAAGACTAAGTCGACGGCGATACTACTAATCTACGCGATTATAACTTAAAAATATAATAAATAAATTTATATAGTTATATTTTCTATTTAAATACTATAAAATAAGAAGACTACCCTAGTAGCGACTCGTAGCGGCCTAACCCTAGATAACCCTAAGTAACCCTAGCCGGGGGATTTTAGCTAATTAGCGTATACTAGATTATATAAATAAGGGATTATATAAATAGGTTTAGGGTTATATAATTTATATAGTAGATGCGGTGTAAACACCGTATTAATAATAGTTAGGTATACCTAAGGATTATCTTAAAGTTACTAAGATTAGTAGCTAGGAATCTATAGATACTAGGAACGTACGTTCCTAATATATTAGTTATATATAGAACTATATAGTAATCTTCGTAGACTTAAATTAGGTAGCCGTCGATAGCGTAAGTACGCTCCTTCGATATCCTTATAGCGAAGCCTTTCTCTATAATTACTCTCTATAATATAAAGTTTAGCTTCGCTTCGAAGTCGATTAGTACGCGAAGCGTACGCTTCTTACTACTAAACTTCGTATCTATAGTTACTACTAGTACTCGCGACGATATCGTACTATCTTCTAGTAGTCCTAATATACTAGTAGCGCGTAGCGTACTAAATACTAATTTTTTTATCTAGAGGAATTTACTCTTCTTCTAACTTTTATTTCTAGCTATATCGCTAGCTACCTTACTAGTACTCTACGAATACTCTACTCTTATATATCTAGATTAGTTATAGTTCTAATATAGTCTATCGCCGAGAGTAAGTCTATATTCCCTATTCTTTCCCTTCGACTTACTATTGTACGAATAGAGCCTCGAGCGCTTCCTTTAAGGAGTTTTCGCGCTCTACTTACTAGAAGAATACTTCGAGACTTCTCGTAGTTTAGACCTTCTACTAGAAGTCCTTTAGAGCTCTTTCTAGCGCTATACTACGCGTAGAACCTACTTTTTAAATTTAATATCGAGTAATTACCTTATTACTTCTAGCCGAATTTTAAGCTTTAATATAAGTAGTAGCTTCTAAGTATACGTCTCGCGTTTAGATATCGATAGAATATTCGTTCGGATATATATAAGCTCTTCTTATAGCTCTCGAACTATCTAGCTTTCGCCCTAACGTTTCCGCTATAGGCGACTTAGTACGAATATTAGGCGGTTCGCTAGATCTTATACTAGGTTTCGTAGAAAGTAGATAAAGTCTTTCTATATTAGGATAGCCTCTTCCCGACGCGTCTATACTAAAGTAGTAGTATTAGTTAGGAACGTAGCCGCTAAGTTAATACGATTCGCGTTTAATAGTATCGTCGAACTCGATAATATAGAAAAACGAATCTACTAATAGATATCGAACTTCTATAGGCTAGCTAACGAAGTACCTATATATATCTTAAGTTCCTCTATCTTAATATACTTTACTAGACTATTCTCTTATAGGCTTACTAGTCGCTTATAAAGGAGTAGCGTCGTACCTAGAATATCTATCGAATTATTAACTTACTTACTTCGAAGCTCCGCTTCTATTCGTTATATTTTATTTAGCTATCTCTTTTCTAGTAGCCTACGTTATAGTTACGCGTAGCGATCTTATATTATCGATATAGATACGATACTTAACGCTCTAGAGCTTCCTTAAGGAGTATCTTCCTTAATTCTACTAAGCGATAATAGTAGGTTACTCGAGTCCGCTCGAGATCCGCGCGTCTTCCGCGCTTCCTCTACTACGCGCTAAGTAGAGCTCGATAGCTCTCCTACTTAGGGCGATAGATTTTCTATTTACTCTATCTAAGTTAATAACCTTCTTTAAGTACGCGTTTTAGCTACGCCGCTTATATTCCTAAGTCTTTCCTTAGTATAGTAGTTAAGGAAAGTTCTTATAGAATTATAAGAGTATAAGTAACTTAACGAGAATACTAAGATAATCGATTAATTACTATATAGTCCTTAGAATATCGACTATAAGAACTTAAGGAGTTTAAATACCTCGTATACGATTTGTATAGCTCCTAAGGTCTTATATACTAGGCCCCTTAGTATTTTAGGACTAGTCTTAATATAGGATAAGTACTTCTAGGGTCTATCGTAGTCCCATCCCGTAATAATAAAGCTATAATAGCCTTATTCGTAAAGGTTACTACTACTAAAACTTAGGCTATATAGGTAGGGAGCCGAACTCGTAGAAGGAAAATACTCTTAATTCTATAAACTATACTCTTATAACTACTACCTAGTACTTAACGTACGCTCTCGTACGTAGGGTTACTTATTTCTTATCCTCGTCGCTTAGATTATCTACTTTCCTCCTTACTTACTTATTCTTCTATACTAAGGCCCCTTCTCTCTTCTTTTATAACTAAGCGCCTCGAGCCCTAATATACTATGTTAGAAGTATTATAATAATACATTAATATATCTCCTAGTCACGTAATGTAGCCTCGTCCTCCATCGGCTAGCCTTCCTTAAACTATCCCTCGGAACGTAGGACGCCTATTATAGCGACCTCATCCGTAACCTAGTTCGCAATATAGATATAACTTAAGATTACTTAACTATATTGATTAAACGGCCTTATTTATATAAGTCTTACTAGTATTAACTAAGATTATACTTTAGGCTTAACCCGTAATAGAATCGACTTTAACTTTATATTATACGAAAAGGTAGCCTAATGCTTCCTTTTAGGCGCCCCGGATCGCTATACCGATATATATCCTTAACTCGGTAACGAAAGAATCCTAACTTAAATTATAATCGCTATTACTTCCTCCTAGACCGTAAATCTACCCTTTTATTCATAAAGTCACAAAATTAGTTCCAACTCGCCCGTTAATAGCGATAGTAGTCTTTAGTACTTGTTTACATTGAAAACTACGAAGCGCGATTTTAAGTTGTCACGCCAAGAAAAAAAAAGGTCATACGCTGACGGCTTAGGGGATAGCGGTAGTGTCTAGTAACTAGAGCTAGCGCTACAATATAACTTCTAGCGTTACTCCGTAAGAGTCTCTCTATTCTAATCCTTCGAGCGGTGAGGAGATATACAGGACCGGTTTCTAGGCTTTTGCCCAAGCATTATAGTAGTCTAGATATATAGTAGTTCATTAATATAGCATTTAACGTTGGTCAAGAAAAACCCTCTAGGGCGTTGTAACGCCCTATTAAGTCCCCAGCCAGGAATTTTCCATCTAATCTATCTATAATCGTCCCAAGAACCAATCAGTACCCTATTCAAAGATCTAATTACTACCTTTAACTTCTATAAACCGTTAGAAGTTTAAGTTTATACTAGTGTGAATTTCGCATTCGTCCAAGGTTAATTAAGCCATTAGACATATACTGAGGCTAGCAATAGAGGAAGAGGAAGTGAACCCCTCGTCATCTCCTTTGCTGTATCCTAACTATATTGCGATAAAACAGCCGACTTTCCTATCGTCATATCGTTTGTGACCTCCGTAAAGATCTCGCCTACATCCACAGTTAACTAGAGGACAGTTTAAAATTTAGCAGTAGTTGTCCTTTAAGTTTGTCAAACGCGAGGGGGATATACAAACTATATTGTCTGGACAGCAGTCCCCACTAATAGGATGGCTCCTTGATAAATTCAGGTATAGGAAGGTTAAGCTGAGAGATCGCGGCGTAATGGTGAGATACCTTTGGGTTAATTGCAGGCCGGAAGAAGACGCAACGACACTTATTTACGGTTGTCGAGGTTGACTTGAACACGAGCCGCTCACGGTCGAGCCTCGTGTTCGACTGTCCCTTTACGGTGGAAAGGAGGTATTCATTTCCCACGTATCATTAATGTAACATCTCAAGGATTGCCTGGTGTCCCAGGGTAGAAAGTAGTCGGCCACGCCCGGGATGTTTATTGTAAGGGTCATTGGGAGTGATACATATCGAATTTAATTCGTGTCTCCGCCGTGAACCCTTCGACATGGCTCTAATTGTTCAAGTACCAACGAGATGTTTATCGCGGTCTCAAATGTACACTTAGAAAGATGTCTGTTAGGCATCTTATGGGAGAGGTGATGTGCTCGCCGGAGCGAGATGTGAAGCCGTGGATAGAAATCGGAGATCTCAAAATACCGAGTGAGGCAACTGGCATGTTGTTTCTTAAGTTGCTTCTAGCCAGTATGAAATCTGCCGGGTACGCTTAACCGTTCTTTAAGTATTCAAAAGGGCAGGACTTGGTGTTTTCCAAGCGTAGCCTATAGTAAACCCTGACTGTGGGGATATCTTGTCCCGCCCAGTAGTTTAGGAGCATCTCTAGGCAATTTGAACTGAAAGGTTATATTGCTATTGCTAAATGCTGGATCATCGATGACTGAATAGCACAAGCGACTTAATATCGGTCAACGTGATAAGGTTCTCGATGGAGATTTTACTATCGTGAGACGCAAGAACAACACCTGTAAATAAAAGGTTAGAACGTATGTGAATGATATATTAACCTCTTAACCAGAGTAATAATATATCAAAAGACTCGTTGATGATTAATTTAGTTATACACCTATTTCAAGCCGCCACCAGGCTTATGGGGGGAATTTATCCTGTTCTATGCTATGGGAAAACCCTCTAGAGGATAAAAAACTATTGTCTCTCCAACACGATCTTCTTACTTAAGTCATCTTTATACTAGGTGAGATACTATAGTTCTTTATATCTCCTCATTCCTTATAGACGCTAAAATCTAGCTAGTATTCTACTCTTCTTCTTTCTCTATTCGTTCATTACCTCCGTAGCTATTTATATTAGAGCGATACTTATCCTAAGGGCTAAAAGACTTGTACTTCTATTCTCGAGCTACTAGGTAGCGTCGTATAGAGATTTCGTAACTCGGTAACTTCCTAAACTCTCTCGTAATCCTTATTTACGACTCCTAAGTTACTTTCTATTATTCTAGGTTTATATAGAGCTCTAGGTATCTCCTTATAGTATATCGTAGCGTCTCGTTACTCCTGTTACTATATCGTACTTTAGACTATTGTAGTAGGGCGAGGCTACTCACTACTTACCTATTACTAACAGCGCTAAGAGTACTAAGATGTATATATACTAATATTTTCGTAACTATAAGAATTCTATCGTAGGTGCTAGATTTCGTGTTCTATACGATAAATTAACGTTTTCTCTCACGCGAGGAGAGATATTCAACTCTCTATACGAAGTATAGAGGGTTAGGAGGACTCGGTTTCCTCTCCGAAGAGAGTACTTACGCTCCGCACCACGAGAAGGTGCCTCCTATCGCGGAGCCAAAAGACTCGTTTCTGGCTGATCCTGTCGAGACGACGATTTTTCCACTGATGTCGGAAGTGCGCTAAGTCCTGTAAAGCTGGAAATTTTATTTCTATACTAGCACATATTACTGCGGCCATAATTGTGCAGATGTATATTGTCCCCAGTTAGTAGACCCATGGGAACTATTTTCGTTAGGACGCGAACCCATAATATCCCATCCGCCTTGAAAGTTAAAGCGGCCACATGATTCTATATAATTACCTTGTTTCGATATAGGTGGAAGACAGCAATACAAGATATGAGGGATAACCTTGGTAGCGGAGCCGCTCTGTGGCATCGCTAGCCTCCCAGAACGACCAGATCATAGCCGTAAGATCAATTGCTTTCTCCTAGTAAGTATTTGTCTGGCGGTTTCATTGCCTAGCGACTTGGCTCTGGGCTTTCGTTAGTCTATCCTGTATATGGTCGGATACCAAATCTTAAGTCCTAAACATATTGAGACTGCTCACCCTTTTGTCCGTGCCCTAAGTTTCTCACCAACTTTCTGTCAAGGATTTTCCAGTTTACCGAGCACAATTTAGTCTGAGATTGACCGTTGAAGTGAAGCGAAGGAAGGCTCCGTAGGAACCTGTTGTACGGGCAAATTCGGATACAAGATGCCCCAGAAAAACTCTAGAGTTTGGTTATACTCCCTTTCACTCACCTCCAGAAGTGCCATCAACCTCCAGTCCCCTAGAATCTACTTATTTCCATGGCAGTTTAAATTTGAATTAAGGTTTGTTGAAAGCATATTTCTCAGTTGTGACTTTAGGGGCAAACCCCTCCGGATACATGGAAGGAAAAGATTTTCAAGCTTTTCGAAGAGAGGACTATATAACGACCATAGTTGGGCCCCATTATAGGGACACGTCAGTCAGGCTCGGTCTCCAAGACTAAATATTGTCTTCACCATTGCTAAATCCTATTCACTTTATTGCCATCTCTTCATTGTGACAACCCTGAAGCTCCTCTGTCCAATGGAAAGCCAAAGACAATCTTTGGACCCGGAGATGGGTAAAATGCCCAATAACGAAATGCCCAAGGTGGAGAATCAGCTGCCAGCAGTCAGCCCAGCAGAGGACCTTGAAGAGGGAGTCAGACTGCCTGTGGGTCCGCAAGCTGCGTTTGGTAACCCAATGCCTATGTAGGATCTCGCTTTGCTGGCTAAGTTCAAAAGGAACGCATACTGACAAGTGGGATTTAAGGGCGCTGTTGGGATTCCTGATGTCGCTCACGCCCGTGACGAATGCTTTGATGCGCTGGTGAGGGGCCGGTGGCCTCGGAGCAGCCGAAATTCAAGCCGTATCCCACGGCCTTTCAAATAAGGAGCAATCTACTGACCCTCTCCTAGCGGGGTGTTCTACTTCTTCGGCGACCTTCTCATAATCATTGCGTCTGTTCTTGAGTTTTTCCGAGGTCGCACTTTTCAGGTCGCTGTGTTTGGATCCTTTGGGGGTTTTGGTTGTCATTCGTTGGGACGTTAACACCATTCTTTAACGCGGCTGCAGTATATCAACCCGATTCACCTGAAACGGCACTCACAAACCCGACATTCAATGCCCCATTTGCTTACTTCCCGTTGTACATGGGGCTCCTTTGCTTTATCTACTCCATTGCCTCTCTGAAGACTAATGTGGTGCTCATGCTGACGTTCCTACTTTTGGGTTCCTATGCTGGGATGTATCTCTGGGATATTTTTCAAGGCTGTAGATGGATTCGCTGCCACAAAACTTATGACAGCGGCCGGTGCTCGTGGCTTCATTGTCTGCATCCTTGGTTAGTATCTGCTGTTGGTGCAAATCTTGTCTTCAGTTACATTCCCTCTTAACCTT
Organism: Exophiala aquamarina CBS 119918; assembly: GCF_000709125.1. NCBI lineage: Eukaryota > Fungi > Ascomycota > Eurotiomycetes > Chaetothyriales > Herpotrichiellaceae > Exophiala > Exophiala aquamarina. Next base: position 598,581 of record NW_013550570.1, on the reverse strand, counting down.
CCAGTTGGAGATCTTGCGTGTTTGACAAAGCGGTTGAAGCATAAACGCAACTTAGGGCGTCTCGCCACCATAGCACTGCCCTACCAGTTTTGAGTGGAATCCTGATTCCCTGGGGCTGACAAGAAGGGCTATATATTACATGCAGTGTAACGGACGGTGCGAAGGACTATCTGCATAGCCTGGTAGTTGGCGGCTACAGATCTGGGGAGAATTCGGAAGGCTGTCCATGGGACGAGGAAAAGATGGTGAAAATGGATTGTACAGGAAGACAGGGTTAGCCAGAATGATTGCTTTAGCTTCTGGAGTTTTACAAGAAGACTAAAGCCTCTTCCATGTTCAGGTCGTTGGCATTGGCAATAATCCAAATTGTATTGAACTGTGTATCCGATAAATCACGACCAGTGCGCTATGTCTTTGCCTTTCACTTAACTACTACCAATACAGTAGGGGCAAGTTCAACAGTCCGTGACAGATCCTTAATCCGCTGCCGTGAAGTCCTTCGCATCTAACTATCTTTGATACAGCTGCAAAGCTTCCTTCACAGTATTTAGGTGGATTTGGTCTCAATATAATCGTCCGCCCAGAGTGTGAAAGCACTTTCTACATCGATCTATCATTAGGAAGCGGATATCTTAGCCGATTTCTTCCCGAGTCGAACATTGTAATAGCAAAGTATTAGTGAGTGAAGCCCACCACTCTTGGGGCCGCATTATCATCAAATTAGATATGTGGTAGCGACAACGGGGGGGCCCCTGAGAAAGCTAATACACACTTACAGGAGGCTTCGGCGTTGATAAATGGTCACCAATTGATTAAGCCACACGTCTCGCCTCTAGATACCGCAGACAACTGTCGGAAGCTGTTCTGGCAGTCCAATGGTCCAGTCACAGGCTTCAAAGGCTATCTCAATTGCTTCGCTAGATCTGTAAATGCTTCCAAAGTGATGAACGGCATCCATCAACATCTATGTGGTAAATGTGTGAAGTTCATATTCGGACACCATCATGGCAAAGTAACCAAACTTATCTATAATATTCAGGAAAGTTCTAAAGATGTACTACGGTCAAAACCGTGGACGAGACAATTCACAAACTCGCATTAGTTTGTCTCTTGTCTTGCAGCTTTTCACCAGCATCGCGAAATCTTGGTCTGTAGGTTGTAGCACACATGCAATTAACAAATACTGAGTGTGATCTCCTATAAGGCATTCCAGAACTCAATATGAAGGATTTATGCTCCTTCTTCGAACCAGACCCTGAAACCAAGTGTTTCAAGGTCTGTCCCCTTGGAGCAGGATATGTCAACACTTACAAGAGTACCGGTATCTCGCTACCTTTTATGGATGATCTACAACCGTCATAGGACAATATCCCCGCTGAAGACAAAGCCAAGGTGCGACAGCTACTTAAAGAATCTTTGCTGTGGTTAGCAGACCAACCTTCCGTGGATAGGAAAAGGCGTTGGTTCACCGATACAGCAGATTCCGAGTACTGCATCGAATTCTTACCGAAGACAAATCATTTTGTGATTGTAACGACCGGAAAATCAGGACATGCATTCACGATGATGCCGGTTGCGGGATCGTGGGTGATTGACTTGTTCAAAAACAGTCAGTAGAAATTGCTTAGTTGGCAATTCCGACATGGAGAATTGGTACGACAGAGGAGATCCGGTTCGTCTTTGAAGAGCAGAATAATATGTTCAAGGCGAGGCTGTAACGCGCAAGATATGAATAGTATACAATGCATTATCTAGATAATAGCTGCTCATCAGATATCACCTTCGGTCGCTTAACCTTTTTCCGATTATCCCTGGCCCGAAGCGCAATATTGTCGGAGTTTGTACCGAGCACGGGAAGAGACCGACTCGGTTGACATTCGTCACGAGTTCGCGGATATTTTGACCAGGATTGGTTAGAGCCCGTAGTCGCGGTTCTAGGTTCTGGCTGCACCTCACTGGATGAGCCGGCAAAGCATCCGACCTCAATAATCGGGGTCTTTGTATTTGGCCCTTTTCACGGCTCCTAACCTGCAGAAACTCAGCTTGCATCGTCTCGGATAAGATGGCCCCGCAGTCTACGGATCACCGAGGAAGTGGTGTGCGGAAGCGTGTGGCGAATGCGTGCGTTGCTTACATGAAAGGCTAATGTGACCGACGGCTAATAGTGAGAATCAAGATGTACTCGCTGTCGACAGCAAAAGATCCGCTGCTCGGGTCGCCATCCATGTCAACAATGTACCAAGAGGAACCTGCTATGTTATTTTGAGGACGAGGCGCAAAAGGTCCTGGTGTCTAGAAGGTAGGCCTCCTTACACCACGGGAAGTACTGATAATTTACCTTCACATTCTCTAGATTTATCAGCGAACTGGAAAAGCGAGCAAAGGGATATGTAGCTCCAGAGCCCAATACGTTGCCATCATGTTCGGGGAATATTATTGAGCGCATTACTCTTGGAGATGCTTGCCTGGTCTCTCGTAAGTCTTACGCCTTATCCAAACAATATTCTCACTTCCTCGAGCCATTCATCTAGAGCGCCATGGGCAAGATAATCAACAGATATCTTCTCAAACGGATCAAGTTCTCCAGGATGATACCAATCTGCGAGTTGCTTCAGACTCTGGACGTGCAACTCCATCAGCACAATTGACCAACCCATTCTCCAGCGATGCGCCGCGCTATGTCGCCGACAGCACCGGCCGCCCTTGTACGTTTTACCAACCCTATCACCTACATTGATCAAAAATTTATGCTTCCTAGGGTATCTCGGTACTTCTTCAAACTGGGCATTCACACACCAAGTTCTCAGCATGGCTTATGATCGACTCACTGGTCAGCCTGCCCCTAAGCAGAGTACATCCTTTGACGGTACAATGTACGATCTAGGCTGGGATGGTTTGAAAGATGATTCAATTTCAGAAGAGCCGCTACTTCCTTCGATGGACCATGCTCTTTACTTGATCAACGCTGTGAAATTTTACAGTGGTCAAATGTTTCATCTGTTTGATGAACGGACTTTCATGCTGAAGTTCACTGAGTTCAGTGAAGAAACAGGTAACGTACCAAAGTCCGCGGGACTTTGGTACGTCCACTACCTCATACTACTTGCCTTTGGTAAAGTATTCGTCTCTCGCCAAAATGATGATCGAAGGCCTCGTGGGGCAGAATACTTCGTCCACGCAATGAAAATAATGCCGGAGGTCACTTTTCTTCTTACACAACCCGTTCAAGCCGTTGAAGTACTCTGCTGCAAGGCGCTTTACCTTCAATGTCTAGATTTTCGGTCAGCGGCTTATACTGTGGTATGTCTTCTATCCCTCAGTCATCCCTGCAATGTCTGAAATATGCTGTAGATTGGCGAAGCCCTAAGGATAGCGCTTGCAGAAGGAATGCATACAAATATGCAGGACGATGGCCTGGACCAGGAGTATGTTCAAAGATGCCGTAATGTGTGGTGGACAGTCTACATCCTTGATAGGCAGATGTCAACATTAATGGGAGTACCGGTAGGGCTGAAAGATGACGATATCAGCGCCTCATTTCCGACTTCATCCACGTCATCACAAAAAAGTCTGGCATTGGAATTAAATGTTAAGCTCTCGGGTATATTATCCCAGATCATGAACAGTAAGTTTGAACACCTTTTCTTGATATGACTAACCTTATTCATAGCTGTATACGGTACGGAAGGACGCTTGAACAAGAAGTTCATTCATAGCACCAAGAACGCTCTGAAGGCCACTGCCGAAGTGACTAGTCAACTGAAAAGCTCGTTTGATCTTCCTGCCACAGGAGCCGTTGCAGGGATCTCACGCTTATCAGCTCATTTGCACCTCTTACATCATCAGGTAAGATCCAGTACCACACTAACTGCTCAGTGCTGGACACAGAGCTGATATAGTAGTGTGTTGTTCTCGCCATCCGACCGTTGTTGTTCAGCCTACTGAAGAAAAGGCTCGATAGAGCCGATGACGTACAAAATCTAATTTCCCCATCTGGTAGCACAAGAGCCTTGTTACATATGGGAATTGAGTCCGCTCAGCACATTGTAGCCGTTCTTGAGAGATTGAAAGCGCAAAGCCTTCTCGGTGTGTAATGTTCCTCCTGGTTACTTATATCCTGACATAGTCCAGAAAGCTTCATGCCATTTGATCTTGAGGCTGCATTTACAGGTGGCATGACGTTGCTTCTAGCGCCTTTTGTGGGCGCAGAGCTGCTTGTAACTCCTCAGCCGTGGCTTGACATGGTATACGGCGTTCTAGATGAACTCACACGGCAAGGACACCTTCAAGCCGTTGCCCGGAAAAATGAAATGCAGCAGTTGCAACAAATCTTTCGCCAATCACCCAACTTTACGGACCAGACCATGAACAGTCTGGATCATGATGACCGCGGTGTAAACGCAGAGCAGCAGGTAAATACTCTATTTGGAAGTACAAACGAAGACGCAAGTATAGCTGGTCCGAACTTTGGCTACAATTTTTTCGATGATACTATGTGGCCAACTACTTTCACCGCTGACCAATTGATGACAGTGGTGGAAGGTTTAGATCTTGACGGCATCGAGGACATAACTACAGGCTCTGCGACCTAGAGAGTTGTGAATAGGCTTAGGAGCCCTGTAGATCTAGGTGATGAGTTCACTAGGAATACTCAATCTCCCACGACCAGACCGGTCTAACCACTCGACTTGCCAATAGTTGCATTGTTCTGAGAATGTCAGCTATAATGTGAGCTGTAATGTAAGCTGTAATGTAAGCTGTAGTGATTTGAATCGTACTTCCTTTGTGACGTCCCTTAGCAAAACCAAAATTCGCTTCGGTAGGGCACTGGTGCATCGGCTTACCGAACTCCAGCGGCAACCGATCCGCCATGTCCAAGATCAATGGGGTCCATCTGTCAAAACGCAACAAGTTTTTGAATCGGGACTCGGGTCTTCTGACTATTTTCAGCTCGTCTATCCCCGTGTCATCGTGCACCTGATTTTTGACTGAACCGCGTTGAAACCGTAGCTTAGCCAACAGGCCCCCGTATACGGGTAGCATCCTTGTGGTTTCCCGCATGGCACTATTGATCCTGCATCACTCTTGAATACTTGTAGTATATGCATGATAGATGTTCGTATTGTTATAACTACTGGCCTTACATCAACATCTTGGTTGCAACGGATTAGCAGTGCATAATGGAGCGCAGAGCAGTCACATATTTCCTACCACGTCGCTGTGGGACTACAACGAATAATTTCCAGCGGATCTTCATTGGGAATAGACCACAAGCATCCTACCAGAGTAACTGGGCTATCAAGGCTGAAAAAGGATTGACAGATACTGCTGAAGTGTCAGTGAAGGCCACAGAACTACCTTACTCTCCGCTTGCTCGCTTACCAGTATCAAGCGTCATTCGAAGCCTTTTGCTCAGCATCTTTTTTACCTCGCCATTGCTGTTTAACCCAGGGTTAGCCATATTCTCAAGAATTGCTCACTCAAACACGGTTTTCCTCAATCCAGATAAAAACCCAATCCTACGTGCGGTTATCCGACCTGTCATCTATGATCAATTTTGTGCCGGCAGAAATGAGAGAGAAATTCAAAATACATCTAAAGCTATTAAACAGCTAGGCTTCTCTGGGGCTGTTCTTTGCTATGGGAAGGAAGTTCAGTTCAGTACGGAAAGTGGATTCCATGGATACAGCGGTAAGGCATCAGCCGTGGAGGTTGAGGTAGAGCAATGGAAGGAAGGGAACTTGAGTACTTTAGATATGACTCAGGAGGGCGACTGGTTAGGCGTCAAACTCACGGGAGCTGGCCTACAAATTACTCAGGCGTTAATGAATGACGAATCTGCTCCTGAAGTCTGGGTTCGAGCCATGGACGAGATCTGTGAGAAAGCTGCTTCCAGAGGATGCCGGATTTGGATTGATTCCGAGCAGCAAGTCTTCCAACCATCTATTGATCGTTGGACGTTCGATCTAATGAGAAAGTATAATCGAGGCGAGAAGCCACTTGTGTATAACACCATTCAGGCTTATCTTAAGTCGGCCAGACAAAAAACCCAACGTCAAATGCAGATTGCGGCAGATGAAGGCTGGAAGTCGGCGATTAAGCTCGTTCGTGGAGCCTACATTGCGATTGATGCAAGAGAGAATATTCATGACACCAAAGCAGAAACAGATGACTGCTACAATGGCATTGTTGAAGACTTACTCCGAGGAACTGGCTTCACTGTGTTTGAGTCTAATCCAGACTTGAAGTATGATCTCCTATGTGCTGGTCATAATACGCAAACCATTCGCGGAGCGGCGAGATTGGCGGACGATCTAATGAAAGAATCAAAGCTCAAAGTTCAAGTGGAGTTTGCGCAGCTTCAAGGAATGGCAGACGATATCGGATGTGAGCTCATACAAAGAGGAGAGAATGCTATCAACCAAAACAAAGCCACTGGGCAGAAAGTCTTCGTGCCCAAGGTATACAAGTGTTTAACCTGGGGTTCAATTCAAGAATGCATGCAGTATCTCTTTCGACGGTTGGTGGAGAATCGAGGTGCTGCGGCGAGAATGAAGGAAGGTATACCTCGATTGAAAAAGGAATTGTGGGAGAGATTGACCTTATCACGTAAGCACGTGTAATGAAATGACCATCAGTGCTGAAAGTAACGCGATGCTTGTGCCTTGCTTGGTCTTTCAAAGATTCACTTTTTCCTCTATGCGCAGATCTTTTTCTATAGGAAGCATGAGTTGCAAGGCCGATGTTGTACTTTAACATCATCCCACAGGCACCGATTGGCCTTTTCTCTCCATGATGTATACAAAATTCAGAGATCTCTCTTCACCCAAGTTTTCCGGCGGCTGTGATGGCTGCCTTCATAGCCGTTGCAGCGGTGCCTCTAACCCCACCCTGTTCGAGGACTATGCTGGCTTGGATTGTACATCCGGGCATGGCACAGACAGACTCTCTCAATGATGAGGCGCGTTGTCCATTCTGCATCAGGGCAGCTGTACTGGCTAGGACTTGAGAAACCATAACATCAGCTTTGTTCCGCGGAACACCAGCGGCCACCGCACCGTCAATTATACCGTCGAGGAAGATGGCAATGAAAGCTGGTGTAGAACCACACATTACGGTGGCTGCATCCATGAGGGAGGCTGGCAGGTACATAATTCTGCCAAGCTGTAGGAAGACTGCAGACACCATGTCTCCTTTATCAGCAGGAAGCTCAGGGTCAACAATTTCAATGGCAGTCGCAGAAGCATGTTGCGCGACAGCAAGGTTAGGTAATGCTCTGGCCACGTAGTATTCCATTGCTGATGACGATCTGCCTCTAGAGATGGCCTCATGGATACTTTGCGTTGTGACTCCCGCAAGTACACTAATCAATAGCTTCCCCCGAAGTGCATCCTGCATGCCACCCTCTCCCAGGGTCGTGGTCATGAATTGTGGGGGACACGCGAGAATAATAATGTTGGATTCCTGCGCAACAGTAACATTCTGACCCTGGTAGACATTGACTGCCACTTTTTCCGATATGCTGCGTAATGTTTCGCGCAGAGCAACGGCAGACGCTTTGGAGACAACAGATGCTCGAACCTCAGCTGGCGTCAGGTTTGCGTTATTCGCAGTAAGTAATCCACGAAGAATTGCAGTGCCCAGGCTTCCTGAACAATACATTAGTTAAGCCTTAGAGCAACGTGAGCGATTACATGAAGCTATCTTACCACACCCTATCACACCCAATTTCAAGCTAAATTCGCTGCTTACGTTACTCATCTTCCAATATTCAATTCTGTGCCAAATATAATCTCAATCAGCCTTGATCCATGTGCAGAAGAACAACAGATCGCCCGACAGAGGTGTGTGGTCTCGATATCTCAAACAGTGCCGATCCCCGAGCTTGGCGCAGTCTTTTGGGAAGACTACGGCTCCAATTCCGATGTTGGACGTCGCCACTCTCCGCGGCTCTCGGCTGTGCTACCGATTGATCCCACAGCACGGGAAATGAGCCCAGACGCCTTTCAAGGTGGCTTCAGTACCTGCACAAATCTGTAATTCTGTTAGAATATCTGGTTAACACGATTGCAAAACTGGAACTTCCTACTAGAGCAGTGAGGTCTGAAGACTCTTTGTCCGTTTTAGATGTCCACCAACTACTCAATTGCAATGCAACAAGTAAGGGCAAGAACGCAAAGACAAATAATTAGCTGCACCTATCTCAAGCAACGAAAGATACCAGGACCAAACACAGTACCATCAAGGTCAATAGCGACAGCAGGGTCCCACAGAACACCAAAACCTTTTAACGAGGAAAATGTAAGTCAGAAACCCAGATACTGGCCGAAATCGCTAAGTCGCACAGCTTCACTATGCCAGGACATCTCCGGAAAGGAAGAAGTTGGAAGAAGCACTGAAAGATCTTCGGTCAAAAGTCCCCATCTCAGTGCCTTTCATTCGAAATGGACAGCAAGTCACCAGCCAGGGCAGTGTTGAGTTGTCGCAGCATATGCCTGCCGATCACGCGAGCGTGCTGGCCAAGTATCAGCCTGCAACTCAACAGGATGTTTCCGCCGCAATCGAAGCTGCTATGAAAGCAAAGGTGGAATGGGCCGCTACCCCTTTCTTCGACAGAGCTGCTGTCTTTCTTCGGGCTGCCGAACTCGTATCCAGTAAATATCGCTTCGAGATCATGGCAGCTACAATGCTAGGTCAGGGCAAAAATGCATGGCAAGCAGAGATCGATGCCGCTGCAGAACTTGCCGACTTCTTCCGCTTCAACGTATCTTTTGCTCAAGATATATACGATCGGCAACCCACTCTCAATGCTCCAGGACATGCTGGTCGGACAGATTGGCGCCCTCTTGAAGGCTTCGTATATGCGGTCTCGCCATTCAATTTCACCGCAATTGGTGGAAATCTAGTATCTGGACCTGCGCTCTTGGGGAATGTCGTGCTCTGGAAACCTTCTCCTGCCTCATTTTATGCTAGTCACCTTGTCTACCAGATCCTTTTGGAGGCTGGCCTACCACCTGATGTTGTCCAATTTGTTAATGGAGATGCCGAGATGATCACAAGGGTCGTGTTTGACCACCCCCAATTCGCAGCTCTCAACTTCACAGGTTCCTCCGACATTTTTCGAAGCCTCTATCACAAGGCCGCAGAGGGTGTCATCGAAAAAAGGTACAGGGATTTCCCTCGTATGGTGGCCGAGACATCTGGCAAGAATTTTCATTTGGTACACTCGTCGGCCGACATCAGCAATGCCGTAAAGCATACAATGCGGGCATCTTTTGAATATTCTGGACAAAAATGCTCGGCGTGCTCACGGGTCTACCTACCAAAAAGTCGAGCTTCAGAGTTTCTTAATGAACTAAAGGGCCACCTCAAGGATATCAAAATGGGTGATCCCGAAGACTTTGGTAACTTCTTGGGGCCTGTCATTAACAAACCTGCATATGACCGGATTACTAGCGTTATAGAAACTGCAAACCAAGACAGTCGGCTAGAACTCATAAATGGTGGCAACTACGACAACAGTAAAGGTTATTACATCGAACCTACCGTATATGTGTCAAATACCCTGGACCACTATCTTTTTGACCAGGAGTTGTTCGGTCCGGTTCTAGTTGTCTACATCTACGAAGATGCTGGTTTTGATACTTTGCTCGAAAAAATCGACCAACAGGGTGGCAATTTCGCTCTTACGGGTGCCATCTTTGCCAGTGATACTAAAGCTATTGAAAAGGCGGAGGAAATGCTCCGATATTCGGCTGGTAACTTTTACACAAATTGCAAGACTACTGGAGCAGTTATCGGTCAGCAGTCGTTCGGTGGCGCCAGAGGCAGTGGTACTAATGACAAGGCTGGAAGTGCAGACTCCTTGAGACGATTCCTCTCTCCTCGGACCCTCAAGGAGGAGTTTGGTCGTCTCGAGACTGTACTGTACCCTAGCAACTTATAGTATTTCACTACATTAACTCTTCTTGGGCTTTATAATCAGCGTTGCATTGACGTTGGAACCAGGGGATCAGACGCATGCACCCAAATTTTAGGCTTCGCAGCCTGGTAGGTCCGGGAAAGGCAAGCAGCATTATATCAGGAGCTTTACTCTTCAGGGTTGCCAAAAGCCACTCTCTACATCGTCTCCCACTCCCTCCTCTGCACACAAAAAGAACTACTGGTCCAACGACCTGGAACTGTGGCTACCTGCCTAAACTCTTGAGGTCAATATATATGTTGGAAGTCAGACTTTCGGACTCACTTGTTAATGTTGCTAGATCGCCAATACTTGTAGTAGCCGAACGCAGGGTGTTTCCAGTCTAAATTTGAATCTCTCGAGTGGACAAGCTCCTAATTTCAGTTTCTACATCCTTCCTCGATCGTTGTTTGTTGTCCTAAATCATCCACACCCAGAGAAGAGAACAAATAATCAACCTAGCTGAGCTTGCTCCAAGGTTAACTCCGTTGCCGATTTTAAAGTCCGGTTTGTCAAATGGTAGATATGACCATGTCGAAATCAGTCCTCCAATGTTGCTGCACATGGAGTTCAATCCAATACCAGCAGATCGGGATGTATCAGAGATCACATTTGCCGATATCAGAGCATTTCCCAGCACAACAAAGCAAAATGCTGCACTCGCTGCAAGAAAAGTCGCTACATAGCGAACTGTTGGGTTTGGTGATGCTAAAAAAAAGCTAAACCCGCACATCAGTAAAGGCATCACACAAATATACAGGACCAAATAACGGCCTGTTCTTCGGCTGAGGTAAGCAATCAGTAGGCTGAAGAAAGCCCCAATGATATATGGTGGTACGGAGTATAGCTGGTTAGAGACAACGCTTCGTCCCGGGTAAATGCTGCTAACAATCGTTGGTGTGAAGAATAATAGCCCCTGGGATGTAATGTTGCTAAGCAGAAAGACAATGGAAGTGGCCAAAGTTGCGGGATAGCCCCTTGGTGATTTTGGTAGTATTGAATTTGTCGATGACCTCTGTTGTTCCAGGTCGTTCTGATTTTATTCGTATAATTGATAGGTCCTTTTCGGAGGTGGACAACCGTCTTGCACTTTCCGGTCGATCTGGTAGGATACATAAGGCTATCAAGCCAAGGCCACATGTTATGATTCCCTCGATAGCGAAGATCATTCGCCACGTCCGCAAGCTACTGAAATGATCAAGCTTTAAAATCCCTGATGCCAGTAGGCCTCCAAATGCTCCAGCTAATAGTGCCATTACAATATACAACGCAAGTCGCAGAGCAAGTTCTTTATGCCGATAGCAACGGGAAAGTTAGTATGCGATGCCTGGAAGCATCCCAGCTTCACATACCCCATGAAGAAACCTTACCGCAGAGATATTATGAATATTTGTGCAAAACCCTGTGACAATGGAGAATATGCCAAAGCCGATCGTTATAGACGGAATATACCATCCAGGGCCAAGTAATTTGCATGCAAAAGCTGAAGGAAGTTCGAATATAATGTAACCGACATAAAATGCCGATAGGACCTGGTTATAGTCGAATCCGTCCAAACCCAGGTCCCTTTCAAGACCTGCTAGCCTGGCATTTCCTGTGCTACATATAAGTAGTAGAAAGACGGGTTATTGAGATTGTTTACCAATATTTGCCCTATCGATAAAGCAAAACAAGTAGAGGAATGAGACGATTGGAATAATATGCCAATCAATCTTTCTCCGCAGCTTTGTCTCAGCTTCTGAATTGACCTCTACCAGAGAATCCCCATATCTACATGGTGTAATCAACACTCTGGTCCCAAAAAGCAACCACTCCACAAACATATCAGTTGCTAATTGGCCTCGCACAGCAAATTTGGTGGAGAGTTGGCTCCGCAAGGCGCCCAATGTTTCCGTCCTCAATTCTTGTATCTGTGGTTGGGAATTTCGACTCCAAGCTCATGTTTGCAAGTAGTGGATGGTAGAAGCTTGAAGCTGTGAACAATCTTTGCAGTCACCGCTTTGCATAGAGCACCGTCGATCTAAATATTCCATTTGAGCCTTGAAATTCGAACGATACCACATTTCTGCAAACAGAGTCAAACGATAATTGTTCGACCTATTGTAAGTCATCTCTCTCATCATCAATCAACTTGACGCAAGTTCAGCTTGAAATAAGATGAATGGCGCTGAAGAGAAGTAGCTGAAGAGAAGTAGCTGATAGACGGAATGACAAGGTCAAGAACCATGGTTACATTTTTTATTGGAGGTAGATCAACCAGACCAAAACTTTTTGGCAACAATTTTTGCAGCGCTAGGCAACACTTAGTGCTTGCATGGGCTTTTTATGTCAACAATGTTGTCAAAACATTTTAGACCGCCGGAGTCGCCCCAGTTGGAGAGTTCTTCATAGTGGAAGTCGATCCTTGGTCGCACCTGTGTTATGTCAACAGCATTATCATCTCAGCCGCAATAATCGGAGGCACCGTTCGAGTAGTTCTTCAAACTTCGAAGGCAAGTCGGCAATGTTATTGGATAACCACTGGCGAATGCAGTATTTGATGCTCTCACTGCCACAACATGTCGATCCGGCTGAGCGGCAAACCAGTTCGACATAAAATGTAGTACCAGAACCCATAATCTTGAGTTTGCTTCTGCCACATAAGTCAATTGTGGACGAGTTCTCAACAACCTTTGCCCAGACTCCGCATTTGTCAAGCATGTCTGATGACGAGTACGCCATTTGGAGGACAGCTCCGGACGCAAGCAGACTGTGCTATCAACATTTCCTCTGGAGGGAACTCTACAATGGCAACATACATCCGTCCATACAACTAGAAGACAAGAAAGGCCTCCGTATTGCCGAATTCGCGACAGGTCACTGCTTGTGGGCAATGCAAGTGGCCCAGGAATTTCCATCAGCTTTGGTGGAGGCATCCGATATTGATCTTAATCTTGTACCTCCTTCATCAGAACGGCCTTCCAATCTTTTGATTTCGAAATGGAACTTCTTTGACGAGGTCCCCGAAAATTGGAAAGGGGTATTCGACCTTATTCATGTCCGTCTCCTCATCCAACCGTTTGCAGGCTTTCAAGATCCGAGACCGGTCCTTGAAAAGTTTGTAACAATGCTGAGTATGTTGAAAGCGATATGAAACAAGGAATTGATTTCTGACAAGACTTAGAACCAGGGGGGTATCTGCAATGGGACGAATATGACTATGCGGATGCAGACAAGGGTCATGTATATTCAGTTGATGATCCAGATCTTGTTCCAAATCCACGCGAAACTCACAATTCTTCGACAAGAATATGGCAGCTGATCATGGATACATTTGGTTGGCCACAGAATCACTTTGCTCAGCTTTCCACATACTTCACCGAAGCTGGACTCAAAGAATTGCAAGACCATAAGATCAGACCTCCGCCTATGGTATTCAGAGCATTCCACGAACACTGGTATGCGTTGATTGCACAGTTACTGCCTATTCTCGAGGCAAGAGATGCCGAGGCAGGAATTGAAGCAAGGAAATTAGTGAGTCAGGTCAAAGAAGATTCACAGACTTATGGGGTCTTCAGCGCACATATCACCAAGTTCGTCATAGGCAGGAAACCCGAAGATGCATCCCACACGAAATCACTGCGTTCAAAGCTTTGATTGACGTCTTCGTCGGGTCCAGCTGGATACCATGAAAGGCATCTGTAATGCTTGAGCGCGTTGTGACTGGCAAAAGATAACCTATATGAATCACTAAACGTGAAGCATGGTTTTGGGTGAAACGTCGAGCTGCTGAGGAGTTTGCCTAAAATGGAGTAGAAAGCAAGGGATATATTTAGCATGATTGCAGGTCCTGAAACAAGTTTCCATTGATCCCTGAACGAAGAAGCATAATCTCCTGAGCAGCGTTGATAAATTGTCACTTCATTGAAAGTACGTTCATCGCTTCCATTTATCGTACTCCTGCGGCCGGTTTGTGTTGTTCGTGTGACGCATACCTGGCAATCAATTCCTGCTACTTCACTTCGTTTCTGCTCCCTTGACAGTATATCAGCTTTCCAATTTCTCCTTTGCTTCCCCAACGAAGAAGGTGTTCGTAAGTTCGCACAGGATCGCAGAGAAAATAGCACTCGTTTCTGATTACGATGAACTGAATTCTTCGTATATCCCATCATCCTGCATTCCTTTCATGATGAGAAATGTCTTTTCGAATCCAAGACTACCAGTTGAATATTCAGCTTTGACTTTCGTGTGCTCTTTTGGTATGATGAACTGTGAAGGATATTTGGTGGAATAGCAGCCTTTATTCCGACTTCGATACTTTTGGGCAACAAGATTTAGCTCATCCAGGTCAGTAGATGTATAAACTGTCATCTCGCCACTAATTAGAGGGAAGCTTTCAGAGAAATCGGCGTGATAGTGTGCTTGTGCTCCGGAAGCAAGATCCGAGTCAGCAGATGTTATCCATCCATCACTTGCAAGAGCAGTCTGTGTGAGGATAGGAACTTTGTCGGCGGCCATCTCAGGTTGAGTTTGATTAGATTCGTGCTCCAAGAAGAGTGAGAAGTACTGAATTGAACATTAATATCATGATGATTATAGGGGTGCTAAATTTATATCAGCAGAATTGTAACGGATTTCTGCCAAAGCATCACCTGCGTTCAGTGTGGAGAGCGCTCCCATGCTTCACACCACTAGCGCGTAAGCCGCCTGCATCAATCAGCAGATTGAAGTTGATAAGAATGAAAAGAACGGTCTTTTCTCAGCTCGGTAGCAAGCACTATTGTGTGCCTATTCTGTAAGCAGCGATAGTAGTAAGCAATCACAAACACTTAGTATCCACATCTTTACTTGTGTTGCGGACTTAGCCCGATCAGAAGCTCCCATGGAAAATCCCTGTCAGATTTGACTGGATAATTTCGGGTCGAATTCGCTACAACGACATTCCGGTGAGCGTGGCGTGATCACACAACTTTTAGCCTTTTGCCGGAGTAAGCCAAAGATTCATCTCTGCGGATATAAAATGTGAACCATACTGCCTTTGTCGCATCGACACCTCAATGGACAAGAATTCTTCTGCCATAGCGTTCCAAATAACTTTTGGTCTAAGGCGGATTTTCTTATAACTATGTGAAGCCTTTCAAGGTGAAGAACAAATACCCGGAACCCCAGCGCTATATTTATAAATACTGCCGATTCAGGAGTCAAAATCAACTCTATCTCTCCTAATGCAAGCCAATCGCGGTGTCTTTCAATGCTGCTCACTGTCCGATCTGTTCCGGGGCCGAGGGATTCGTCCTCCTTTTCCCCCATGGTAGAGAGGTCTTGCTCAGTCACAGTGGCTTAAAATAATACTTCAAGATCTCAGCTCTGTGGATTTCCCTTGCTGCAGGACCCGCCCTTCACTTAAGACCAAGCAGAATTCATTATTCTCGACCGCAGCCGCCCGATGTGCGATAGTAATGATTGTACTTCCCTTTAACTCTTCTCTCAGAATGCGCTGAATCTCTGCAGACGTTTCCATGTCAATGCTGGCGGTAGCTTCATCCATAATGACAACTGCACTACGTCTGAGAATAGCACGAGCTAGACCAACCAGTTGCCTTTGTCCTTGACTCAGATTGCGACCAACTTCGTCAATTTGCGTTCCAAGTGTCCATCCATACTTGCCACAAACTCTTGCTATAACTTCGAGGCATGCTAAATCAGAGTAGTCTTCCATTGGGTCAAGGTTGTGACGCAGTGAACCGGGAAATAGCACCGGCTCTTGCGCAAGAAATGTGATACGACTTCGAAGTACTTGCTTGTCAACCTTATTAATGTCGATACCATCAATGAGAATACGGCCAGATTCCAGAGGAATCGTCGCGAGTAGTGATAGCGCTAATGTAGATTTGCCTGAACCAGTTCTACCAGTGATTGCATTCGTGGTTCCTCCAGTAAAGCATACAGAGACATCAGAAAGTGCACGGTCCATCTGAGGTTGGTAACGTACACTGACGTTCTCGAAAATGACATCACTGCCATACGTTGGCCATGATGCCGGTGGAAGGATGGTTCCGGTCGGCTCCTGTTCAATATGCAACAGTTCAACTACCCGTTCAACGGACACAAACTCGAGCTGCAGCTGTCCGTATTGCTTGCAAATTGCATGAGTATATTGAACAAATTTGTTGGCTGCTACAAGCACGAATGCCGTGAGACCAGGGGTCAAATTCGAAAATATGGCCAGCAAGGTGAGAACAAACGTCGAAATCCCTGACAGTGTATCGAATCGGTACATTAGCCATGCTTGTAAACTCCAGTAAAAGTGATCCATCTTTTGAAATGCATCGGTAACCTGGATTGTTCTTTCCTGAAATTGATGTTGGGCACAGAATGCCCTTACAGTCATCAACCCATTCAATAATGCTCCGAAATTCGCCATGAGAGGACTCAGTGAAACCATTTCCAGGCGTCGTAGACTTTGAGAGGTAGGTAGAAATTCAAGGAAGATTCGGACAAAAACAAGAGTCAGAGAAATGGCAAATATCAAAAAGACAGGCGTGATACTGGCAATAACGATCATTGATGAGACCCAGGAAATGGAGTACCATATTACTACCAGAATCTGGGTCGCAATAGGTCCATCGATGGTACCAACGTCGGAAGTCAGGCGGTTCATCAGCCGCCCAATAGGAGTTGTGTCATAAAATCGAAATGTAGCGCCGCTAATACGAGCCATAATGTCATGGAACATGCGCTTGGCTGCAGTGTAGGTGACAACAAGCATGAACAAATCAGAAAGTATGAGCCCAACGGTCTCACACAAAATGATGATCAAGAACCCCATCAGCCAGGGATTGACATCGGCTGCTGGGTCTGGAAATCGCTCGAATAGCTTCGAAATGGGATTTCTTGGTGTATGGGCTTCTGAAGCTATTTGTTGCAACAGGATGGCGTATTCCTTTATATGGTTGTATGCTTCACCCCATTCTTTCAGGAACCAACTCTCAGCAACATAAAGCAGACGGCAGAGAGAAGCTGACAGAATCACCATGAACCACCATTTCAACTTTCCGGCCTTGATATACTGCCAATACACAGCAAGTTGAACGCCTCCATGAACTCTGCGTTCCTCTTCTATGAATTTGTCGGGCACAGCAGTTGACTCGTCAATTCTAGGGTCTGTCTCCTGCTCAGTATCAGCGAAAGTCACTGCTGTAGACGAAGGATTCGAAATATTCTCGCTAGTTTGATGTACAATGGCCGAGCCATGAGAGATTTCGACCAGTTGCAGGGCGTGGTGACGACAAATGTCGATCCGATGAGTGACAAGGACCACTGTTCGATCCTCCATTAAGGGGCCTGCGATGCACTTGGTGGAGATCCATTCAGCCGTTTGTTGATCTAATGCGCTCAAAGGGTCGTCCAGAAGTAACACCTGGGCCTGGCTATAAACAGCACGAGCAAGCGCAACCCTGGCTTTCTGGCCACCTGAGAGACCGATTCCATTCTCGCCAATGCTGGTTAGGTCTCCGTGCTTGAAATTGGCTAGATCCGGGAGAAGGGCACATGCCTCCAGTGTTCGCTTGTACCGGGCATCGTCGTATGGAGAAATGAAGACAATGTTTTCTCGAATGGTCATGTTCTGCAGCCATGGTGTTTGTGCACAGTAACCAATGGCGGTATGAGGCTTGATCAAGTTTCCTGCACGAAGATCTAGTTCACCAAGAAGAGCTTGCAATAGCGCGGTTTTCCCAGCAGCGACTTTGCCGTATATTACGGTCAGACCACGAGGGAACGTGAGATTGATCTGGTGGAGTGAAAGTGCAGCAAACCCGGGCCATGAAAACGAGGCGTCTTGCAATTCCAGTCTCTCTTCGTCGATACTAGATCCTTGTGCGAAGTCGTTTGGTTTCTCTGGCTCAGCAATGAAATCAGATATCCGACCCACTGCCACGGAGGCATTTAGAAGCACTGTGATCAATGCAGGAATCTCGCGCAGATTTGTCTGTAACATCGCAAACAGCTGTATAGCGGGGAAAGCAACGTCGACCCTCAATTCTTGGCCGGCAATGGCGGTGTATGCATAGAATGTTGCGACAGGAAGCATTCCACTTGCAAGAGAATTGACAAACTTGATAGCAGTGTTCCAAAGATACACCACGACCCTCAGATTCAGCTCTCGCTGCCGAGCAGTCATAATGCTTTCAAGCCAGCTGAAGTGCCACCCATACCACCTTAGATGTCGGATAGCTTCAACATATTGAGATATTCTCTGAAGCTTGACATCGACCGCACGCCGCCGCTTCTTCTCCCAACCAACAAGGATGCGGGCGAGGAGATAATTGAGGATCTGGGCTGTAATCACGACTGTGACACCGACAAGGCAAGCCCATCCCAACATCATCCATATCAGATAAATTGAGAAGCATAAACCAAGAGGTTTGTTAATAAGAGTTTGAAACTCCCAAAAGCGCTGGGCTACCTCATAAACATCATTTCGCATGAGATTGAGGATCTTGCCCATGGATGCAGATGATTTTTCCTCCTTGCTATGCGGAGTGACAGGCGATATCAGCTTTAATTTGAGTGATTTCGCGAATCTTCTCACTTTTTCGCCCATGCTGGGTTTTCGCATCACATTTCGGTCAAGGAGAGGATCAGTCTCAGAGGCCGGCTCTGTGGTCGAAGTGTTTGCAACAACCAGGGTCTGTTGCTCTAGCTTGCTACCAACGATTTTCCTGTTAAGAGTCTTTTCATAGAGCATTGTGATCATCTCGCCGCGAGAACGTTCATAGCACCTTCGGCCAAACCAGAGGCTGAAAACCGAGCTCTGTGCGGCAACAAGTCTTGCGGCAAGCATGAGAGCAGCAAACGTGATCGCTGGACGCTTGTCAGTGGCAATAAGCTCCATAGCCTGCAGCAGCTTTTGCAAGATCACCGGAGCCGCAAAATTTGCTGCCAATTCCAATATTGCAAGCAGAGTCAATAATGCCAGATCGATCCAGTTGGCAATCAACAGGCGCTGGACCACAGAGCCCCTCAACTCCCGAAAAGCATCATGTAGATATCGATGTTGGAACTCGTAGCCTAGAAGCCACACATCTTCCTCATTAATCTGCCGAGCGTTTCCAATCTTGATCAAGGGTGCCATCCAGGACACTGTCATCCACTGAAAGAGGGTCATATTGTCTTCAGGTGAGCGCAAGTCATTCGTCGGGACCGTAAAAGGGCGACTGATGCCATGTCGACTCATCTGCACAGGGCGTAACGGCATGTTGATAACGGTAGTGGCGGACAGAAGGGCACATATACCGCTACAGGCAGTAAGCAGTACGTATGATCCTGACAGTCGGCTTTGAAAGCAGACTGCAATGATAGCGACATTCCCAATTACAATTCCCACAGAGATAAGGAGAAGCAACGTCGAGGCAGTCCTAGGCCGCTGTATAGCGCTGTACAGAAGGGCAATGATCCAGAAAGCAGTCGTAGTCCAAGCCAGAGAGTGGTTCAGGGCAACCAAGAGTTGCGTTGTGAATCCGGCAAGAGACAAAACGAGCAGAACAAGAAGATGCCATCGAGACCCTGGGCTCTTTGCCCGTTCCTCGGCTAGGTCTGGAGGTTCTTCAACAAATGGCCTAAGCGAGAAGAATTTTGTGCTTGCAAAGCGGTAGCCTGTAGTTGAGACCATGATTGCTGACCGCTGATCATCACCTTCAATAGAGGCGGTCCGGTCAACAGTCGCCCACAGAATCACAACTCTGCTTGATATAAGACGAGAGAGTATACCGCATCTCCTTGGAGCAATCGTCTATGGTGTAGGCTTGAAAAAGGTTCGAGACCTCTAAATTCTCCAGGCAAGCCAACTCCGCCGAGTAGGAAAGTCAGAGTCAGAACGCAGGTACGAAAGTACAGGCAGGGTGGGCGGTAAGTCGTGGGAGTGAGAAGACCAAGCCTTTTTAGGTTGCACCAGCCCTCGAGCGGTCCTAATACCTGATTGGACAAGGGGCGCCTGCCGCGTCGGATAAACTTACATGCCGCGTCTCAGTCACGGCTACCCCGCGACCACCCCAATCACCGTTGCTGCCACATGAATATCTAAAAGGCGGTCAGCTCCCATTATTTCTCAGTGCCATTATCCACTTGCCAGGTCGAGTGTCGGTCTCTTCGACGGCAACTGTCTGCGCTCTACACCGACAGAGTCTACGGATCCATCTCTTGAGCGGTGGTCTCGTCGGTCGTACGTCAGCTGCCTGACACTGTCATACCCGTGGCATCCTCTGCTTGAAAACGTCCAGCAAAAGTCGTTTGATCTTTCGCGGCAGCATTCGCCCAAGCGCCACCACTTGCCGGGAGGTCATTGCCAGTGAGACTGGAGGAAGTGCTTGGGTGCCACCAGTATAGGAATTTCTTCTTTCCCACGAGCCAGCCCAGTGCAGAGTCCATGCAATTTTCCTCCCTTCAAGTCAGCACATTTATGCCGCACCTCTTATCATAGCCATTTTCCCACCGAGCAGGCGATGTGGTGACACTAATCTTCTCACCACCAGATATGAAAGACGGCTGGAGGAAAGTTGGCTAAGGTGCGAGTTCTGCTCGTGTGCGAGTTCTGCTCGTGTAGCTGCGTGAGGTAGACATCCAGGGTGGTCTCGAGGCGATTCACTTCTTGAAACGTAATATATCGGAGGTCTAGACGGTATTCTATGTGATCAATTGCCGGGATGGTTACAGCATTGTCTCGTTAACCATAGAAATCATTCATGTCGAAGTTGACGAAGTGTATGTAGTAAATCATACTGCAGGCTGTTCCTGGGCTCGAAGATGGAAAACACGTGCTACACTGGGTGCACTAATACTCCGCCCTATCTGTCCACAAGGGAAGCGACCCCATGCCAAGAAGGAAGGAGCAACCGAGCCGCCCTTAATTAATTACAACCTGTGTCTCCTAATTCGGTTGCCCTCCAATGGCGAAATCCAACAACATGACGTTCAAAAAACCAAAGCTTTCTCCTCAAGGTTGAAAAGCCCGCCTCCTATCAAATCATCACCCTCACAGGTAACAACTACCTAGAGATCCTCCTTGTGAAGGCTCGTAGACAGGTCTGCCTGCCAGGCTAGGTTTTGTCGTCTTTCCCGTCACATAGCCCTTGCCTACAAAGGACGTGCTCTCAGCCTAAGGACACGCTCTTACTAGAAATCATGGCCGATTCTCCAAACCCACACAGCGACGAGCATGCCGCCAGAGTGATTTCAGACCATCTTCCTTCTGGTTATACGGCTGGCTTGGTCGATGGAGATCTCGAGAACAATGATCCAATCGCTGATCGAACAGGGCAGGAACCCGAGTCCTCACTCACACTGCTGGGTGGCGACGTGCACAGGGATCTGTACAAGATTCACAGCAGAGCCAAGCTGCATCAACGAGCGGCCACTTTCTCTCACCCGACCACTTCGTCGACCGATCTCCAGAGTGATCTGACGGCGACCGAGCAGCGTGCGCCAGGAGGCTTCCGGCGAGGTTTTGTTCAACAAAAATATGGCCGCTTCAATCCTGCAGTCATTCCAGTCACTCGCAATTTCGTCGAGTTCCTGTCCCTTTATGGGAGTTTTGCTGGTGAAGATCTAGAGGACTCGGAAGACGAGTCCTCGATTGATGACCAAGAAGCGGACGGCAGAGCCGCAGGCGAACGACGACCACTTCTTGGACGACGGCGATCTACGAGGCACACTAAACCTGGGGACGCTGGTAGAGTCAAGACATTCTTTACCCTGCTCAAGGCTTTCATTGGAACTGGCATCATGTTTCTCCCAAAGGCTTTCAATAATGGTGGTATTCTCTTCTCCTCTATGGCCCTGCTCAGTGTTTCGGTTGTCACCACTGTTGCTTTCCATCTCCTTCTGAAATGCCGCAAACTATATGGAAAGTCGGGTTATGGAGAGCTTGGGGAGGCCATCGGCGGTCCGAAGATGAGAAGCGTCATATTGGGTTCTGTCACAGTGTCACAGCTTGGATTTGTGTGTGCAGGAACTGTGTTTGTGGCACAAAACCTTCATTCATTTACGGTGGCAGTTTCGAATGGCCACAGTCCCGTGTCAACGAATATCCTAATTGCACTGCAACTTTTGGTCCTGATCCCACTAGCTTTTATTCGAAATATCTCAAAATTAGGACCCAGTGCCCTAATAGCTGACGTCTTTATCCTTCTCGGGCTCGGTTACATCTACTACTACGATATTGCAACCATCTCTAGCCAAGGACTTCACCCCAGCATTCAGCTCTTTAATCCTGACCAATTTACATTGACCATCGGAGCTGCGATCTTCACTTTTGAAGGCATAGGGCTCATTCTCCCCATTCAATCATCGATGAAAGAGCCAGACAAATTTGAGCCCCTTCTCTGGTTAATCATGCTCATAATTACCATCATCTTTACTTCGGTCGGAGCTCTATGTTATGCCACGTTTGGATCAGCCACCCAGATCGAGGTCATTGCCAATTTCCCTCAAGAAAGCAAGCTCGTCAACGCAGTACAGTTTCTTTACTCGCTCGCCGTATTGGTGGGTACTCCGGTCCAGCTTTTTCCACCAGTGCGTATTTTAGAAGGCAAGATATTCGGCCGCCGCTCCGGAAAGAGGGACGCCCTAACAAAGTGGAAGAAAAATGGATTTAGGTCGTTGCTGGTGGTTCTCTGCATTTTAGTCTCCATCCTCGGAGCCAACAACTTGGATAGGTTTGTGGCGTTGATTGGCTCATTTGCTTGCGTACCGCTCGTCTATATTTATCCCCCACTCCTGCATTACAAAGGCGTCGCAGAGTCAAAGTGGGCAAAGATCGGGGATATTGCACTGATCATTCTCGGCCTTGTGTGCATGATCTACACCACGTGTGTTACCGTTGTCAACTCTTTCCTGTAACCCAAGCTACACGCAGTCTTCATTCAGCGAGGCTCAGACACCTTTTTGACTTCTCCCATGGCGGTAGTGTCGCTCTCTTGCGATATGAGACCTCGGCGAGACCAAAGATCAGATGGTAGCCGCTACCAGGCGAAAGGTTCCCAGTGGAGACTTTCTTCGCGTTGCAACGATGATCTGAGCCCTGGCGGACCAGTTGAGATTCGGTTGATCCCAAGCTGCAGCCGGTGGAGAAAAAACACAGATGTTCTCCTCTGAATCATCTCAAACATCCTTCCGCCCCATATACGATACCTTGTACGTGCTTCTCAAAAATCTTACTTTCATACTACTGACTATGCCGGTACAGATTGCGATCAACATATAGCCTTGGCGCCGCCTGATTTCACTCGCTGAAAATTTCCCATCGTCCCACGAGAATCTTGTCAGCAACCGCAATGAGCTTTCGCCCTACTCAGCAGCTCATGTTCTCACACTGATCTGCTGAATCAGCCCCGGTCAGTTTTTTGTGATCTTGGCGAAACGCTCACGGTCCTGATTGCAATGACCAAACGTGTTGGACAATTCCGCCCTCATAACGAGCTGGATTAAAACTCCTTCTCCCCTGCCCTGTAGTGTCGGTTTAGAACCCTGCAATCAATGATCGTATGCCATAAAAGTTTTAACTTGCATTGTACTATTTGACGGTATGCAGGGGGGTACAAGCTATCGAGCATTCTCTCCAGAACATAGTGAGGTGGTACGAGCTACATTCTCGCGCACGACATCACGGCGGACACCTGGGCATTTGAAACAAAATTTTGTCGAGAAGGAGCCAGCATAAGCAGACTCCCGATCTCTAATAATTTTGTGGAACATTTAGCTACTTCGTTTTAATCTCGTCCAATATTTCCTTGACTCTACGTCCGTGTTGGTGCTACAGTTCTTTGTTCCCAATCCTAGACAGGATGTTTTCTGACTTTAATAGACAGGCACCTGCTGCGGGCAAGGTGAAAGGGTGGAATGCCCTCTATCTAGGCTCTCGTAAAAACGCCAGGGATGATGCTTTGTGGGGGAAGGGCAGCAGGGTGGTGCCAGCCTAACAATATGCTTCTGTACCATCATAATCCCACCTTTATGGAGATCCTCCCCTTTGTTCGACGACCTCGACGAGGTGTAGTCACCCCTTTAATCTCTTCCTTTGACCTCGCTAAGTCGGCTGCTTCCGGATTGTTGACACCATATCTACGGCCAGAACAAGTCCGTCCGACAAGCCCAGGCGGCCAACGATCCAAACTCGAGAAATATAATATTCCCCATGCTGTACAGCCTTGCCTGGACCCGTATGCCTTGCAGCGTAATGTTATTTTCGGACGGATACTTGATACATGGATGAAAGTGCAGGTCCATGAGCCAGCACATCCCCTGAACATCGCTCGTATTCTCTCATTCTGGTTCAATCCTTTGTTCAGCTGATTGTTCGAAAGGATTCTTTGCTCTGCTCCGCAGCAAGTACAAATACTTGAGGCGGGTACTGACAATGAAAAGCTCCTGTTCAGTTCAACAAGTCAAAGTCTTGTCCCATTCCCTCATTTTGCCTCACTCAAGTCCTTCGTTAGCTATCATTACACACTATCATTAACGCAAGTTTACCTTTTAATCCCACTCACCCACAGCATCAAATCAACCAACCAATCATGATGAAATTCCTCAGCCTTCTCGCACATCTTACCTTGGTCTCGACCGGCTTCGCCCTTCCAGGCGGCTGGAACGACTGGAACAACGCTCTGACACAGGGAGATGCTACAGACATCGTTTCCAAGTTCATCACAATCCTCTCGCATTCCGACGTTTCGGTTGCCAATGCCACAGCCCAGGCCTTGATTGCCGACAACTTCTTCGAGAAGTCTGATTCCATCAATATGCTCGCTGGCTTCCCGCTCGGCTCGACAACTACAACCGGCAAGCAAACCTACATCAACGGCGTGCTCAATGCTCCCGGACTCAATGGTGCTGAAACCATCAAGATTCTCGCATCGGGCAACAACATTGTCTGGCAGTGGCGCTTCACCGCCATCGGCACCAAGCAGCTGCCTGTCCAGGGATTCAATCTGTTTGAGATCAGTGAGAAGAAGCAGATCAATGGCCTCTACGTCGAGTTCAACAGTATTGCTTGGGGTATCGATACCGGTTTTACCACCACTGATCGTATGGGGAAGAACTTGCCAGTGGCATAGGCGCCCGTGGTCGATCGATCAATTCGACAAACCCATGTAGCTGCACCAGTGCTCCAGATATCTGGCTGCTATGTGATTCAATGTGAAAAAGAATCGTTTCTTTTCAGTAGGGCTGGATTACCTCAGATTTATCGCACAGAAAACATAAGTTCACGTCACGAGAACCGTCTGATTAGCTTTTGCGTCGTCATAGATGCCTTCCCAAACATTATCGCGGGTGCTTTGAGCAAGTGTCCTTCCAGCATCGTCTTGCTTGGTATATCCTTCTGCTCGTCTTCGTCGATGACTAGTGCACTTCAACTTCTCGGCGACAGATCATAGAAGCCACTAAACAACACAGGCAGTCGGAGGTGGGTTCCGAAATGCGGAGAAGTCCTATTTACCTTGCTCCGGGAGCCTCCCTCGAGCCGAAATTAATATTGCGTAGTCCTCACTCGCTCCCTCCTCCATCGGATAGAACTAAACCATTTTAAACATCCCCATCCCGAATGCCTCCTCTACCAAGTTTTAACCACAAGTCAGCGCCTCGAAAATGCTAGTCTTAAGAGAAAAGGATGTTGTGTCTTTGTTGTCGAATCTGCCTCTGCCCGACGCCCACAATTTACTCTTGGACTTCCACGACTTGCTGAGACAGTACAGCCATAGCCGGCATGAACAGACCTCGGAGCAGCTGATCCATCAACCGGAGAGGGTCTCCATCGTGACAAATAATGGAAACACTACCCTGTTCATGCCGTCATCGGTGACAACGTCAACAGGGATAAAAGTCGTGACTGTGCCGACCAAGGGATTACTGAAAGGTTCAATAAATGTATTTGCTCCCGACGGCGAGCTCGAGGGAGTCCTCAATGCTGCCGAAATAACTGCTTTTCGCACTTCGCTGGCGGTCATGATACCATTCAACCTGTATCCGAATGACAAGGCGAACATCATCGTCTTCGGGGCAGGCAGACAGGCCGAATGGCACATCAAGCTCGCGCTCGTCCTAGCCGATATTACGCACATTACGGTTGTCAATAGGTCGGGACCGGGTCGCACGGTGCAGCTCTTTGAGGAGCTTCGCACCAAGTATCCGACAGTGAAATTCGATGTCCTTACCAAAGAAGGTGAACCAGACTACGATGCCTTGCTAGTGGCGCGCTTAAAGGACGCCAGAGTGATTTTCTGCTGCACGCCTTCTGTGGTCCCGCACTTCCCATCGTCCTACTTGGACTCGACGACACCGAGATTTATCTCGTTGATAGGATCTTACAAGCCGCACATGCAGGAAATTGATGCGGCGACACTGCTGTCAGGTGATAGGATCTACGTTGACACGAAGGAGGGATGCCTTGCCGAAGCAGGTGAGTTGATCATGGCGAACGTCAAGGAGGAACAACTGCTTGAGATTGGAGACCTAGACAAGGATTTGGTGACCTTGGAGGACAAGGGCACTGTTGTTTTCAAATGCGTTGGTTTTGGGGTCATGGATGTTTTCATGGCATCCAAGCTGCTGCGCATGGCTAAAGAGAAGGATTTGGGTCTTATTGTGGATGACTTCTGAGAGTTCGGCGCACAAGATACTATATGGGGCACCTGAAGATACTATTCGATGTCCTTTGTCCATCCATCATTCTGTCAGAGTATTAGATATTCCCAAAATTGGCACATGGATCAGTCTCCATCCCCATATGAGTAGTGCTTAGACCACCGCGTATCCCGAGGTCGTGAGTTGCCGACAGATCTCAGATCTGTACCCTGACGAATCTTATTTTCGGGATCATGATTGATCGTTGAGGAGTGAATCTACAAGTTGCGTAAATAGCTCATGTTATTCGTTCATTCGTATCGAATCTCACCCACCGAATATGCATTGTGCAGAACGACATCACCAGCCTGATAGCCAGTCAAGAGCCATCTGCCATGATGTTCTTTGTCAATGGCTGGGCAGGATTCCGGAACTGTAGCGCGCGACACATGTCCACGGTACTCTGACATAAAATGTGCGTAGGAACGCTTGCGGTCGAATCTATGTCGGGGAAGAATGAAATGGCAACAAATTCCACATATTTCAGCTCTCGATCCAACCCAGTATTCCCTCCGCCCGAAATACAATGAATTCCTCTAAGCATAACGAGGCGAATTTTGGAGCGGTCATGGGAGCGGTCAAAGGAAGGGAGAATGCTCTCCGTTACGGTGTTTTGGGTACGCACAGGTCCACCCCTCGGCGAGCGCCGAGGAGGCGAGAGGATCTCTCCTGCAATGCCGCAAAACTGCTGTTTATCTTTTGTATGCTATTGGCTCCTAGCATGTTCCACATCGTACCACCGATTTAGTTCAGTGGAAGTCTAACCAGTGTTGTCGAGCCTACCATAGTGCACCAGGTCTACTCCCTGTCTACACATCGTAGGAAGTGAGGAACAGGTCACAAGCCCCCCTGGCCTCCCCTGCGCTGCCCAGCCATTGAGCCAGACGACGGCTAGGTTGTCTCTCCGACGGGCTGAAAGGGAAGCTTAGTTTACACAGCGGTATTGACCCAATAGTAGTACTATGTATCTTCTGTTCATGCTATTCTACCGAAAGTCCCAAAAGTTGTATTTGGAGACTTCGGCTGCTCCCTGGCTGTCAACAAGTAAGCGGCTCCTGCTTGAGGTTCTGGTATACTAGTGATAATGACTTTTGGATTTGACGGTCACTGGCACCCTTGTTGGCTTTGTCCAGCCTCCACACTGGTTGTTTTCATTAATTACCTCCAGAATCGCGGGATAAGCTAATCCTAGTCTGGAAATTTTGGCCGGCGCTCGGCCACCGCTGAGACTCGTAGAGATTGATGCAATTGTGAAGGAAGTATTTAAATGCTCAAAATCTTGCTGGTCCCAACTGCAATGGCGATGATGTGGAAACTAACGTTCATTTATGACTGCAATCATGGCAGCGATCTTCAGATTGCTTCAAGGTACTAAACACATCAACTGGATCAAAACACCTGGCATCCATCAATTGAACCCTCCTTTGGTGCAAAGGTTCTCTTCTTGCCCATGCTTGAGAGCGCAACCTATTTCCATCCATACCCATGTTGATGAACGGGTCTCGGGCAAGCTGGGGGACCAGAATCTCGAGAAAGCCGTCAGGCATATCAGAAAGGATGGCCTTGTTGTCATACAGGATATCATTGAGCATGGTATTCTCGATACTTTGAATCAGAAAATGGTTCAAGATGCGATGGAGTTGAGGTCAAGGGGTGAAAATTCCCCATTCAATTACAACAAAGGAAACTTGCAGCAGGACCCGCCGCCTGTGAAAGAGTTCTTCTTTCCAGAAATTTTCACAAGTTCGTTTCCAACTTATGCAAACTTCCGTGCAAGAATCTAATGTAGGATCGGCAGATTCCATTGCAACTCAAATAACGTCCGCAGTATTAGGCCCTCGCCCGAAGCTGACCTTTTGCTCTGGCAATTCAGCCATGCCTCTGGAAGCTGGCTCCATTCCTCAGAGGCAACCTGTCCATTCGGACGCGGACTTTGCACACCCGGATCATGCCTTTGCTCTGGTGGTGAATGTACCTCTTATCGACATGAGTCCTGAAAATGGATCGACCGAAGTGTGGCTAGGCACCCACAGTACGTCTAGTGTGAAGGCACTGGAAGGTCTCCATGGCGAGCGAGCGAGTGGCAGAATTAAGCCGTCACTTTTGGAGGAACGCAAGAAGATTAAGCCCCCAACACAACCTTTCATACCAAAAGGAAGCATCATTATCCGTGACCTGAGACTTTGGCACGCGGGTATGCCAAACTTTTCCAACGACATTAGGGTGATGCTTGCAATGAGTAAACTGCCCTCTCGAGATTATTATACTCCTGCTGATGTATAACAGTACACTTTGCGCCATGGTATCGCAATCAGATGAGACTAGAGCTTGCCGAGGAGATCAGGCCGATGCTGCAAAATTTGAGGGAATTAGATATCCGATCAGACTGGGTTAGTGAAAGCGAGGCCCTCAGCAAGTATCTGGATCGTGGCTTTGGAAACAGCTATGACTTCAACCAGACACCGTAAGAATGATTGCCGAAGATATGCTCTATGGAGATAGTGGAAGGCTTCATCTGAGCGAGTATTTCGTCCCAGGATCTGAGACAGGAGCCGCGGTTCCTCCACGAAACAAAGGGCCGCTAGTGCGATACCGAATGTTATCAAGAGAGAAGCATTTCATGATTCGCAGTAGATGATGAGGGGCCGCATTTCTTCTTTGTCGTAACCGATTGAAGCTGACTTTGATCGGAATTAAATGAGGCTTGGACCATTTGCTTGGCAATCCCTGGTCATTTTAATAAATCTGGGGTTCTCCGCTTTTGGGGACCTGGGATCTATCTGTCTCTATTTTGCTTCATCCCAATGCGACGACCGCCGGACATAGCCAATGGTCGACCAGCATAGACTCAAGACGATAACCTCCACCAACGTGATCAGTTTCAAATTTCCTTCATGGCCAAGAAAGTGAGCAAGGATTGTGAGGGTCGCTGCCATCGCGTTGTCTTTTAACTGCTGACAATTTCTAGCTTGGTATGGGATCCTTCGATGCTAGGCATGACTCGCCCACTGAATCCACAGTAGTAGAACATGCAGGCTTCGCAAGCTTAAATGTGAGTATTCTCGGGATCCAATCTTCCTTGGTTGACCGTCCTCGAAAAGGTGACGAGGGCACGCCAGTATGTGGACGATGTGAGCGATCAGGCCGGTGGTGTGACAAGACAGGGCCGCTCAAAATTCGTGTCCAAAAGAATGTTGGTGGTCAGAAGGGTGACAGAAATAAAATAAATGGCACTGTTACCGTTACAGAGGTGGACGAAGAGCTTCGGGTTACTTTGCAAAGCGACCAGACAGCGCAGCTGTTCGAACACTATCTCAAAGTTTTGGCTTGCTGGTATGACTTGAATGATTTTGATTGCTCTTTTGCGAGAATTGTTGGTCGAGAGGCGCAGCATAGTGATCTCCTCCTCAACGCTGTTCTCGCATTTTCTGCCATGCACAAATGCCGAACAGGCCAATCATCATTGAAAGGTTTGGCAGAGAGCTACCATGCTCGGTGCTTACGCCTCCTCATCAGACTACAGCAATCGGATCAGGAAACGTCGGACGGAACAGCCCTCGCTGCCACGTGTTTGTTAAGGTCTTATGAAATCCTTGCTGGTGAGTGGAGTGGCCAGGTAAGGGCTAGAGAAGTTTCTGTTACTGATCAATTAGAGGAGGATGACCCTAATCGTCACTTGTTTGGGGCCTTTTCTCTCCTTCCAGACCTTAGTTCAACGCTACCGAGCAAGCCACTTCTGCTTGCGGGACTCTGGAACTACCTCCGCGAAGACATCACATTTGCGCTGATCAATAGGTACCCCCTCAAGACAAATATAGGCAGTGTTCGCATTGGTGTGTATCGAGATGACGACTATGCAAGTCAGATCACCCTCCTTCTCGCCCGAGTGATCAATAAGGTATTTCTTGACATAGAAGACGATGGAGTTACCCTACGCAAGGAATTGAGTGAATGGCGTTCAAGCCTACCATTCGAACCATATCACGAGACGTCTCAAGATGAAGGGTTCCCTAGGATTCTCATGATTCATGTTTGCCAAGGTGGGTTGGTAATGGAGGACACCACCGACAGAGCTGACATCGATAGTCGCTGCGTTACAATACTACCATGTCGCTGTGATGTTGCTCGACAGAAGCCACATCTCAACAATCGAGCTGGACCGGCATGCGCGGATAATCTGTGGGCTTGCCTTGTCCTCGAAAAACGACGCTGTTTTCGTCAATTCATATGGTCCGATTTGCTTCAGTAGGTCTCCGATTCGACAACTAGGGTAAGGGGCTGATTTGATAGGTTGCGAAAGGTTGATGAATGATAATGATCGACGTGAGATCGTGAATCGCTTGATAGAAAGCCAGAAGCGGACAGGCTGGCCTGTTCAATCTCTAACTGCGAGATTGAAAAGTCACTGGTTGAAAGAGGAAAAATTCTCGGTCATGCCATGAGAAAGATTTTGCGCCTGTTATTCGTCGTATGGTTATTCAATATCCATACACTCAGCCTGGAGCAAATCCTCGTCCGCAAGGCCGTCGTCGAACTCATCGTTGGTTGTTCTATGTTCATTGGTTCCATTTTGCAAGGATTCGTCATTCAATTCCATTTGCATGTAATCGTGCATTCTGGCATCTGATCTTCCCACGTCACCCTCTCCCCTATTGTCTTTCTGGCTCTTCTGGAACTTTTCGAGTTCTCGAAGATCCCAGCTGTCTTTTCCTTTTGTGGAGCCATCGGGAGCTTTTTGTGAGGCGTTCAAAGGTTGGGCGATACTTCTCAAGAACTTCTTTGCCATGCCAACTGCAGCATCAGTGCTCAACCCCGTTTGTCCATCAAGAATCTCCTCGGCTATCCAGCGTGGAAGTTGCGTGCGCTTCTTCTGGAATCGACGGTCAGCTAACACCATGATTCCATAATCATCTTTGCCTCTCAGGACTCGCCCCAAACACTGAGCCGCATGTCTCATCGCATCGAAGGAGAGGAAATCTTGCTCTTTGATGCGATAATTTTCTCTTAGGAATTCCAACCTCGCCTTCAGGATCCGTGACTCAGTATATTGGAATGGTGCACCCATACACAGGACAGTGCGCCCGAAGTGATGGTCAAAATCAATTCCTTCAGATACCTTCCCACGGGCGACACAAAGCAAAATAGCCCCCTTTCCATTTTCACAGGCCGTACGATAGGTCTCCAGTGCAAGACTAGTTTCCTGGGCATCAGGTGTCTCGACCAAAAGGAGCTTGTAGGTCCAAATTTGGTCCAAGATTCCCATGCCTTGCCACATACTGATGATCATTTCCATGTAGAGATAGGAGGGAAAGAAGACAACAATTCCGTCGGGGGTGATTTTGGCGAACTCAAAGAGAAGAGCGCCGTAGTTTCGAACGACACCGGGGTCGGATCGGGATTGAAAGCCAGAGGTGATGGCTTGTTGATCCGAGCCCCTAGTGACAATCATGGGGAGGAATGAGCGTCGTGCAAGCGACATGGGATAGGATTCCTGCGTAACCGTGCTGAAGTTAAGCATTTTTGGATACATTTCAAGAGGAGAAATGGTCCCGGAGGTGATGATGACGGATGAGAAACGTTCAAAGACAGGCTTGATGGCAATGGAGGCGTCGAGACATGCAAAATGCAGAATAGGGTTGGGCACTGTAGCTTGTTCTGTCTCGAACGGCTCTAGGATTAACAAAAACCCCGTCTCGTAGGTAGCAACGAGGGTGGCAAAAGTGGCGACTTCTTGAAGCGGCTGGTAATCTTCAATATTTGTGAGCTCCAGAGTACGGACAAGCGAGGTCAGTCGCTCCGCACAGAAGCGCAGAGGCTTTCTCTCAATAAAGGTCAGCTCTTTGAGATGAGACAGAAAGGAGGGAGGAGTTTCCTGGATCACGTATAGGACTTTCATCCGTGTCTTCAGATATTCGATGAAGCGTTTGAGGAACGCGACGAAATGCTCCGCTCGACGAATGTTGCCTGGAACAGCTTCTTTCAGCAAATCGTCCGGCAAAGTGGGATTGGCCATGAAGGCATCCTCGGCACGAGCTTCGTCTGCCTCTCGTAGTCCTTCGACAAGCTTCTGGTATTCACTCTGAAGCTTCTCCTCGTCTGACGCTTTCATCTCCTCGATCTTACGCTCTAGGTTGTTAGCGCCGCGAGTAGCCTTGCGCAGAGAATCTTCGGTCAAGTCGATGGAAAGCGACTCTATACAGACATTGTCAATATTGTGGGCTTCGTCAAAGACGACTATACAGTCCTTTGACAGCTCCTTAGATACTCGTTCGGCGATTTTGGGATCAAGCAGATAATGGTAGGAGTAGATTATGACATTGCAAAATGGCATCATTCTTCTAGCGGAAAAATAGGGACACTGCTTGTGTTCTTCGCCATAGCGAAGCAGGCCATCGAGTGTGAAGACACCAGGAGGGATGAGGTTATGAGGCTCGAGGAGATCGAGATTATCATGATAGATGCAAACATCGACATCCTCACCCCGCTCTTTTTTCTCCTTTACAAATCCAGCGGTGAGACTGCGGCAGCGGGCGTCAACGACAGCACCACTCTTTTCTCGTTTGACGGATGGGTGGAGGCACAAATTCTTGCGACTTGTCAAGCCCAGGCCACGGAAATCTTCGACAAAGCCCAGTTGGTCGGATCGATACATCATCAGAGCTCTCAACTCAGCAAGGGCCTTCTCGATTTCGGACATTGTTCTGGAGCAATAGATAAGTTTTCGATGTTCAGGATAATGCTGTTGATATGCAACAATCAGAGAGAGCAAAGAAACGGTCTTGCCAGTGCCCGATGGCATTTCCAGAACGCAGTGACCCCCGCGATCAAGGGTTTTTTTGAGATCGCACATGTAGGCATACTGTTCAGGGTAGATGCGAGGATAGGGGAAGAGGATAGGGAGATCACTGATAGGCGTTAGCCTGGAAACATGGGAACACGGGAGTGAAACACAGTATACTCGATAAAAAACTTCATTGTGGTCGAGCAGGAGCATCAAACCACACCTACAGCCTGAATGACCGCGCAGTGTGAAAGTCATGGGACGGAGGAGTTAGATAACTGACTGAATCGTCAGTAACAACATAACATAGGAGAGTATCATTCCGTGGATGGACAATTGGGGATGTATTGTGTCGCATTAACCGGGAAAATAGCAGTCGTAATAAAGCGGATGGTTCTGTGAGGAGTTAAAGTGGAAGGCACGCGTGTGCTGCCTGCCTGCGCGTGCGTCCCGCGCTCACCCTTGCCATCGTGCCTGCCTCACCACCCCAAAACTACGTCATTTCAAATACTCGACTCACAATCTCAAGCCTTGGACGAAATTATTGATTTTGCACCTTTCCTCCTCCTTCTCGTCGGCTCATCCATCCAGTCCACTCCGCCACCGACAAGCAGCATGAGCAAGAAGTTCAAGTCGCAGGCTTCCAGCGCCCGGGCTGCTTCTGCATTTGCGTTCGGGGCCGCATCCTCGCCTTCCTCCTCCTTTGGCAATGCCTTCCAGACTGCGCCCTCCTCTCTCTCCTACATCGCCGAATTTCCTGACCTCAGTACCATCAGTGACCCTAACGTAGTCGTTTCCCTGCGGAACCTAGGCAAGAAGGACAGCACCACCAAATCAAAAGCCCTCCAGGAGTTACAGGATCATATTTCCTCTTCTACGGCCATCGAGCCAGGCCTGCTCGAGGCCTGGGTTAGCTTATATCCTCGAACCTCTATAGACAATTCTCGGAGAGTCCGTCAACTTGCCCATGTCTTACAAGGCTCTGTGACTGCCGCTTCCGGAAAACGGATTGCTCCTCACCTTCCCAGGGTCATTGGATCATGGCTTTCGGCGGCATATGACAGTGATAAGGCAGTGGCTCGGGCTGCTCAGGAATCCATTACAATATCCTTCCCGACTGACGAAAAGAGGAGGGCTTTGTGGAAAGTCTACAAGGATGCACTTGTCGAGTATGCCGAAGATGCTATTTTGACTCAAACCGCTCAAACCCTCAGTGATGAACGCTCAACCAGCCTAGATGATGCCGAAACCAAGTTTGTCCGTGTAGTAAGCACAGCCATGCACATGCTCACCCAAACCATCAGGGCCAATCTTAATCACGCAGCTCCGACGCCACAGAACTTGCGTCAGTTGGTCTGTAACAAGAAACTGTGGGACTATGCTCATCATCACGAATCCACATTAAGGAAAGGGTTATATAGCTTGGTAACGCTCTCTATCAGCAAATTCACCTCTGACTTGGATTGGAATGTCATCAGTGGAGCCTTCATTGGCAAGGCTCTGCACACTTCGCAGTTGGGTTCCACAACGCAACTTTCAGAGGCATTATTCTCATTAACAGGCGTGAGACCTCAGATGTGGACCTCCGATTACTCAGGCAAGACGACTCCAACTAAGAGATTAAACCAGTATCTACGCGGCGGTTCACAACATGGATCTGATAAGTTCTGGGCCAATACTGCTCTCCTTCTCCCGATACTACCCCCCCAAGTTCTCTCGCCTAATTCTGAGAATGGAACTGTCAATGTCCAAGATGCCACATTGATACTAGAGTCCTTACGAGCTAGTTTGAGCAACGGCGATGAACCCCGACACAATTTGGAAATTGCTTGGACCGCCTACATGGATATTGCCTCCTGGTTCCTTGGCCAATTGTCCCAGGTGGACTCGAAAGACCTTCTTTTCAAAGACAACCTCCTACTCTTGGTCCTTTATTATGTCTCCCCAGATACTGACGATACAACCTGGGCTCTTCCAGGTCCTTCTGGTCTCAAAATGTCTTCTAGAGTTCTTTCAGTAGCTCTTCTACATGGACTCGTCGAAGTTTTCCAGGTAACATGGAGCGGCATTGCCCAAGCGATTGCAGATGCCATGAAGCTTTCACTTCCCGAGTCTTCTGCTGATTTCAAAAAGTCACAAGATTCCGTTGTGGCACAATCACAACGCTTCTTGCGGCTGCGGGCCTTTGTACTGCGAGATAGCCACCCTGACGACAGTATCCAATCGCAGGTTATGGAAATTCTTAGACAGACTGACGACTCCCTTCTCGTCATCGCGACTCAGACACTCAAAGCTCGAAATGGCAAACCATATGGTGCTGCCGCCTTCTTAGAATCACTCACAGCCCAAACTAAACTTTCGGAGAGTACTAGTTTGGCTGAGTTTCTGGTAGAGGACGCTCAAACCCTATTCGATAGTCCCTCTGCTGAATACCTCATTGCAATCGAGCTTCAAAGTGGAAGCAACCTTGCACAAGCAATCTCCGTCTTGACCAGTCCCGACTTAACCGGCTACAAAGCGAATGCATTAGCACGGCTTCTAAGCCAGGGCTCAGACTCTGACTTATCTCAACATGGTGACCTCGCTCAATTTGTTTCCCAGCAAGTGTCGCGTAACCTGGATGAGGGACCGGTTCAAGTGATCACCAAAGCTGTTCTTCAAAACTCCAAACTTAAAAACTCAGCTATCTCGCGTTGTTGCTTTGAGCAATTGCTGGGCCAATTGAGCTCGGACACGGATCCAAGGATGCAGTATTCCGTGCTCAAATTCTTGTCAAGTCTATTTACCCCATCCGTTGTCTCTCTTCCAACATTATCCGAGGCACTCGGTAAAAACCTTCTTATGAGCCTATTAATACTATCTGATTCACACGTTGCGGAGGTTGCCGAGCTCTCGGGTTTGCTTGCCTCAAGAATCAAATCGTTCCCTGCGGTCGGTGATTCATCAATTGTTGTATCTTCGAATGAACTCATCGCAGAGCAATTATCGGGCCACGGCACTCATTTACCCATACTTGCTCTTGTTGATTCAGCTCAAGAGGAACTTGCGAAGGCGAAGCCAGGAGTACCCACTACGTATTCGTCACTGCTCCCATCAAATGAACAATGGTCGGCTGCCCTTGAACCACACCTCTCTGGAACGAGAGATTTATCTCTGGCAATAACAAGCCCCCTTCAAGGTCTTGTTTTCCTACTCGAGCGTGATTCGAAAATACAACCCTTGACGCTCAGTAAAGATGCCGATGAATTTTCCCTGCTGTTTCGGCTTACGTTGTACGTAAGCAAGCTATTGTCAGTGACAACCATCAGCACACACCTATCCGGCGATCAAATGCACGCACTCTATGCCAACTTTCCTCTTGCTATTCAGCTGCTGAATGAGAAATTGACTCTTGATTCAGCAAATGAGCTCTGGTACAATACTACCTTGGAGGTTGCAGATGAGGCCGCGGCCGTACTTTCTCAGGGCTCAACCCTTCTCCAGGTCTGGTCACAAAATGAGACCATGGCTAGAATATGGTCCGACATTATTCGCTCTTCCAGTGATTTTAAACCCCGTTCATATATACATGGCCTCGCATTTGCAGATGTCATCTCCCGATATATTGCTAGGCATGACCAGAGATCAGTGCTGGCGTCCTTCGAGAAGGACATTGCCCGTATTCATCGATCTCCTGACCTCGTCAAATCTGTGAGCCTTCTTTCGGCCACTCACGAATATGTCATCGGCTCGCAGCAAGGCAGAAAACTTCTGAATGAGTTGATTGTCCTCTGCACAGAGTTAAAGAGCTCCGACGATCATGCTTTGATCATGAGACGCCTGGTGCTCTTGAATGCACTACTCGCTGGAAGTTCTGATGCTTTGGACGTCATTCCGAATCAACGAGTGGTCTTTCTGATGCAGGCATTGGTTCGATTGCTTGATAGTCCTGCAAGTACGTTCGGCCTAAAAGCTGAGGTGGCCAAACTGCTCAGTCCAGTCCTATCAGCAACGGCAGAGATCTATGGCGATCATTGGGAACGGATCTTGGACTGGCTGTGTGAAGTCTGGCAGAATGAGAATGACCAGAATAGTCTCCCTCTCCTTCATGCAAGCTTACGCCTTTACGGGAGATTAAGAACGCTCTCCAGCCTCGAAGATGCAAGCGAAGATATCTCCGACGCCTGGACATCGAAAAAGCCACAGTTGGAAGATGGTCTCAAGCAATGTCTAGAGAGCTTTTCGCAATCAACTCCAGGCATCAATCAGCCCCGCCGAATAACCGCTGAGTTGCTCAGAAGACATATCATGGAGATCTCTCCTTCCCATGATCCAAACTTGTACCTGCTTATCACCTCCACCGAGGACGCCGTGCGTGGTGCAGCGTACGACCTTTTGCACCGGTCGATACCACCAGAGCAGGAATCGATCTCATTAGAGCTTGCTTTGGATCACAGGACAGTGCACTTGCCAACAGATCTGATGAATATACTAACCGACGGGCCGAACGCGTCAGTGCCGAACGCGTCAGTTCCTAACTCAAGCTCAAACACCAGTCAGCAAAGTTACCTCCTCGGTTGGCACCTCCTCTTTGACCACTTCACGACAGCATCGTACAAGCTCCGAGAAGCATACGGCACTGATATCAAGGCACATGACATCCTACCTGGGCTGCTCACGCTCATTTGTGATATTTGTCGCATCACCGGCGGCCGGCCGTTGGATGTGTCGAAATTCAACATCCGAACCTTCGAGTTGAATCCGGCAGAGACAGAAAAGATGCAAGATCAGCTGCTTGTGGTACATCTCTACTACTGCTGCCTTCTTTACCTCCCCAGTCTCACGCGAAGCTGGTTCATCGACCAGAAAAACCGCGTCAAGTCACCTCTGGAAGGATGGACGCAAAGATACTTCTCGTCCCTTCTAACCTCAGCAGCGATCACAACAGTCACGGCATGGGTAGCAAGCCAACCTCAAGGGGAAAGCGACGCCCCGATCGTCGTCAAGTCATCCACGAACGGGTCTGAAATAATAGCCTCAATCACAGTTGACCCCGAATCACCGCCAATCTCACTAGCTATCTCTCTGCCTAGCAGCTACCCTCTCGACTCACCGACTGTGTCCTCCCGCACACGCGTCGGCGTCTCTGAGAAGAACTGGCAATCGTGGCTCCGGACGTTCCAGATCATCATCTTCAGCACGGGGAGCATCATCGAGGGCTTGATTGCGTTCCGGCGCAATGTGCAAGGAGCGCTGAAGGGGCAGAGTGAATGCGCCATCTGCTACAGCATTATCGGCACGGACATGCAGACGCCAAACAAGCGGTGTGGCACATGCAGGAATACCTTCCATAGTGTTTGTTTGTTTCGATGGTTCAAGAGCTCGAATAGCTCGAGTTGTCCGCTGTGTCGTAACAATTTCAACTATGCCTAGAGGGAAGGGAGTCGTCTAGAGATTGGGAGAGGGAATTGGAAGTCAGAGGAACCCAAGCTCAGGCACACCATAAAGGGCCATAGATTAGATATCATACAGGTATGTAGCCCTCGGACCTATCCAGACTCGGAGAACGCAAAACTATACCCAAGTGAGTGGTTGGGTATCTAGGCATTTGTATAGTTCTGGCACACCCAATACCAAATCACACTTGACTACGCGCTCTCAATTATCAGCCTCGGCTGCATCGACGAGCTCAGTCTGTCCCCTAACCTCGAAAATTCGTGACTGTGCGGCTATAAGGTTGTTTGCATTTCACGGTCATCTTCACCCAGCCACCAAAGACAAAATGGGCGGCCTCATGATGACGACTCAGATGCGTTCTGCTGCTGCGCTGTTGCGCGATGACGTTTGTAAGAAGCTCAGTCAGGATTGCAGGTGACGGTGTCGACGGCGATGTCCATATTCTGGAGCTCCTGGTTCCAGCTCATACGATACCGGCGTCGGATCTCTGGGGGCTGCTGAATGCTGGACGCTGGAAACGGGTCAAGGATGGTGTATCGCGGAGATGGGTATCCCCAACGAGTTGCCAGTGATGTGTTCAGCCTTTTCATCCCAATTTCTGCAGCGAGCATATGGGACAACGAAGGTGGTGCAAGGTCTCGCGAGTAGAAAGACGTTGTCTTCTATAGAGCCTTCTTCTCGTAGTTATTTTGCCCGAAGAGATTGGTAGACGATCGGTTAATTTCCGCATTTATTGTGACCCAGGCAACAGGCATCTTAAGACGGTGGGAGGCTTCAAGTCTTCATCGGCTTTTCACAGCATGCAATCGGGCGGAAGACTCACAAAACCTTCGGTGCAAAGTACCAGAGAGCTGCGAGGCTTGAGAGGACGGTAATTCCGGCGGCCTGTCTAGCCCACTGAGTGGTTGTGTCAGCAGACAGTTTGACTTGTCGGACCGTCTTTTGGTGTTGGTTTTTGGGAGCAGCTCGAATCGACTGCGCGTCTCTCGTCCTCCTGGACAGGACGTCTGCCATCTGAGTCTGATTACCTTCTTGAACCTTCGCAAAAGATTCATACTCTTGCACTAGTCTCTTGAGACCCTCGATATCATCTTTCAAGAGTTCGATTCCAGTCTTGTTAACGCCACCTTCCTGGACCTCCACACTTTGAACATTTCCAAAGAAGTCGACGACGCGGCGACCTCTGCCGGTTTCTTCTCCTCCGGGGAACAGATCCCAGCGAACGCCGGGCTTCGAGTGGATCTTTCCAACATCATAGCTATCAAAGAGATCGCCGAGTGTCTTGTCGGATGTTGGGCCGGTAACTTGAGTCTCTAGGAATTCCAGCACATAGTAAGTCCAGCGATCGATGACCGCAACCCCGACGTCGTTGTCTGCATGATGTGAATACGAACTCTCGTCTTCCTCGGAGGACCCTGTAGCAATGACACCTGGAGCGTAGAATTGTCTGTAGAGGGTGTTGGCCTGACAGGTGTCGATCATGAAGAGCATCTCGTTGTATCGCTTCTTCTCACGCATCTGTGAGAAAGCATCCGCCAGGTCCCAGCTGGAGATCTCTTCGCTGTCTTGGAACTTGAGGAACTCACTTCCACCATGACCAGTCATGTAGATGAGGATATTACTGCCTTCATCGGTCTGCAATCTCTTACTGGCGGGCACGCCTTCTTCCCAGCGGTCGGTCAGGAGGCGGATGAAGTTCTCGACGGTTACTTCGTACCCACGGTAGTCGACCTCAACGTTTTCGCCATAGAGGTCCATACGGCGGTCAGCATTGGAGTAGACGGTGCCGGAGAAGGCGTTGCGTGGATTGCAGGCCATGTCATCGGGAAGGAGGAGGAGGATTTGAGAATCGGGAATGCCGAGGCGTTTGACCGTTCGGTACAGGGACAAAGTGTTGGCGAGATGGCGGTAGTTGAACCAAAAACGAGAGGTCGCTACCAGGACGGCCCAGTTAGACGTGTGGGCAGCGTGTGTGATTGCAGTCAAGGCAAGAAATGCCCAGAGGGAGTGGAGGGCTTTCATGGTGGTATGGGTCGTGGCGGACTGTGTCTTAGGGTCGAGGTTGCATATTCAAGAGGGAAGGACGAGGAGGGGGATAGACAGCAAGAGATTACACGAGTGGAGGCCTCACAAGAGAGCGTCTCCGTGGTCAATTCATGGTGCTCAGTATCGAGTATGTTCTTTGTATTGCTAGACAAGGAGCAGTGAGGTTCAACTTGGTCATGATGCGTCGGAATATCCTTCTTCCGAGACCGTCGGCAAGGGAGGCACGACCATCTCGAGTTCGGAGTTCGTATGTACGAGCCCCTGGGCCCTGCCCCTGGAGCGACCGGGTCCAGGCATTCAATTCTTCAATTCCTTCCATTCCTCGCAGTAGGTAGTAAAGGCATTGTTTGGCATGGATTGTACGAAGTATGGAGTACCAAAGACTTGCTTAGAGAAAATTCAAGTGTCATTAGTGATGATACAAACGGATTCTACAATGGTCCTGATACCCTCAGCCTTTGGGTCCTCCCAGCCCGTCTCAGCATGGAAAGGTTTGAAAAGTTTATCATACATGCGATCAGATAGCGAATACAGAACTCTCGTGTAGGGCACACACATACCTCCAACCGCATCTGTAGCCTCCGGTCGTTAAGTCAATTCCATACAATGGGCTGCCCCGCAACTTTTTTTAATGAACTTCAATTCAGTTGAAGCGAGCCTGGAAACCTACATGTCGAGGCGGACTACCCGTGATCGTAATACTGATCCTACTTCGCTCCGTGCCATCGATCTCTAAGGGAGATGGCGGCTTGGGAGGGTGGTGGACTTCCAGGACGTGGTGGGTGGTCGTTCTCCCATCGCGGTCCCCATTTATTGATTTCGTGTCAAGCTCGTAGGTTGGCGGAGGATCCATCATGGTGGAACGATCCAACACTCGCTCCTGTGACTCGCCATCCAATCTGTCATGGATTCCGCGCAGGCCGGGTGGGCCTTGTGCTCTTCTTCGACGTTTGGTTCGCAAGTAAAGCGCGATGACCAGGGCTCCTCCGAGAACTATCGCTGCAATAGCAATGCCAATGCCAGCTCCCGCGGCAGCACTGAGCCCCTTTGATCCCGACTCAGATGGAGCGACAGGCACGGGGGCTGGTCGAGCATTGGTGGCGTTGGGGTTCAGAGGGCTATGTCAATGGCTTTGTCAGGACATATTGCTCTGAGACTATTAGATTGGGGTAAGTAGTACCTATCAATGACCTGGAGCACTCCGTTTGAGGTGAGGTAGTCAGTCGTTGTAATATGCGCCGCGTCGATGAAAAATCCATTGAT
Source organism: Exophiala aquamarina CBS 119918 (assembly GCF_000709125.1). NCBI lineage: Eukaryota > Fungi > Ascomycota > Eurotiomycetes > Chaetothyriales > Herpotrichiellaceae > Exophiala > Exophiala aquamarina. The sequence continues at coordinate 556,438 of NW_013550570.1, read as the reverse complement.
CGTCTGCGTCATTGTCGACGGTATTTCATCCAGAGTCATGATTTTCGTATTGTTCTTGAATTTTGAGGAGTAGTAGACTTCACCCTGAGCAATGCTGTACTTCAAAATGCTGAGAAGGTCATCTGCGGACAATCCCTCGAATCCATCAAAAGTTGGCCCAAAGCGAGGATCATCGGGTCCAAATCTACGGAAGGTCAGCACATGCCCTTAGGGTGTGTCCTCCCCACTCGTTGCTCACATTGTCAAGTCAGGAAGGCCGTTAACAATATCAGCTGCGGGCGAGCTCGGTGTCAGCCAACCGCCCTTGCTGAGTAGTGCAACCAGGTTGGTCAATCCAGCTTTCGTGATCGTCGCGGGAAAGGAGATGGGAATGGTCAACACGGAATCCACAATGTGTATGAGCCCTCCGATAAAGAAGATATCCTTCACTAGTCAGCAAACTCGGGCTCCGTGTATGGTCTCAGATATGCAGGTGCCTACAGCCTCAACAAACCGAGACTCGGCCTTGACCCCAGTGACAATAGTAGGAGTGTCGTTGAACCTGGCCAACTCGACCACCTGACCACCTGTGACATTGGTGTAGTTCGCGTTGCTCAGAAGGGTAGGCACAAATAATGGCTGAAGGCCAAACGTGGCCGAGGGATGGGTTCCATTTGCGATGTGGTATTGTAACAAGGCCAAAAGAGCCTCCTCGTCACTGGTGGTGCTTGGATTTTTCGCGGTGAACGCACTAAAGGCGTCATCGTCCGGAATTAGCACTTGGTATTGTCAGTCTTTGGATATCCAAGGCTTCGAGTGTAGTGTCCGTACCAGAGAATGTGCCTTGATTCAGAATCTCCACTAGATCTGGCAGCTGCTCCAAAAAGCCCGTAAATGTCGAGATACCGGTCTGCTGCTTCAAGATGGTGAGGATATCTTGATCGGCAGCGAGGCAGCAGCTGAGCAAGTGGACAAGCGCAAAGGCTATCTCGAAGAGCAGCATTATGCTGATACACAGTCCAAGAGCATCGACAGGTCGAGGAGCATGGCAGACCCGAAATCTGGGAGACAAGTATACAAAAGCGGGCTCGAATGAGGATGGAGAGCTTCGTTGTGTCCGGCGTAATGGAGCAGAGGAGGGTGTTCAATCGGCGACCGGCCAGAAGTCCCAATGTCCATGATTGCCTTGCCATTCGCAGGACGCGAGCTTCAGGAGACATGTTTTTGAGCTCAATAGCCACTAAGTACGACTGGCGAACATGGGCCTGACCCTCGCTTGCCTTCGACCGTTGACTGGCGTTAGTTGGGGCGTAACATAATTACAAGCAAAGGCATTCCAAATGTGGAAGACCGACTGGGGCAAAACGGCTGCTTGATGTTTCGGGCTCAAGGACAGGGGTCAATGCTGCCTTGCGGGTTTGAGCTGCGTCAAGCAGCCATATTGTTACTCGTAGATCGATTTCTAGATGGTTCAACCACAAAGCCACCAGTCTTGCCGGCTGCAGAGGAAGACTGCCTTGAATGCAGGTGGGAACGTTTTCGACCCATCACGGTTTGGTGAAGTCTTGTTATGGCGCGTTTCAGGTCCAGGCTAAGAGGCCGATGCTGCAAGGTACGCGGGCTGCTCAATCATATCCTATCCTTGTTGTGTGTTGGGCGCCGGTGGTCCTGGTGGCGTCGCAGGAGGCCTTGAACTCGGGTAGTTCATCATGAATCCAGGGCGATTACTGGTAACCATGAGGATGACGGTTTGGCGAATGAGTATCAAGACATGATAGTCGGTGGTCTAAACCCCCCTTTTACCTCCCGAATACCTCGTATTGACGCAAGTGAAGGCTGGCACGGAGACTCATCCTCTTCAAATGAGAGGACCCTCTCTCTATAGAAAAGAATACATACTGGGTGGACAACAACAACAACCACCCCCTCATTATTTGCCAGTTGGTTGATTACATGGCCCTCTGTACTCGTGCCAGGTCCATTAGGCCCCTCGTTCCAACTTACCAAGCATAGGAATCGCGAACCGAGATTGGTCGCTGTTAGAATCAATATACTCGTAGGTAGACTCAAGGTACGGAGTATTTGAGAGTCCGGAATGATCAAGGGTCTGGAGCACACACCAGCTCATCTACAGTACCGTGCAGTCTCGCTCCATCTGTTCCAGTACCAGGTAGGGAGGACAGCACCCATACATGGTAGAAGCGCAAGGGGGTTGTCCAGATCCGCTATCTTACTATTATTACTCGGAAGATCAGTCTACTCGATAGGCACCCAACAGAGATGCTTCTTACTCGTACATACGGAGCAGTTGCTTTACGTCCTCCTCAGAGTGAAGTCCACCTCACGGGTATTCGCCTGAAACTGTATGCATGCTCCTGGCAAAGACCGTTCTTTAGTGTGCATATCTCTGCGACAGTCCCTCCCATCGAAACTTCCCGTGTCTCCCACTTCGACGACACTCATTCAACCGAACAAGGCAAGGGATTTCTTTTCCAGGAACCACACCGCAGAACAAAGTCATAACTAGCATCCGGGTACTCTGCTCATATCGCTACAAACACCTACCCGCCAACGGTATCCCTTCGTTGCAAGTGGTATTCCGTCCTGTTGAGCCATGTCGAGGCAGCTATCGTACGTATGCAGGCGATGTTATTTTACAGGCCAAGGGCGGGTGCGTGCCCATTTAGAAAGATGTCTCCGTCCCGCCGTTCAACGCCTTTCAAGTTTGTCCACGACTATCTACATAGACATCGCAGAATCCCCGGACAGGGCTTACGAGGAGGCACATTTTCTCATCTAGCAATACACCCCTCTGCCCACCCCGTCAGGCCTCTGGTAGACGTTGGTCAGCCTCGTCTAGCCGGATATCGTCCCCATTGAGGCTTGGAGCTCCGTATGTACGAGTAATCAAGGGCGCCATGATTTTAGGTCGGCCTATTCAGTTTGCACCTCCGCACTTTGGCGCCCCAAACTTTCGAGATTCATCTCGGTCCACCGAGCCGTGTAGGTGCCCCCTATTTCTTACGCTCGTTGGGCGGTTGGCTTGATACAATAGCATCAAAGAGCCTCAGGGAGCCAACGAGAGGCAACGAATAATCGTCGAGACCAAGTCTCCAACCACAACCACTATTTTTCTGATACCTTCCGGGATGCAGATGCAAGGGAAGTGCACCCTGATGCATCTATTTCCAGCTGATCTGTTTCTGGGTTTCGGCATATGGCTCTTTCTGCAGCTTCCTCCGTAGCTACTTGCAGAGAAGCGAACGTAAATCACCGGCTGCAGAGAGCCTCGAGATCATGTAGGGACAAGCATAAGCATACGCCATACGGCAGCCTGGAAGCAGCGAGGCTAGCTATCCAGAGTACGGAGTACGGAGTACTGCTGAGTGGAGGTTTCAAAGTTTGGCGTCTGTCAACCACCTTCGACATCTCAGTCATCATAGATAGAGTCAATTATCGTATGGGGGCTGGCAGTACTTAGTACTAGAAGATGAATCTGAGGAACACCGAAGGTCGGAATAAATACTCAGCAAACTGGCAAGCTGCTCCAGTAGCTCGGTGTCTCCGGCCAACTATCCATACGTTTCTTGAGGTGCCACGAATCTAGATATGGTTGAAAGTCATCGTCAATATCTCACGGAGCAGATGCATCCCTAATGACTACTCCTGTTGTCAAGAGAGGGTAGCGACGGCACCGCTCCGAGCACTTCGATGATGGGCGAGCTGACGGAGCAGATCACGGAGACTCAACGGAAGCTACAAAGGATCTATGACTCGTGTTGCTACCGAAGCCATCAAATGTTCCCATCTCGAAACCTGCTTCGCCGCCGCCGTATTTCCGCCCTGGATCTGGGTTCTTCACCGCGAGCATGCTCACGCTCCTGAACAGTCTCTCATATCGCGTGGTTCTCGGTTCTGTATATCCGCACGATGCCCAGATTTCCATTCCGTAGATCAACGCATGGCACATCCTGCCAGCGGCGCGAGCCGGTGGGATCGGGATCATTATCTGCCATGATCGCGCGCGGACGCCGGAGATGCCGAGAAGCGTCTTGCCCGAGCTGAAGAGGAGAGGCTTCAGGATCGGTTCTCTGACTGAGGCGCTGGCCTGGGCGGATGGCAAACGTAGGTAGCAGAGTAGCTCCGGGTGATCGATGTCTTACAAAACCAAGGACTAGCCCACGCAAACCGCACAGAGTATGATGCTGTTTTCCAATTCATGTGCTGACACGCAGCTGCCATTAACGATGCCAAACGCTTGCAATTCATGTTGATGTGACCAGCAGTCAGGGCTACGAAATGTTCCTCCGCCAACCTCGTCACTCGTAACAGTCCGCTCCACCTCTACAGGCTTCATTCCATGCTCGCCTCTTCATGCACCTACAACAGCCTTTAGGCTCAATGCCTCTAGAAACGCGCCGAGGTCCTCCTTCTTCACTTCGACGACGCTGTGGTCAAAACTGTCGATTTCGACTCTGGCGTCCGTCTCTTGCACGACCTCTTGAAACGCAAGACCGAAACGATTGCTCTTGTCCCCTCCACCTGTCCCCACGATCACATACGTGCCTCTCTCCTCATCCAGCGCGGCCAGTACTAAAGGCACGAAGACATGGCTCGCCGAGTCATCCGCTTCTCTATCACGTTCATGGCCCGAGACGGCCTCGCCTACCCACAGTGCAAGCTTCACAAGAGCGCCGGGCGAGTTAGCGAACAATCCGAGATCGGGGCCATCTTTGACAACACCCATGCGAAATGCGCGGAGATGGCGGATCTGATGCTTAACGAGCAACGATGAGCCTGTACGGAGGATGGACCGGAGGAGATATTGGGCTTGCGGGATCGATGTAAGGAGCTGTGTCGGGTGGCTGGGCGCGAGTGCATCATAAGCTGCGAAGAAGCGCGGTACAAGAGCGAGTGAACGAGGGGTTGGGTTCGAGTCTGTAGTTTGCTGGGACTGCGACAGTGTGGGAGCAGGTGTGGATGCGTTGTTAGAACCAAGAGCTGAGGGTGAGCCGACATCAAGGATAGCACCTAGGATGAGGCCCACGTCAACAGCAGAAAGTTGGGCTTTCCAACCCCAGGACCGGATGAAGCCCCAGCCGTCTTGATCGTAGGTGAAGCGACCAGCACCTGTAGGGACAAGATCATCCAAGCCGTATACAGGTGCGTACTTGAGGAGCCGCTCCCGTAATGTTTTCTTCAAGTCCATGTCCATGTGAGTGTAAGTCTGCTTGCATTGACTCAAGCTCACCCCCATTTTGGCCAGAAGTTTATGCAGTCGTTTCACCCCAGATTCATTCCAGACCTTTAAACGTGAGGCAAGATATGGGGAATGTAACATACTGTCATATAACGACCAATGCCTGAGAAGCAAAAATCTCGGGTCAGGGGTCAGACGGATGGAGGTGTCACTGGGGGAATTGACCCCCGATCCAGGCGACACTGACGGAGACTGGTCCATCGGCGGTGGGTTCAATCGTCGTGTCTCGTCTCGGAGAATTGCATAAGTCTGGCGGGATCGATTTGACCGCCAGGAATGAGGGTGTTCGACGGAGGGCTCTAGTCGTGTCGATTTGCCGAAGCTCGTAGATGTGTGACCAGATAGCTCGAGGGATGTAACACCAACAATGGCTAGCCACAATAGATCGTTGTCCTCTCGACCGAGGTCTGACGCCAAAGAGTACGCCAAGGTTGAGATTGGCTCCGAGTAGGATATGCCTAAGCCGTTGTATTTTTCTAGAACAATTTCATGGCTTCTTCGTAGCTTCCTCAGGCGTTTTCGTAACTGTTTAGCAGTCGCCTGCTTCGGCGAATTGGATTTGGAGGTGGGTGAGGTTGGCTGTGACGATGTAGGGGTTCGACTTTGCGGAGTAGAGTTGATAGACGACCCTGAATTCGCCCTTCGTCGTTGGCGTGGCCTTTCTTCCGCGTCGTCACTGTCAGACGCATTGCTATCTTTGTCGGACCAGGACTTCCTCTTTTTTGACGATGGGCTTCGTTCCGTGTCTGTGCCTTCGTCTTGATCCTCCTCGGCATCTTCGTCTCCACTCTGCTCGTCGTCATCACTGTCTGAATCTGCCTCAACCTCCGGCATGTCAGCCAGGGCACAGTAAGCGTCCCGCTCAGCCTCGAGGTCGTTCGATATATCTCCGTCATCGAATACGATGATGCCTCCTTTGCCTGGCTTGTACGACCGTTGGATGCGTCCCTTGTCCACTCCGGGAATTCTAGGGACAGCACTCCCTACTGCCGCTTCGGATGGTAGGCCGCCAAACACATTGGACAAATTGCATGGCCGTCTTGCATCCAGAACCCAGACCTCCACTCCACACATTGACTCTGCGGAATCTTCTACCTCGAGTCCGAGTAGCGCGGCCAGGTCAACCAGTCCACCTACACCAAGACATATTACCACGCCTCCCGACCCGCCGTCAGTTGTTTTCATGGGCTGCACGAGTTCCTCACCCGCTTTCGAAAGATCAGCATATCCGGACACAGGCTGGATCTTGTGAGGGATGTAGTCGCGCTTCAGTAATGAGGCAAGAATTCGGCACGCGCATAATGAATCGGGATCGAATGATACGAGGAGTAGGACCGGAGGTGATAGAGGGTGGTGTGAGCGGACTAGGTTCGTGTAGAGAAGCGATATCAGGCTGCGCGGAAGATACATGTCGCCTTTATGGTCGGGATTCAGTGGTCGTATTGACACGCAGATATGAGGACAGCCAACCTCTTCCCTTGGATGGCGAAGCTGCTCAGATCCAGATCTCCAAGTTTGGTCCAAGTCGCGGGGCCTGGACAGCGCGTGGCTAGCCTGGTCACGTGTAGGCATTGCCAAGATCTCGCGTCAAGGCTCCTTATACTATGACGACATCACGAGAAGAACCAGCTTACCTAAGGGATCTTCGAGACCTACTTTGGTCACTCTTTCTCTCGACTCAAGAGTATATATACACGTACGACCTGTCGCAGACTGGTCATTAGTCCCATAAAATGGTACGCTCGAGTCGTGTCTCCGACCTAATCTGTAACTAGCTGTGCCGAGAAGATGGTGAGGATGAACTTACGGATCTCTGGAGGTTGTGAGTAAATGCGAATACATCTCGTGGTATGGACAGTGGCCCATCACGTGATATAAGTTTCATCCCCGCCAAATCCAATCCCTTCAAATGTTCACCACTATTCCATTCCTCAACAGCGAACCCCGATCGCCTTCCACCCAATTCCTTTCTCTCTCCTCCAATGGAAACCCAAGTCCTTGCCCCTCTCAATGCATTTGAGACACATCTCAACTCCCTGGTGACATGCCTCACGCAGACCAACACCTATGCGAACGCTCCGCAGATCGCGCAAACACTACTGGACACGGACGACGAACTTACTAGCTCGCTGAATCTGCTACATCGGCATCAGCAAAACTACGCACGTATCCTGAATCTTCGTGCAGAGGTCGCCACGCTCCAGGAGCAGCTGAAATCCACCATCCGGCAGTGCGTCGCGCTGAGGGATGAGGTCGGACGAATCCACCCTTCGATCGTGTCTGCGGACTCGGACGAGGACTCCTCAGAGGATTTAGATGAGGGCGCGAACGTGGCCGAGCTTGACTACCACACCCTCCTCGCATTTGCCGCAAGGATAGGAAAACACAATGCCGTGGCAGCTAGAGAGGCTGAGGCCGAGTCCAGACGGTTCAAGATCGCGGCTCGAAGAATTGAAGACGCTACAAGTACGACAATACCCAACGGTGTGCAGGAAGCACCAACGATGGTGGGGAATGGGACAGATGAGACAAATGCCGAGATTGAGCGGATCAACAATACCATCGCGGCAACAAGAGCGCAGATGGGCATGGCGTTCCCCGAAGCGGGCGTGCTTAGGGCAGGAGAGCTAGGGAAACTACAGCTATTTCGTGAGCGCCAGGTCCAGACTGCTTCTGGTGCTGATGGCGCTGTGGACCGGGCGATGGACGAGGAAGTCGAGCGTTTGGTTAGGGAGACGGAGAATGTTGGGGGGGTTTTACTTGGAAAGGAAGACCCTGAGGGTGCAGTTTCAAGTATAAGCTTGAGTCCGGAGGTAACGAGACAAACGACAGCAAGAGATGCTCCAAGCAGCAGCCAAAACCAGCCGCGACCAACCGCAGGGAGAGCATCAGTACCTAAGCCTAGTCAGCAGGCGCAGCCGAGGAGGAAGCTGGACTTGGACTTCCCTAGTAGTGACGAGGAGGACGACTGAAGACCCGGCTCCGAGGAGACGGCTTTCATTCGGATGCTATCTACTATAGGGCAGAGAGAGGACTAGTCAAGTCTAGGGGGACCGGAGGCATCACACAGAATTGCGAGAATCGGCCCGCACTAATTAGCTTCTGGGGCTATCTAGCTTGTGTTCTAGCCCTGCCGGACCGCACCCTGACTGAAGCACCAAGCGCTGCAACTATGCAGCAGCTTCACGGGTCCGGTCACATTGCACATTCTCCGCGAACCAGTAATCACCCTCGGTCTGGCAGCTGCGTCTGTTCTCTCGCTGCCCTGATCATGCCCGTCCATCACAAGTTATGGACTGAATCATCCTTGGTCCACTTGCGGAAGGTCTTGCCCTTGTAATAGAACAATGTACCAAAAGCGCACCAAAGGAAAATCAGGCACATGTTCAGCATGATTGGAGGAATATAGCCGTCTGAAATGATCCACGGGGTAATGAACTTGCTAAAGCCATAACCCCACAGGTTCTTGTTGACGGTGATGGCGACAAAGATGCTACCGGCAACAGGCTTGTAACTGTCCACGCTGTATGTTGACGCGATGGCTGGAATCGCGGCGACTTGGATACCAGCACACGCATATCCGATGATCACAATCACCTAGGAAGATGTATGTTAGACCAACTGATCTCACTCCTTGGGGGGACTGAAAAGAGGGGACATACCTTCCAATCCCATTTGTGCTCACACCCGAAGGCTACGACGAAATTGCCAAGCAACATAATAAGCACGTAAGGAATTAAGGTTGGCAATCTCATTTCGGGCTCTCGAACGCCATTGTTTCTCTTCGTGGCCCTTGCGGCAATCCAATCGCTGAGCCTACCATTTGTCACCAGACCGATCATAGCACCGATTAGGATGGCGAAATTCGTGAATCCGATGCTCTGGGACGAGAAATTGTACGGCGGAGCTGCAAAATTCTGGGTTTGCGTCAAGTTGATGGTTAAGAAGGAGCTTGCCGACCAGGAGACAACGAAGGAGCTGAACTCAACGATGGGGAACGCAAAGAGCTTCCACGGAATCCAGAGATCCAGAGCGATACTCTTGAATGGGTGCGCGTTGCTCTGCCAGAGTTTGAACTGCTGCTTCGAAGGCGCTCCCTTATGGAGGTAAGGGTCTCGTTCAACCGTGGCGACCTCAGTGAGTGCCGACAATGGAGCGTTCGCTGCGGTGATCGTTGTGGGCGTGGAGCCAATCTTTGCTTTCTCGGGGTCTTCTAGGATCTCGGGCTGGAATTTTTCGTCGTTGATTCCTTGTGCGGTCTGTAGAACCAGCTCTTTGGGATGCGCTCTGTGCCACTTGGTCTCGGGAAATAGGAAGAAAAGGCCAACCAGGATGGCAGCATGTAAGGCGACGTTGAGCCACCAGAAATTGCGCCAGTTGGAATGTTCAGTCATGGGGCCTGCAATAATGGGACCGACCTGATTCTCGTTGTTAATATTGGTCCCATTGTTAGGCTGGTCAGGCCGAACGGGTGGATCTCACCATCAAACTTCCAAAGTATACAGTGAAATAAAGCGTGTTATACCCGCCACGTTCGTGGAGAAACATTATATCGGCAATAACGGTTGGTTGAGCGGTCTGAATCAGAATTGTAAGCACAAGTCAACAAAAGTCGTCCTCATCGATCTTGGCCTACCTCTGCCGGACCGGCACCAATTCCATTTAGGATACAGGCGCCCATGAAACTTCGGTAGTCTTTGGCGACCGCCCTCCAGATGTTGGAGACCAAGCAAATCACTGTCGACATGATGAGGACGGGCCGGCGGCCGAAGGATGTTTGAATTGGAACCCTGATGCAGACCACAGTCAGCAAGTTACACAACTATTGAGGCCCTCGTGACCGATGCAGCAGAACATCGTGCCAGCAAGCACAGCAAGCACAGCAAGCACAGTCAGATCAGTGACGTTTTACCAGTCCGTGATTCTGGGGACACAGCACGATGTTCACGTTTCCAGGAGTCCGAACGGTTGACGTTGCACTCACCAGATAAAGTTACTGAATCCAAGCACCAGGATGCAGACTCCAACGAACTGCACCACGCCAGCCAGGTCGGTTTCAAACGCCTCTATCAGCTGCGGAAACATAGGCGGCAATGCCAGAGGGCCAAAACCCTGGGCAAAGCTGACGAGCGTGACCATTGTCATCGCTGAGGCCTTCCAGAACGGGCTCCAATTCTAATCGTCAGGCGGTCAAAACATTGCTTTTTTGGTGCAAAGTCAACATCCCTGAAGCCATGGACTTACCAATGGATCACTTCGGTCGGAGCTAGGTTGGGGAACGAGGACCTGGTCGGACTTGGCTGAGGATTTGACAAAGTGGTGGGAGCCGACATCGCTCATTATCTCAGTACCGGGATAGATGTGAGTATGAAGCTCCTCCTCCAGCTATTTGAACGGTTAGGACAATGCCTGGTGTGTGTGTATGTTTCGGAGTCATTATTACCTGATGGAGTGTCTGGCGATAGCATTCGTTAGCAGGAGGTGAGTCGTCGAAGAGGGCTCCACAAGGGAGGGACCTACGTTTTCATCATAGTTCATCTCCATGCTGGGCTAAGCTGGCCTCTAGACGGTATGTTGCGCGCAGAAGAGCAACAGTTCTATGTAGAAGTATCCAAGTCCGCAGAGTCAGAAGACTTCAATTCTGGCATATGCGTTCGCTGGCGCGGAGGACTGGGGCATGGGTGGGTATTAATACATGTTGCTCCTCCGCCATCGGGAGAACGAGACGAAATAGAGAGTCGCTAGTGCCCACTGTCAAGCACGTTCGACACGCTGGCCTAGGAAAAGTGGATAGTAAAATATCATCGACAGTCGTTATCACGAGTTGGTACGGAGTAACTTAAGAGGACTTGATTGATTTGGCTCGTTGTGCTCTATCCTTGTCCTAGTACGGAGTAGTGATATACGACGCGGACCGTGGACTTGATAGTCTCAGCGAGTGTTGGTGGATGCCAACAACAAATGCAAGGGACTCAATTGGTTCTCTCTCACCCCGGTCTCCACAGCGACGCCATGTGCCAGGCTGAGGCCGATCTAGACCCTGACTCAAGCGTCGTCACAGTTCATTCGGCAGCTGGAGTCGGCTAGATGTCCATCGGCACTGGGCACTGATCCACACGGCGAGAGAGTTATCTAAGTCCGCATCGGGGTTCAAACCCCGGATCTCCACTGAACCCCCAGGTTCGTTTCCGGAGTACTCGTAATATTGTGTAGATGTGAGTATAATACTGGGTAGATGTGAATGTCTAGGGTGCCCGGCAGTCTCCTTGCATCAAGATGATGACTCGTGCCTCTTGCCGAGCGAATAGATGGAGCTCGTTATCATTGTGGATGTCAATATCCCGCAATCACCATGGAGGACTGCTGTCTGCAAAATGGGTCAATCGTAAGCGAAATAAGTGATGCCAGTGTGGTTGGACCTTCTTAGTGCGGGGGTTTAATTCAAAGTTATCCTTCATAGGTGTGTAACTTTAGGGGACCAGGAGCCCGTACCGAGTACTCTGCACATATCCGGGCAATTCGGTGAGGCTAAAACAATACGGCTAACGCAGTGTTTGTGGTCGACGAGAGAGGGTCCTTACAGATAATAGTCAGTCAGCTCGTATTGCGTACTTGGGTGGGTACCCTTTCGAGTTCCTCGTCTGGGATGTATCCGTACGGAGAACATACAAACCAGCAAGCTGGGAAAATCAAGCAGAACCCAGGATGTGCGGAATAGCGGCGCGCGCGCCCAGGACCAGGTACGCTTCCGTAGGGCCTTAGTGATCCATTCTTGGTAGATGGAAAAGAGGCTTGCTGTTCATTTGCTGTGGTTGCGAATTGGCCCAACTATATCATTGAACTTGGCGCTCGGAGAATTATCATCATTGAGATGGAAAATATGCCGGAGACAGGTCCGTGTTGCAAGAATCCACGTCGCTTCGCTGTTCAAGGCTAGCCGTACATTCACTATAATAAATATTCATGTGCTATGTGGCTTTGAACGCCAGGCATAGCGTGCTAGATCATCAATTAAAAAGCTACAAAGACGTATCACAGCTGAGCTGGGTGGACTTTCAAGTACCACGTTTGCCCCAGCCACTGAAAAACCCTCCTGTACTGGCCGAGGGAGTATGAGCCGCTTTGTTGGGTTCCTTCACCCCGGGACTGACGTTATTCGAGGCCGCAGCAATTGGTGATTCCATGGGACTAGCTCTCGCAGCGGGCATAGATGTCGAGCCACTGATAATTTTCCGTAACGCGTCCAGTTTCCCTTTAGTTTCTTCGAGTTCTTGGCGGGCGACCGCTTCAGCTGTCTTAGCGTTCACCAATTCAAGTAAGAGCGCATCATTGGAGACTGGCTCATGATTCTCTGTCGCAAGGACTGCTTGGGTATTGAGGCTGCTTGATCGCTTGGAAAAGGGCCCGACACTCGATGACCTGGTTTGGTCTGGTCTGCCTAACCGTAACTCACGCAGGCCAGCCTTTGCAGCGGGGAGACGGAGATCCGGGAATTCACTGACAGGCGTATATAGATCAGATGGGGACTCGGGAACAGAGTGGTTCCTAGATTTCAGATCCGAGACCGTCCGCTCCAGACGTTGCTTATCCCGGTGTGCGTCTTGAATCCGAGCTCGGGCTTCGCGTAATTGTTCCTTTAGCGAAGTGTGCTCGCTTTCACGATCGTCCAACTGTTTCATCAGTTCTTGGCATTTCGAGACTTCAGCTCCATGTTTGTCCCTCCATTCAGTAACTGCATCGCGGAGTTGGTGTTTGGACTGAAGAATGGACAGCCGCTTGGACTTTTCCTGCAACAGGTGCATGCTAGCTTGTTCAATTAGCGTATCGAGCTCCTCGTCTTCCTCTATGTTCTCTTCGCCAATGAGGTCTCGGATCTCTGTGGTCTGGTGTTGTAATCGAGCCAGCAAGGCTTGTCCCATTCGGCGGTCTTCCTCCCTCTCCTCCCGCTCGCGTTGAAGATCACGCGCGAGTTCAACATGCTGTCGCTGAACCTTGGATAGCTCGGTGAGTAATTCCTCAATCTGATGGTGAAGGTCCCGATCTGTCGAGGCTGGTGCGGTGACGCTGACCGAATCACTCAGCAATGCTTCAGCTGTGGATTTCCTCATTACATCCTCTGACACCTCTGTGGCCACTGTGCTAGCGTCAGACCCAATCGTTTCGATCGAAATCACCGTGGAAGTTAAGCTGTTTCCCGAAGACGACTTCCTCACCCCCTTACTACTTCCTGGGATGAGTAAACTCAGATTTGCTGAGCGGGACGGACTGTGTGACGAACCTGCCCAAAATCTGCCCAAAAAGGAGGAGGCTGCGCTTTTGAGCGATGGGGCAGGCGCTAGATTTTGGGAGTTCCTGAAGCTCGCCTCTAACGAATGGAGAGACTCTTGGCTTACCAGGCCGGTCAGGGATACAAAGTCAGTGACGAGATCATCTGCGCGCTGAGCATATGTGTCCCACAGGCTCCTAGATAGAAGGAACTGCATGGCGTCCTCGAATTCGGTGTAGGCAATAAGCTTCTTTTGATTGCGTTGCATTAGAGATAGAGCCACTCTCATGAGTGTTTCGGTTGCTCCCTCGGATAGAATAACGTCGTAGATTCGAAGCAGCATCGGCAAGGGGCAAGTAACTGCAAAGAAGGATAGAAACCACTGCGAGACATAGAGTGGTTCAATCTTTAGGTTTTCAAGATGTTGTGCCAATTCTGGGAGGTGATTTTGCAGCAGTTGTTGAAATTGAAATATTCGCAGGTGGAGGCCAGATAAGTCGGGGAGATAGCATGATCGAAGGTCATAATCCTCCATAAGCCTGGATTCTGGTTAGCTCGATGGGTACTCGCAAACAATGAGACCCGGGAACTGAACGCACTTGACGAGGACTGCAAAAGCCTCTGGCTCACTCATGTACATGAGTAGAGGGCCGACAACAAAGCCAAGGCCTTGACAGTAGCCAATCTTCTCATCATACAGACTGAAGGCCTTCAGGACTCGGCCCAGCATCTTTTGGCCCTCGCCATCCTTTTCTCGAAACATATCAACTTTTGGAAAGCTCCTCCCAACATCTTTCCCAATCAAGGCATCGTACGGACTCGGACGATCGGCAAGTTTATGATATTCTGCATGGAGTTGAGGGTCACTAGCTCGGGCGATACTGGGCCACACAACGCCACGCAAGAAGACGGGAACCCCTCCACGAATCTTGTTGGCTGTCAGAGTGGGCAAGCGCTGGGCGGTTTGTGCATAGTCTTGGACGAGGACAGCCCAGAACTCTCCCTCCTTCATCAGCAAAGCCGGAAGGAGGGGATCGTCCAATGACTGCCGTTGTGGCCCGTCAATCATCCTCTTCAGCTGCTGCACTGACATTGGTCGGGTGTTTTTGCGTGGCCGAGATGTCGGGGGCGCGATGTTGGCCTTAGGGTCAATTGCTAAGGCAGCATTTTCTTTCTCTAGGCGAGCTAACAGGAGGGCGGTGGACTAGAGCCATCAGTAAACAACCAGTTGAGCGTAACCCAATCTTGCATTCCGTACCTCATCAGTGGCGTCATCCTTGGCTTCCTGCTCCTCAGTCTTGTCCAATTCTTCCCAGTCGACAGTGTCGATTGAGGTAGAACTGTCTGATGTTTGCGAAGAAGACCGACTGGATCGTGTAGAGGAAGGACTGCTCTGTGGAGCCGACGGGTCCTGAGGAGCGTCTTGTTCCAAGACTGCATGGACAAGTGGTTTTAGGTCGACCTCGGAGAGTCGGACGGTGATCATAGAGCTTCGAGGGAGAGGAACGTCTTCAGGAGAGATGTCGCCGTCATTCCTGGCAGCCACGTCGGTCATATTGGAGGTGTCGTGGTAGTGGCAAACAGGCAGATTTCCAAGGAGCCAAGGTGAAACGGTAGGAATGGGCGGAAGGGCAAAAGAGTGAGCCCTGGTGGAGGTAAGGTCGATCAAGGTTGAGCAAGGGCCAAATGAGAGACTGCTCGCAGGGTTCGCCGGCGACCGTGCGAGGGAATTCCAACAGCGACGACGACGACGACAACAACAACAACAACAACGACGACGACAATGACAGCTCGTGAGAGAGGCACTGGCAGGGTGTCGGTGAGGAAGAAAGAGGGACGTCCGCGGGCAGCAGCAGCAGTAGTAGTGGTGCCTGGGTCTGTGTCTGCATCTGTGCTGGTGTTTGGCGCTGGTGGGCCAGGGGCTTCGATAGTTCCGATTTGGCACTAGGCGCAACTAGAGGCTCCAGGGCCGCCATCCAATGTTGATCATCGTCCAGTCCAGGCAATTTCGGTTCATGGGAGAAGAATCTCTGAACCGGATTGGGAAAGCGGGCTGAATATCATTGCCATATTGCTCTCACCGATAGAGTGTCTGTGTCTATTTGATGCTTGGAGGTCAAGAGAAGGTTTGCTGTCTTTTGTTTTGATTCCAATGTCGTGGAAGGAGCCCTAGTAGCTCTTTCCGTTTTCGAGTAGTCAGGAACGCGTCTTAGATTTTGACGCGTGCGGGGGAAGGGACGAACCACCACCACCACCACCACCACCACGAAGACGCAACTTCGGCATCTACCAAATGTACTTCATCGATATGTTATACACGGTAAAGTATCTATTGGTTTGTCGTTCATTATGAAAGTCATTGAAAACACGGATACCTTCAACACCTTGTGGCACTTCGCCCTAATAGAGACTTTGCGTTGCGTGGTTGATTGACCCTTGAGGATTCAGGGGCTTTCCTGGCCGCACAACAGCCCCGCATTAGTCATCTTCCTCTTCCCTTTCGTCTTGATCACCTTCCCAGGTTTTGTCGATGGTTACTGTAATTGAAGTATTGCAGACTATCCAACTCACGGGTTCTTGGGTGCCATCTGATAGAAGATATCTTATGCAGCAACCGTTATGGGCAGCTGGCGCCAGCACAGTTGACCACCCCGGGATGCTGGTATTGACTGCCCCTCGATGCATCACCATGTTTCATGACATGGCCAATCCAGGGCGAGGGAATAACCTGTTACACACACGTGTGAGCTCGCGAATCTTTAAATTGTAAGAATTTACCCATAGTCGCTGGCAGGTGGTAGGATGTTGGCCGTCGAGCCCCGACAGTCATACATAAATGGCGGACAGGACCTCTGCTCTCGAACCCTCCCAATCTCTGTCGCCACTCAACGGCATGACAGCGTAAGCAAGCGGCAATGCCGCCCGGCCACAACCACTACGATGATTTTTCAACTCTGCTGAATGTGAGAAAACGATTCCCCAAGAGCGGGGATTGCACTATCGAGATTCGGTTGGCGAGGACTCTGAATGTGAGATCACCCCGACCTTGAAGTTTCGCTCAATGTCGATGGGCCATCGACCACCATTGGAGGATTTCATTATCACATACAACATGATACGGGCGTTGTGGAGGTCGGTAGAGCCCTAGACATCTGTAGGATGGCCTGACGCTGGATCGCAAGGTTTCTCGGAGGAGGGGGAATGCAATGAAGCCAGGTTTTCTTCTAATGAGAGAGATGCTCACGGATCACACAACGACGAGCGATCATTCAACTTTGCAATGTACCCGAGTGCGATGCACCCGGATCTTCTTCCAATGCTCACTTATCTCGTCGTGAGAGAAATCTATAATCATCACAGCTACGAAACCCATTCCTTTGCGAACTCCTACGATGTGACGGAGCCCGAGAGGGAAATGGACTCCCTCCAGAGTGGAATCGACCTGAGCATATGACGCGAGTCCATGGATATGACGAAGGAAAGTTGCTAGAGGCCCTCCGTCCAGGAAATCTGGAGAGGTACTGCCGAGAGAGAGAGACATGAGCCCAGTGCAGCAATGGAGACAAAACTCGCCCCACGGCTCGCCACTGCGCTTCCCCTGTAGCAAAGGTATCAAGCGTAGGAAGGACCAGAGTCCGGATTGACAAAATGAGCATCACTCAAGAAGAGAGAGTCTGACAAATCACGTGATCTTACCTGCAAGATGCAAAGTAACGCTACTCGCGCGGCCATAATCCTCGTGGACAACAAGCACACAATACCTTCTGGAGAGCAAGTCCTGACTCCCATCGGCCTTTCCTCGGCGAAGGATGATCGGACTCATGCTGGCCAAAGGACGAAATGCGAAACTGTGAGAGTATTTAGTGAGTAATACAACGGCGTGGGCAGGCTATAGTTCGCAGGTGGCCGTTAGCCGCGGTCCGAAATCGTCTTGCGTATAACAGCCAACCGGCTAACGGGAAAGTGTTCTTTGAGTCATGACCTAGTCAAAAGTTTCATTATAAGAGTTAGGCCTCCTGCGACTCGCAGAATTATCTTTGATAGCCACGGGTTGCTCCCCCACATGCCGCTGCCTATTGGGATCTAAGCATTGTTTGGGTAATTAAGCAGGACGAAGGGTAATCGTAAACAGGCTTATGCTGGCTTATGTTCCAAGCCCGAGAGTTGTCGATCTACGGGCGTATAAAGTTCTATCATAAAAGCCGCTCCATATTGAGGGCAAAGTTATGAGAGTGACACTCTCACCAGCCTTGATCTTTAGGTTCACTGCGAAACAATTGCCGTGAAATCCCTTGAAAGAGCGGCCTACAACAATGTCGACCGAAAAGCACACGATTCGCATCGTAGACAAGACGCACTACGACCGCCAATATTTCGTCACACCCTCCACCGACAACCTGGGTCCTCTGGACGATTCAAGTGTCAGGATCCAATCGACAATCCTCGGGCTCTCGTCAAACAACCTTGCGTACTGCGCTTCTGGAAAAGTCTTGCATTGGTGGGACACCTTCCCCGTACCGGAATTTGTTGAAGCACCCTACAATGACCGCTCTCAGTACGGTATCTCACCTGGGTGGGGATATGCAACAATTCTCGAAAGTACAATCCCAACATTGAAGAACGGTTCCCTGCTATGGGGATTCTTTCCCATCTCCACGTTTCCTGTCGACCTGTTCCTCCAACAGTCCCCTAAAATTCAGGGGCATTTCATAGAGATCAGTGAGCACAGAGCGAAGGTAATGCCACTGTACCAGCGCTACATATCCGTGTCGGACACCCTGGAGAGCGTCAAATCTGAAACATCGCCTGGCGTGAGGGAGCTGGCGTGGAAATCGGCGTTGCTACCACCCTGGAAATCTGCGTACACATTCAATCGCTTCGCTTTCGCATCTTTGCCCGGTGATCCTGTGCTGCATCCTGGAATAGGGCATCCTTGGAGCCCGGAGGATGCTGACTTGAAGAGGACATTAGTTATTTGTCTTGGTGCTGGCACAAAAACCTGTCGCAGCTTTGTCCACCAGCTTACAACAAAGCGAGCGCCTGGAAGCGGCCCTGTGGCAGTCCTTGAAGTTTCGTCCGCTGCGCCCGAGCTGAGCCCCTTTGCCAGCTTTCAAAGCGAAGTTCAAATTAAATCTATCAAATATGCAGACCTTCATAGCGGAACATCATCGGACTGGCTGTTTGCTCAATCTATTGACAGGTTTGTGATTGTTGATTTCGCCGGCCGAGCTGGAGTCTGTGAACCACTATCAAACCAGCTCCGTGCAAATAAAGCAGGGATTAAAGTGGAGGTCCTGATTGTGGGGGGAGAATCAAAAGTGTATACCCCCGAAGACCTCGCCGAGCGACAAGCAATCATAACGAGGCTCGGAGCTGTGCGATGCAATGCGTCTGCAATCCGGGAGGACGCCCAGGCCGCGATTGGGGAAGCTAGATTCTTCAGCGATCAAGATGCTGCCTTTGACGAGCTCCTACAAGAGCAGCTGGCCAATGGAAGCGATGCGGTCCTTGGTGTCAAGCTAGGTATTCATAAGGGACTGCGTGGAGCTGAGGGAATCGAGGGTGGGTGGGACCGAGTCTGCACTGGGAATCTCAAAGGCGACGAAGGCTTAGCATTCCTTTTGTGGTGAATTTGCTCCTGGGCTTTCGCTAGGATCGTGTCCGGCTCATGGAACCACTAACTGGTGACCAGTTTTGATGGGGCAAATACATCAAAGCTCTAGCCAGTTGTTCGTATCTGCACACGCAATAACTCCCAACCCTGTTATCCTCCCCAAGGCCCCTAGCATGGACTTGAACCATTCCCGCTGCTTTGGATCCATGTTGCTGATACCTGCAGCGATCCCAACCGGCCAGATTAATTGATTGGCGGCATAAGGCTTGATCTTTCGGTCTGAACTATACCAGATGTGATCCAGTTCTCTTTCTTCGGAGGTGCGACTATTACTAGGCTTGAATCGCTGTAAACAGTAGGGTATATTGGCAGCCAGCTGATCACACATGGTGTGAATGCGAGAAGTGCACTGCTTGAGTTGCTCTTTCCGAGAATACTCATCCGCGCTCGGGTTCTGGCAAATGTCCAGAATTCTGATGCGTGTACTGTCAATCAGCATGCAAGTTGTGATATACTGATTCCAGGTCCATGCATGCACCGGGCTCGTGTAGCTGTAGACAGTCCACGGGGCAGTATCCGTTCTATTTCCAGAAAGCTCACTGTCAGAATAGGCGGTTCGATAAGTCCAACCGCGTGGAAAATGTGCCTTCCAGTCCTGCAGTGCGCCGTCGATATCCCGAAGTTCATCGAATAATTCCAGAGCTCTCGGTGTGATTTTGTCTGAATCGAATCCGTGTACGTCGCCGTGCTTGCGACAGAGATGATGAACCTCGTGGCGAAGATTTAAGAGCTGTACCATTATTTGGTCAAAAGCCAGCTCCCGGCCACGTTCACCAAAGTCATGGCCATTCTGCATCCACTTGGGTACCAGAGATCCAGTCAGAAGGGTAGACCTAATTAGCCCCCTCCTAGTATGCTTGATTACTTCAGTAGCCGCCATTTTTTGGCTCAAGCCGGTTTTCCAAAGCTTCAATACTGCCCTCGCTCCGTCATGATGCGAAAGGCTTTTGCAGTTGCTCACATTACCTGATATGTCGTCATAGATTGTAGCTTCATATCGGGCCATGGTGAAAATTGCTAGCAGACAGGAATCGACATTTTTCTCATCCAGGGTCGGTACAGTCTGACGCACAATGCCAAGGAGCTTTTCATAATTTCTGGAAGCTATTGTTGCAGCAGGGGAATCTCGGTGCACATTAGAGAAAATTCCCAAGGCCAACGTTGTGATACCAAGCTCGACCATGTAGCAATTGCTCCCAGACGCCCAGATGGCCACACAATCAGCGAGCCCATTACAGACACTTGAGACATTGGTCAGCGTCTGGAGCTGAAAGTGAAGATAGGAGGCAAGAGCTCTTGTTTTCAAATCGAATCGCGGGTTGAGTAGCATGGGACTATTGTTGACACCTGCCGTGACGAGGCTGAGAGAGGAGCGGGGTCCTCTGGGCCGCTTAGTCTGGCCACTGGCATAACGATTTTCATTGTGAATTGAGAACGCGGGCTGCTTGGAGCCACCTTGTAGACAAACCCGCTTAGATTTCAGGCATCTACGGCAAGTAGGTTGGACTCCGTCGCACTTGGATGAGAAATCAGCTGCGGTGTGGATGGAGTTTGTGGATCAACAACTTGCCTTGACCCGTCTGATTTTGCAAGTTTGACATCCAATTCCTAGTGCAGTCATATTGCATTCGAGTTAACAAGGGCACAACGGTCCCAGAAATACATTTGTTGCTTGGTTGAGGAGGCTGACAGATGCTGAACCGGACGATCTAAAGAAAACCGCCGGCATTAAACCCAACGGAGAAAAGGTCCTAATCTCCGATAGCCGGGTTAACGTCACTTTTCGCCAGGATACTCCCAAAACGGATTGACTTAGTGAGTTTGCGACACGGTATCCGGATTCCCTACTCACGTTCCAAGAAGTCCTCAGATGGACTGATCTTGAATGGCAGGGGCTAAGATAGAAACCTAACCTGAACCTAGCCTAGCCTTACTAAAATAAGGACTGAGATAGGTTCCGCTTTATAACAACCCAGTGACCATTGGGCGGGTTAACTACCCCTACTAAAACCTAACCTAACCTATATTAAGGCCCATACCTAGACGATGCGAATCACTTGTAAAAGTGGGTGGAAAGCGTATAAAAGGCGAGGATTGGTAGTCCGTAGAGGCTAAAATGCATGTTATCAACTGGCTATATCTCGGGTGGTCCACGAGCTCTGTCACCCCCTGGGTTCTAGCAGGGCAGAATAGTAATTATTAGGCAAATATATAGGTCCGACATATAAAGGGTAGTTAAAGACCTATCTACGGTGTGCTGGCACCATACAAACGACAGCAAACTCCATATCGCTAACATGGCACCCCTGCAGACAGGAGCGCTACAGCATTTGGTGTCTCTATTAGTGCCTTCAACTTGGCGGTATAGCTGGTCTTGGGAGTAGATATCATGCCTATAAAAGACGAAGCCCCTTTGAACGGACCTACAATAACTCCTGGTATTCTTCAACACTTGCTCAACTGACCTTGAAACATCTTCACGACCTGTCTAATATCCGGCTTCCATTCGCGATTCGACATGTCTTCCAGAGTCGTCTTGATTACTGGTAAGACCACACCATCCCCTATCAACATGAGGCTTTTGCTTACAGTAGAGATGAAGGTGCTAATTCTGGCGTTGGATATGCGACTTCTCAAGTTCTTGCCAGGGCGTCGGAGGACTTTCGAGTGATCATGTCTGGCCGATCTTTGGAGAAACTGAAGAAAGCAATGGCAGAAATAGAAGCTGCCGGCGGCCTCAAAGGCCAGTTATCGACGCTGGAAATGAATGTCACCGACGAAAATTCCATTCAGAAGGCCCTGGAGAAGATTGAGACAGATTTCGGCCAACTGGACGTTTTGATCAACAATGCTGCCGTTGGAAACAACAACCCCAGCCCGAGAATACGATTCGAGGCGAGCTTTCAGACCAATCTCCTTGGGCCAGTCTTGGTGTCTGAGGCATTCAGGCCATTGCTGCTCAAATCCAGAATTCCGTACTCAATATATGTGACCAGCGCTGCTGGTTCGATTGCAAGCGAAGAGAAGCCAAAAACCTATCCGGAGCCACCCAATTCAGAGGCTTATAAAGCCATGAAGGCGGCCCTGAACATGGTTGCGGTGTGCGAGTACCAAAAGTACAAGGGCATGGGATTGAAAGTATTTGCATTCTGTCCTGGATTCGTGGTGTCGAACCTGCGTGGCCATAGTGACGAAATGAGGAACCCTGGTGGACTTGCAGGAGATCCAAAAATCTCCGGCCAGTCAATCTTGAGTATCCTCGAAGGGGAAAGAGATGCAAGTGTCGGAAAATTCATCCATAAGGACGGTCTCTACGACTGGTGAGCCCGATATACAACCAGTCGTGCTTCTCTTTGATGGCTTCCAGGTATGCTGCATGTCCTCTGCTATGTGGGGTCAGATTGTAGGTGAAGAGGACCTTTCGTGCAGGGTGCATCCGGCCTCTGGACTTGCTTGCACTTTTCGCCGCATATCAAAGACAATCACTGTGCAAAAATTTGATTATGGAGTCTTTGTCGTAGAGATGAGTGATGGCTCTCCCACTTATGATAGTTCACAACTTGTTTTCCACTGATTGTCCTCCACGTGTTTGCACAGAGGTATGGCTAAATAGATGCGGCATTAGTTGGGCCTCATTATCAACGTCGAATGTAGTTGAGTGTGACCCTGGCGAGGCTTGTTAAAATTTTCAGAAAGTCGTCCTGCAGTATGGGTTCTCGGATTTTAGCCATCTCGAGAAAAATCTCAACTTTCCCGTAATGGCTCAGAACCGTTTTGGACTACTTGGGTCCCCATCCACTCTGTTTCATCTGTTGGTTCTATTGCATCGGTGACAAGCATCCAATTCCATAGGTCTTCCACATTGAGCCCGTCAAATGGGAAGAGCGCTATTACGTTGCCGTTTTGCAAGTCGAAATTGTTGCTAGACTTGCCATCTTTCATCCCACAGTCAAGTGACGCATTGCCTTGGTTGTCCATTTGAATCCCTCCATCCGCGTTCGTGAAAAACTGGTAGTTTTGGTTTGGAGAGAATGGTGCATGATAGGCTAGAGATGCGCCTTGCTGGCTTTCTGGCTGTGTTTTTTGTGTGGGAAGCTCATTTGTTCCCTCAATCAATGCGCGCGAGGATTTCGCGTTTTTTCTGCCATTATTGTTTTCAAAATTATCGAAGTGTGCTTTGACTTGCTCGTAAATGGTGACGACTCCTATTGGAAGATGAGATGAGAATCTCCTCCTAGTATTGACATAGGGACTTGTTCCACATACCGTGGGCGAATCGTGGATCATGACCAGAATCCAAGAAGTGGTCCGCATTGTAGTTTGCACATTCCTTGAGAAGCTATTCGAAATGAGTTCTTCCATTGCATCATGCAGACCCATGGAGCACATACCTCTAGATCTGCCACTCTCAGCCTATTGGTCGGATTTTTCATGAGGTATATAGCAATCACGATACACGCCATCAATGGCGGTCCCGCATTGAGTATTCGTGAGTTAGCCTTGCGATCTGCAAGCTCGAGGGTCAATGTGGCGATTTCGCGAGCACTATGAATGCAGATATACTCCCCCTTTCTCAATCGAAACTCCGAAGGGTCTCCAGCACAGTGTGTTGCAACCTCCGCCTCATAGATAGTCGTTGGCGCAATAAGCCCTGCTCGATGGAGTGCTATCATGGCCTGATGGTATTGTATTGACAGGTAAGCTGCAAAATGGTATTCATCTACAAAGCAGAACAGGTGAGCTCCTAGCCGGTATTGAGCGGGCACTTCGTTGGCCCAGGCTAATAGTAGGCTATCCAATTCTGCAGTGTCAAGCAACACGGTGCGAGCCGTTCTTTCACCAGGTTTGTACCCGTAGATATGTTGTATGATTCGTTCCTGGTATTGGGCCAGACCCATCAGCCATTGCAGGAAATCAGGACCAGGTGGCCGCTGATCACGTCCCATCATTTGATCTCGATCGACCGCAGCTATCATTGTTGGCCTCCCAGATTCCAACTGCATGAACTTTTCAAGGCAACAGCAAATCGCCCAGATCCGGGCGTGGAAGAGCTGCTCGGCTTTCTTCTGCACACCATGTTGAGTTGAGGGTTGAACGGCCGAGTGTCGATGAAGGCCTAATGTCTGAGCGATTCGAACCGCCATACCTAGGGTCTGCTATCCGACACCGTCTTGATTCTGTCCTCGACAGACTATGGTGAATAGGAGCAAACATTGTACTGAAGCAAGGTATGGCATAAAGACCACATGACCTACCAATCCTGCTGCTGCTTCCATAAACTTTCCTCCATCCGGAGTAAGTTTGTGAGCAACTTCATCGGCGCCCAAACTCATCACAAGATATGCGGACACGAGCAGCGGGATTTGCTCTTGTGGCAAAGCCATAAGGTTGGAGACGGAAGCCAGTTTGATGACAGTTGCCTTGAAGAAGTCGATGTCGAAGACAGGATAGATGACATGGATACGGGTGAAGAATACCTCTAAGCGTGCCGAGCAGGTCGCTGCGTCTGGCAATGGTGGCCATGAAAGAACAGGAGCAAGATTGAGCTCTTCCACATGTCTCATGCCATGCCTGAAGATATTTGATAAAGGCTTCGAGTTAGCCGACTTGAAGTATACGTCTAAGGATTTTGAGAGGCACTGCGAACTACTAGCCCCCAGCATCTTGATCCTGTTTGTGGCGCTATCGATGTTAAATGACATTTCGTGAGGCTGATGCACTGGGGATATACCAGGAACCTCGCTTATCTCCTCCAAGTTCTTTCCGGCGGATAGGATGATAGTGTCACGGTCACTCAGCAGGTCCGACGTCTGCTCATCCTCACTAGGCAAAATGTCGGAAGTAGTGTTGCTGCGAGCTTGAGATTGTACTCGTAGATCCAACCATTCCCTCGTCACCGAGATACCAGGTCGTCGCGGATCAGTGGTTATGCACTCGTCGCTGCGCTGTCTGCAACGTCGACACTTCGGATATTCAGCGTCGCATTTGACCTTTCTCCTCCGACACTGGTTGCATGCCATCGATAGCCGTGGCCGTTTCGCTGGAGGGGCCTGCATTATGGCCCTATTGAGCCTGAGCTCGGACCAGACGCTTGTGGGGAGGAGAATTGACTATTGTCTGAGGATTTGTCGAGCTGGCATAAGCTGTTTTGTAGGTAGCTATGGTTGGAATTCTCCAGCGACTGGTTGGATAGAAGAATGTCCCCGCACTGAATGCCCTTGCTGTCTCAAGAACCTTGGAAACATGCGTTGCTTACCTACATTGCTCAATCTTGGTGGCTAGTTACGTATAGTTGGGGCTCGCTCGGTAGTTTGTGCCCAATGAGAATACCTTTGGTGGCTGAGCATTTAATCAGACTGACTTCCCCAGGAGGAAAGGCACCTCTCCCACTTTCTCCCTATGTTCATTTCGTGGGGACCTGGCAGGCACCGGATTCTAACCCCCCCCAAGTCGGGACCACTCCGGTTCCTAGCATGCATCGGCTTCAAGGGGTGGATGGAACTCGTGAGTCTTGAGAAGGCACTTTTGCCATCACCAATTAATCTGAATCATGTCTCGTTGGCAGCTTTGAGGCATGTCGCCATGGATGATAACAGCAATCAGGTCAGTGTTGTTTCTGTCGTTTGGAAACAACTACAACTTATTAAGATGTGCGATGGATGGAATGGGGTAGTTCTCGTTTCGAGATTTTTGATCGGAAACTTTAGTGGTCTGGTCAAGTCAGAGTTAGGCAAGATTATGGGTGGTAGTCAGGCCTCCGAGGTTCGAGGAGAGGAGCTGATGACGCCTTCGGCGCCAATAACACGCCCTTCTGGGCGTTTTCCTATCGGTGCGAACCAAGTATGTAACTCGCACATCCGGTATACCAGGCATAGTAACCGCTCTGTGCCTGTGGTATTAAATGAATCGAACAAAAAGCAAGCTGTTTTTCTATCAGACAGAAAATCGCTACTGTCAAAATCTCAAGTCTATCTTTATCCCATAGTTCATGCTGTCAAGTCTACTGAATGCTGCTCCCGCTGTGTGACAGTGGACAATGAGTGACCCTCTTGCGGAAAAGTACTGAGGCTTCACTCCATCTTGTTATAAGGGACGTTCTTTTATCCAACGGCCTGTATGTGCGCTTATAGACTTTCCAGAAGCAAGGACTGGTATACCTAGAAGTCCAACAAATTCTGTTCGTACACCAAAGGTGAGGAATTGTCAATCGTACCCGAAGGCACTAACGAAGGGTGCGATCTTGTAAGTGATAGCGAACGAAATAATGCTTCTGCACACACAAAATGATCGTGAACAGGCCCACGATTATTGGTAAGACGAGAGGGACAAGTCGATACTTAGGCTCATATATCCCCACATGGCAACGAGCTGCCCATTAAATAAAACGATCGGACTATTATCCTAAGAGAGGAAGAACCGCTAATTCAGGTAAATATTTGCCCGCAGTTGATAGCTTGTGTTGGCCTGTACAGAGCAAAATTTGGTCCTTAGAGCCATTAATAGATTCAGCAGGATATGCCTTCTTATACACCCGAATAAGGCAAAAGCCTTTATTCCACTCAGGTTGGCCATCCAAGAGTCGCAGATCTGAGAGCCAGGTCCTTGGCAAAAATTCTGTGAGGGCTACGGTATATTCAGTATCCTGAGGCGTAGCTGATGTCAATCATGAGATGTGTCGACGTGAGAATATTGCGTGGGGGATTTATGTGGCTGACGAAATTTCGTTTCTGGAAGCAGAAATATCGTTGCAATTAACTCAGCACCGGCGAGCATCGCTGCATGTCCATACCACGATTCAGGAGACGGCCTGGCCGCGATAGGGCCCACACGGAGGACCAGAACCATACTGCCAATGATCTGAACCATGTGCTGAATGAAAAAACCTCTTGATCTTTTGTGCAGGAAATGTATTTCCTGCA
Organism: Exophiala aquamarina CBS 119918; assembly: GCF_000709125.1. Classification (NCBI taxonomy): domain Eukaryota; kingdom Fungi; phylum Ascomycota; class Eurotiomycetes; order Chaetothyriales; family Herpotrichiellaceae; genus Exophiala; species Exophiala aquamarina. The sequence goes on along the minus strand of NW_013550570.1, from coordinate 529,340 downwards.
CAATTTCCTGCACAAATCAGTATGCGCCAAATACGTCCAGATCACCACCTACTTGGATAATCATAGGAACGACTGATTCACCTTGTCCGGCGGCGAAACCAAGCAGTACTCGTGCCACAAGGTGCATTTCAAATGATGAGCCTGTCGCACAAAGTATAGCTCCTATCATGAGAACTAATGCCGCAACGAGGATGACAACTCGACGTCCGAGAGCGATCGCAATTGGCATTCCCAATAGGTTTCCAACTCCCCTGGAGTTTGAAGGAGACCTAAGTAAGCACATCTCACACCGTGCTCCCAGGCCCTGCGTCGGAGTGATGCTACCATAGCTCTTGCCTTTCGCAATATATCTCGGAGTGTAAAAACCCAGCAATCCACCGAATGCAGATATCAGTGACAATGCGATGGTGGAGACTAGATTAGTCCGGTTTGGTAAGAAGGTTGATTCGACGGCATTGAGATGCTTACGGGAGGCGAGGGCAATCACAACTATGACCACCTGGGACGATTTCATGTTCAAGGGATCTATCAGTAAGTCGTGTTAGTTGCTCATGTTGCTTTACCCGGTGAACTTGATATACCTCTTGGATCAGCGGTCGGAGTCGGCACCCGGAGTGAGTTTTCCACCGATTAAGCTTTCTGTCTACAAGCCTGTCCCATGATCGAGATTGAGCATATATCCCGAGTGAATGGTCTCAGCTCAGGGACTGCCTGTGATTCTTCCCGCCCCCATGACAACGACGATACGCAAGTCGCTCCTAGATCTCGTCATCGTGGATTTCACCCACACGATTCATCCAAAAGCTGGCTGATAGAGGTATGGTGCTATGGCTTACACACCAGCGAGATTGGCATTTAGATTCGCTGAGCAGCAAAACGCAAGCATCTGTCCGTGTGGGAACCATTATTCCTTGATTCGGGGCCCGAGTCAAGTACAGAGAAATCCCAGGACAAAGGCGATGGCAAAGCGCGGAGGGAGGAAATCCGATTCAACGCTCCATCTGTGTACTTCATCGCTTTCTGATGTAATAGAAACCTCGGCGAAAAGGATTATGTGAATACAGATATCTGCATCATTATTACAAATTCCGACATAGTCTAGTGATAACGTGAACGTTTCTTCGTGGCGTTAAATGACGTGGCTTGCATTCTATTCTTTACTGGAATGCACATGTAGCTGCTCTCCTATAACGTGGAAGTGTTCACTGAACAATTCAACTTCCACAGATAGCTGTTTGGTGAGTATTCATGTGTCTGTAGATAAAGACAGGATAATCTTGCTTCTTCGTTGAAGAAACAGACCATCCTCGTTCACTCCTATTAGCTGAATAGTACCATATATGGCACTTATAGGAAGGTGTGCTAGTAAATTTGGACTACGTATCATGACCCGGCTTTATTTATAATAACATGTTATGGCTCTACAACCTGAAGTAGTCGTCGAAAATCCGTGTCTCCCTTATCCATGGAAGTGAATTTACTTCCAAATGCCTTGTCACTCTCTTGTCTACGTGGAGTGGGCAAATCGTGCCTCTTTATCCAATCCAGTGCCCCAGTATAATCAAAGTTATAATGCATGAACTCGTTTGGATTCATTTTGATGGTGTGGTCGCTGAGATCAGTGGCAGGTCTTGCTGCCTGTCGGCTGAAAGTCTGAATCAACGTAGCTCTCTCATATCTACAATCGAAAACCAGCTTGTTGATGGCCTCGATGTCTATTGCCGTTTGATTGCCACTTGTACCACAGAAGAACGCTCCAAGTGCCTCGGCGTCCTCAACAGTTTGGCTTGCGCCTTGACCCTGTGTGGGGAGCATCGCGTGCGCTGCATCACCAATGAGAATGGCACGACCCCTGTACCATGTTCGTAATGGGTCTATGTCTCTTAGCTTCCATAGACCAGCTTCTTTTGCAAGCTCAAGAGGCACCCTTGCCCAAGCTGGGAAATCCTTGAAAGTGGACAGCATTTGGGACAGGTCGGCTCTGGTGTTCCAGGATGATTCAGTGGATGATTCATGCATGGTCTCATCGGGGATCATGGCGACGATACTGTATATTGATGAGTTTCTTGCCGGTCCCATTATGAGCCTTTTGTCGTGACCTAAAACCATCGTTGTGAATGACTCTTGTGGATTTAAAACATCTGTGAAGGCTTGACTGCTTGCAATTTCGTCCATAGGGATCACAATGCGATATGCAGAATGGCCAGTCGGCATAGGGTCAACTCTATCTCCGAGAACAGCTTCCCTGATAGTGCTTTTGATGCCATCGGCTGCTACGATTAGGTCTGCCGTCAGCCTCTCCCCACTCTCCAGCACAACCGTGCCTTGTTCAACATCACATGAGACGACTTTGCTAGACACCCGAATAGTCACTGGACGACCAGAATATGCTGAATCTGTACACCGACTTTTCATTACGTCGTGGAGATCCACACGATGGTAAAGCATACGTTCGGATCCATATTTCGCCGTCGTGTTTAGAGGCTGTCGCATCTGGAGTTCACCATCAAGATTGTACACCTGAAATCCCTGGTCAATCATCGACCCCTTGGCGTGAAGGGGAGCTTCCAGCCCCCATTGCCTCTCAACAATTTTCGAAGCGTTAGGTTGTAAAGAGATCGTTGCTCCAATCTCACGATTCAAAGAAGATTGCTCGAGGACCGTGATCTCTCGATCATCTTTTCGTAGCGCAATTGCCTGGGATATTCTTAGTAAATTGGTGTCCTCAGTTGCTCGATAACGTACAGCGGACAAGCCACCAATCCCTCCACCGACTATGATAATCCTGAATGATTCTGCCATTTACTGTTGCCGACTTGAACCTTGGACCTGGGTCACGAAATCCAAGGAATTTCAATGTTTTCCCCGGCCGCCTGTACCATCTGCCTAGCGTTCCATTCTGAGTAATAAACCAGGTTCCAACTCATACCACATGCCGGATGCAAACCTCGTGATGCTATCCCTGCGCCAGGAACATCTACACTCGGATCTAAGAGTGTAGATGTCCTTGCCGAGTCGTGTCGAGTTTCCCGGGCCTCGTCGGCGTCGTCCGAGGTGGCCGAACTATTCGGCCGAGCTTTCACAAGGAATATGGCCGACCTACACTGCCCCTTTTAATGGTCCTCCAATATTTGGAGTTCGGTCAGGATATTGCAATGTTCGGGGCGACTGTTTAGGCTGATTTCGGGGATCCTTTGCACTGATACTCGCACTATGGCTTGCTCCAGAGGTTTGGTCTGTATCGCTACTCCGAGGCTCTGGGTAGGCATTAGACATAAAACCATTCCACCGAAAACTTTGGTATTTGAAGTTGGAAAGTCTCCAAAAGGCTTTGCATCAACATTGTTAACTGTCTCACTGACTATGGCCACTACTGCCGCCACTTCAACGTGCGTAAGCGCCATGATTCTCCCAAGTAGGTCATCTGGTGCCATGAAACTCGATGGCGAGGTTACCAATTACGGCGATTGGCGTGACGACTTGAACAGAGATGGATACGCAGTCATCAAGGGTGCAATCCCGAAAACACGAGCTGGGGAATACTCGGATAAATTTTACAGCTATATTGAGGACTTGTAAGTTGAATCATCGTCAGATTTAAAAACACAATTCACTGACCGTCTAGTGGTCTTGGGTATTCCCGCCATGACCCCTCAACGGTCAGGAAGGAGAAGCTCCCAGTCCTTAATGAAAAGGGCATGATTCTGCATTACGGTGTCACCCACGAGAAATGGGTGTGGGATATCCGCAGTGAACCGGGAGTCGTTGAGGCTTTTGAGAGGGTCTACGATGACACCGATTTAATTTTCCTTCGATGTTGTTAATGTCGGCTTTGCTAATCGGGAAGACCTTCCAGAAAACAAGCTATGGCCACACCAAGACCAAGATCCAGCGAAACCTGGCTTTAGATGTCTTCAAGGTCTGGTGAATCTCAATCCTTGTGGTCCCGATGATGGTGGACTTATTGTGTGTAAGGGTGGCCATCGTGTTTCAGAGCAGTTCCACAAGGAAATGAAAGCTGAAGAACGAATACCTGCCTGGACACCAGAATGGTACGGATTTACAAAGAATGGCATGGAGTGGCTCAGCGATCACGGCTTTGAGTGGATTAAGGTCTGCGCTGATCCAGGTGATCTCATGGTCTGGGACAGCCGGACTCCTCATTACAACGTCCCTACCCAAACCACTCAAGACCGATTTGCAATCTACACGTGTTTTATGCCTGTAAAGATTGCAACTCAGGAGGATCTGATTCGGAAGAAAGGCGCCTTTGAGAGTATATGCACCTGTTATACATTACGAAGATATTCAATGACTGTCGATTAGAACGCCTTGGAACGACACACTGGCCCAATGCTCGCCATATTGGGTCTAACATTGCAATGCGAGGTGGAACGCCGTGCTCGGCAAATCGCACAAGGCCTGTAGAAGACCCTGTGCTCAGCGAACGAGCATTTAAGTTAACTGGAATTCCTTACATCAGGTCTGAAGCATGATGGTAATTATCAGAGGGTCAAGCGACTAAAGGCACAAACTAGGTGCAGAATGGCTGTGTAGAACATCAATGAAAGTGTGCTCAACTATTTACTTTTTGAGTTCTTCAGCAGACCATTATGCATGCTTAGCACAAAACCAAACTTGGTTCTAAGTTTCATTCTTGGAGTTGAGTAATCATGCTATAACAAAAAGATGGATTTGCCATGAAGGTGGTCAATTATTACTGTCCTGACCACCAAAGCCCTCTTCTAAAGTTGTCTTTCCTCCTTGATCACCAAATATAGGGTGACGAATCTAGGTACTGGCTCTTTGGGGTCCTAGCTGTTCCGAGTTAGAAATCATCGCTTCTGATTCGGTGATATATAAGGTACAAACTCACAAAGTAATCCGAATCTCAGACGCCTCCATACAAGGGATACAATATCCACGACATGGAAATCACGTTCGACATTTCTCTCCCTGCAATGGAAACTGGGTGTTTTTACTGCCCAGATTCTCGCCTATCTCACACATTATGCTCTCTCATGAGATCCAGCAGAGGCTGAATACTTCGGCGAGTGATGCTTCGGATAGAGCCGAATTCTACGCCCCGAATACCCTAGCAATGCTACCCCGGGATTGCCACAACTCTTCTGTGGATGTGGGTTTCCTCCACAACGGAACCTTCCTCCCGATATTCTGAACCGAGGAAAGGTGCCAGACCCAGGCCATCGGGGCCACCTTTCTCGCCAATTGCATGGACGGTAGTTCGCTTTTTGCATTCGACACGAGCAGTGTTCAGGAAAGTTCCACCTCGCATTCGGGCATTGACTTTGGGGCCGACGAATTGAGAAAACCTGTCCAGGATGGTAGAAGACAAATCATCTATAAGATCACCTATCCAGCATCGCCTATCGCAATGGAGCGCAATACAACCACAAGATTCCGCATTAACCAGCCAGTATAGGAAGCCTGAAGCTTTCAGTTTGAAGCAATGGCTGATCTCAGCAGCGACAAGGCTAGAGCTAGCCACGTTGAGATGGAGCGCACCCTGAGTGACGATGGTCTTGCAAAAGTTGATACGATGGGCACCGTGAAACTGACCGACGGCGTTATTGTGTACATTCCTACGGCGACCGCAGATCCTCAGGACCCTTTGAACATGCCCATTTGGCAGAAATGGGTGGTAATGATTATCATCTCAGTTTGTGAGTCCTTGGCCCAAATCAAATGGAGACTTGAAGCTGTTGGCTGACGCTTTCCAAGTCTCTTGTCTTGGTCTCTCACTTGTTTCCGGGTTTGGTGGACTTTTCGGATTCTACATCCCTACCTACGCTGCACTCGGCTATGGCTACGCCGATATTACTCACCTCATGACATACCCAACGCTCTTCATGGGCATCGGAAACATTATCGGCATGCCCATCGCAATTGCAGTTGGTCGACGCATCGTTCTACTTGCATCTACTGTCATTCTAGTAGTTAGTGCAGTGCTTTGTGCTTGTGCGACCAATTATGAGTGGCATCTGGCTGCTCGGATGGTTCTTGGGCTTGCGGCAGGCCAAAGTGAGGCGCTGGTGCCATTGATTATCCAGGAGATCTTCTTTGTTCACGAGCGAAGCACTTTTCTGATGGCACAACAGCTCGTGCAAACAACTTTTACATCTGTCTGGGTCCTTTTTGCCGGTCCGATCGCTGGAAAAATCACTCCGGGATGGTGGGATGGGCTCGGAGCCATCCTTGCTGGAGTCCAACTAATTGCGGCATTCCTGTTGCTGCCAGAGACAAAATACAACCGACCTATGGCTTCATTCCAGGAGTCTTCTTTCGGAACAGGCGGCCATGGTGACAGTGAGTCAAGTCATGTGGCATCAGCTCCCGCCCTCAACTTGTTCACACATCGCCCTTCCTTAGACTTTGACAAGTATGCACCCCGTACATTTCGCCCTGATATACGGTTATGGGTGGACGCTCCAGACTGGAATAAGGCTGCGGAATGCTTGGTCCAAATGTTCCAGCTACTCTTCTTCCTTGCAGTATTTTGGGCATTGCTACTCAATGGCTTAACGCTCGGTGTAGATATCGCGATTGGTACCACATATGGGAACATTGTCACCTCACCACCCTACAACTGGCCTCAGAACTCGGCTTCCTATGCCAACTGCGGTCAGATCATTGTCGCTTTCATTGGTCTTCCTCTACTAGGACAGTTCTCAGATACGCTGATCCAATGGCGCGCACGCCGAAATGAAGGTATTCACGAGCCTGAGGCCCGCTTGATCCCTCTCATCCTACCCATCGTGGTCGGTATTTTCACTGCCGTCCTCTATGGCCAAGGTGCCGCAAACACGACTAAGTACCACTGGTTCGTTTACGTGTGGGCAATTGCTGCTTACTTCTTCGCCTTCATTGGTGCCAATATTGTGGCGATCACCTATCTTCTTGACAGTTATCCGGCGCGTGCTGGACCAATTCTGGTTATTATCTGTGCTTTCTGCGGTATTATCTCTTTTGGAGTTAGCTACGGCATTGCTCCTTTCATCGAGAGATGCGGCTATGACGGTGCGTTCAACGCTTTTGGAGGGCTGACTGGTGCCCTGGGTCTCCTGGGCGTGGTCATCTACGTTTTCGGCAAGAAATTCAGAGCCATCACCGGCAAGTATGCTAAGGATAAGAATGGGGAGTGAAAGTAGCGGTTCACATTTGCCCGGCTAACCCATATGGTAAAAGCGAGGCTTTAATGCAGAGTCCAGATGGTGATTTATGCTGGACTGTGGAAAGGGTTAGGTGTGCCTAGAAGGCTTCTAGATTGCCTCAAGATCATCATGGTTAGGAATTTATCTCTATGTTCACGTCGGGCATGACGCTAGACTCTCCACGGACTCGCCACCCGATTTGAAGATTCCATGAATTCGTTGACTAGCATTGGAGGTAGTTTAGCACTCAGGTGTATTATATCATGCATCAATTGATGCTAACCAACACTGAGAGCGCTTGAAGAGCACAGATCCGAACTCGTAGTACTTGGAAATTCATGTTACCTTTTCATTCATGAGAGATGCACTGCTTGACAGCGGATTAGTTCCGTCAATAAGTGACAAAATGCATCTTCTCAGCGTCTTCTGCGAACAGATTTCTCCCAACTCATGTGCAGCAAGCCCTTTGACTCCGAAGGGCCTGTTCAAAAGTCGGAATTGAAATACTCAGTCTAAGTTAACTATGGACGCCGCTGTCTGAAATTTAGAGCGCATTAGACTATATTTTCCTAGTCGGCGCTCGGCCGCCTCGGACACTGATTCCTATTGTAAAGGCTCCAGAAAAGTACAAATACTGGACGTTATGCTTGGCATCTACTTGTAGGGAGACCGAATGTGCCATCCCTCCTAAGACTCGGCTTCTCGGACCGTTCAAACCAAGTCGGGCAGGATTAAAAAATATACAACATGGTCAGTATGCTTTGACACCTGCAAGTCTTAACAGTCCCTCTGTGATCTCTGGTTTCTCGAACGGTTCGTTGCGATTTTTTGGGCATACTTCGCCATTCCTCATTGGCGGTTCAGCTGCGGGACGGATGTTGCTGTATCCGTATCAAGGTTAGGACAAATGACACTATTGATGGAGCACTTACCAGTGAGGCCAATGGGTGGTACCGAGCCAGTTGTCAAAGCACTCCTTCAGCTTCAGGTCTCCCTCCCCAGCAAACCGTCTCGGTGTCATGCAGATGTATTGAACATGTCGAATTTGATCCCCTTGAGGATGTTCTGCATAGTGCATGGTTCTCAAATCCCACAGCACGAAGTCACCAGGTTCCATATTGACTTTAAATAGTTCGCAGCCCCGTTGCTCGAACCATTTGACATCCTTCTCACTGAACAGAAACAAGTCCATATACTTCAACTCTGGAGGAGGCGCATCCTCATGGTCAAAAGCTTCTCGCTTCTGCGCAAAGAACTCGTTAAATAGTTTCGAACTGCCTCTCATAAGCATCAGGCCACCATCCTTTGGACCGTTGGGAGCATAGTTAAGAAGACCTTGGACGGCCTGCATCCCCTTGCGCTCGGGATTCTGGTTGCAGTGTGGCCACGGGGACCAACCAATATCCTTCCGACGAGGCATACTAATGTTCATGCCATCAAAGGAGCAGATAAGCTCGTTTGTCTCCCAGAGCTTCTCAAAAATCTCAATGACACCAGGTTCCATACGCGCCTCCCAGGCCATCTTTTCGTGTGGTGAAGAATATCCATAGTACATGCTATTGCATTCTTAGTGGAGAGGATCGTAGAAAATAGCTAACACATATGACTTACCCCCCTTTGAAGCTGACTGGAAGATGCTCAGCTGTCCATGTACTTTCATCATTTTCATCAAAACCTAGATTGAACCTTTTCAACCAGTCCAATTGTTTCTGGCCGTAGTATGCTGCACGCTCTTTCGAAATGACATTCTTGATCAGCACACAGCCATTTCCGTGGAACTCGTCCCGCCAATCCCCATAGACGCGATTAGGATCAAATTTGACCAGATCTTCAGTCTGGAAGCGGAGAGTCTGTGACTCGGTTTTGGTGGTGGTGCTCATGTCTGCAAAGCCTCTTATATCTTGCAAATTGCTCTTAATATGGTGCCGAACAAGAAAGGTGATGTACAAATGATGAAGGTTATTCCATCCCGTTCACAAATAGAATGATGATACACATGCGCTATTAAAGCGTGATGTTCTTTAACCTTATTTCCGCCCACTCTTGTCAATTAAGGAACAGTGCCTTTGCCGCCCGGGGACTACAAGAACTGAGGGTCGTAGAGCCCCTTGTTTCCAAAAGTGGCGCCCCGACAGGCCCCGAGGTCTCCATCTCGGACTCTAAACGGCCGAGCGAGCTTCGGCCAAGTCCCACGGGGTTCGAAAATCTAACCTACCGAAAAATATTGGCTAAATCGGCGGCAGATGTTCAATTAGATTCACTTTGGTATCACAAAAGCTCGGGGTTAACTTGCGGACGTTATGATTCATCAGATCGGTTCCACTGCCCCTCCCCCAACGTTCCGGCGCACCGATAACATACGCTATAGCATACACTATGGCAAATTAGGGTGTTTATGCTCAGATCTAGAAGATCCAGTGTAAAGGCAGGCGAGAGGCGTCCAGCAAGCGCTTCAAATCCTCACGATTCTGATATAAGTACTTCTTGACTACCCGCTGTCGCAGGTTCTACCACGGGTTCAAACGAGCAACTTCTAAACGATTCGTCGACTACAGCATAAAGATGCCCAATCCAGTGCAAGTCGCTACCAAACGAGTTGCAGAGCCTGTAATCGGAGAAAATGGGTATACTGGATTCCACCCGGGGAAAACTGAGGTCCTCAAGGCTGGAGCTCGACCATTTGGTGGAAAGGCACTCACCAGTGATATACAGATCGACCATGATGTAGAAATTCGGGTCCGCGATGGTGCGCGCTTATACATTGACGTATACAGACCTGCAGCCTCACAAGAAAAGGTACCAGCGGTGCTGAGTTGGTCGTTCTATGGCAAAAAGTACAGTGCGATGGACATGCTACCAATATGCGTCTGGAATTGCTGTGTTCCCAACAGCGATCTGAGCGGCCTAGAGAAGTTCGAGGGACTAGATCCAGCAGACTGGTGTCCAAAAGGTTACGCAATAATCAGCATCGACACACGGGGAGCGGGGAATAGCGATGGACAAATCTGCGTCATGGGTTCACAAGATGCCGAAGATGGCTATGATGTTGTCGAAGCCGTTGCAAAGATGAACTGGTGCAATGGAAATGTCGACATGGCTGGCAATTCAGCATTGGCAATTGCGCAGTGGTTTATTGCCGCCCAGAGACCACCAAGCTTAAAGACCATTGCGCCCTGGGAAGGGATGGGGGACATGTACCGCGAACAATTCTGCCGGGGTGGTTGGTTTTCAATGAGCAATTTTGACCTCATTGCAAAAGCGATCGTCCGAGGGCAGCCCAATTCTGGCTTGGAGGATTACGATGCCATGTATCGACGCTCGCCCACTCAGAATGAATACTGGGAGGACAAGCGTGTGGATATGACTAAAATATTGTGTCCGGTGTTCATACGAGGTCAGATGTTAGCGGCATCCACACAATGGGCTCAATACGTGCCTGGTTTGAGATTCCTCATAGCAAGAAATGGATCAGGTGGGGCAGTAAGCAGGAATGGTATGAATTGTATTCCGAGAAAAATTCCCTGGTTGAATTGGGGAAGTTTTTCGACCGTTACCTGCGAGAAGAACAAAATGACTGGGAGACAAGTACACCAAAGGTCAGGTGGTCGGCCCTTCAATTCGGCGACCGAAAGGCAATTGATGACATTGTCCTCGAAGACTTTCCAGCGCCATCTACCGAATACCAAAACTTCTTCCTCGATGCTAGCAGTGGAAAACTAGTAAAGGTGAGACCTTCCGGAGAAGCCTCGATATCCTATGACTCGGAAGACTACAAAAGCTTTGCAGAGTTCAGCTATACTTTCGAGAAGGCGAGACGACTTATCGGCCTTCCAAAAGCGGTTGTTTACATGTCATGCGATGCTCTCGACGATTTTACAGTCTTTGCAATTCTGCGAAAGAAAGATAGCAACGGAAAGCTATTGATGCACCTCAATTTTCCTTTTAGCACAACCCCGGTCAGATCGATTGATGACATCCCTGAAAAAGAACAGGCCACACTGAACTTGCATATGGGGCCGATTGGCATCCTGCGCGCATCACAAAGAGCAATCGACGAGTCAAGGAGTATTCACCCGAATTTCCCATTCCACCCGCATCGGAAACTGGATAAGATCAAACCTGGCACTATTGTCAAGCTTGAGATTGGAATTTGGGCTATGGGGGTTGATTTCAATGCAGGTGAAACTATCAGCCTTAGGGCAAGTCCAAGCCCACAACCTTTTGTACCACCTCAAGTTGACTAACACACTGCAGCTGGGAGGGCAATTTCCTGCTCTCCAAGAGTATACGAGCTTCTCTGGACCGAGGCCAGACGATGAACAAAACAGAGGCAAGCACAATGTCCACTGCGGTCCGGAGTTCCCGAGCCATTTGATATTGCCTTTCATTTAAGCATTGTTTGAACATCCAGGCACAAAAAGGGAAGACGAGTATGTCGCGGATAGTGTCTCGGAACTTTAGGAGCATTTCAATCAACCCTTGTTTGATAGGCATAAAGTGGCTTGACAGAGCTGGGAGACTTTCCGGCTCATATGTATGGCATAACGTATAAGCAAACCATTAATGCCAGAAGAACCTTTGAAAGTCTACATAATCATGTGTCATAGCATTGCTGAACCGAAATTGAAGAGATCAGGGCATGGAAGTGTTCCCGGTGTAGCTGACGGGCGCGACTGATGGGCTGTTGCGAACGCTCAATGAGATTGAAGAGGAAGAATTGGTCCAATATAGAAGCTTGAAGGACCATGAAGAAAGATTTCTGAGATCGAGAGGATCCTTATGAAAAGACTTTACAGGAAATGAATCACGGTTCCAGCTGGCCGTTGTTGGCATGCCGGAAATTTTGCTAAGATTTGCATGCGGAGTATGGTTGCAAAGCACTGTGAGATGTCGAGATATCTCCGTACAACTCCATTTCCGGAGCAAACTTCCTTCCTGGGTACACACCCCACGACCAAACCCTCTCAGCATTGAGAAGTGGCGAATCCTCAAATTGAGGTGCTCGAATTGAGCTAGGAATTTGTTGTTGCCTCGGTAAATTACAATGTACAAATCGCTGTCCACTTTGGTAGACTTAAAGCTAGGCATCTAGGATGATCACGCTGAGTTGTAGCTCGATATAACAGGTTAGCTGATTCATCTAATGTAAAAGCATTGTGCGACTATTAGCCGTTTTCATTCCAATCAAACCCCTCCCCTATTCTCCCGGCTTCTTTGACCGCTCTCGAAAGTCCACCATGGCCATCACAACTTGGACAGGCAAGCCGTTGAGCCTGAAGGTCATTGGAACAAATGCAGGAACATCAATGGATGGCTTAGACATCGCCCATATGCATTTCACACAGGAAGCTCCTGACAGCCCGCTGAAGATGCAACTCCTACACGCAGGAGAAGTCCAGTTCGACGGCGACCTGAAGCGACGAGTCATGAGAATGATCAAGGAGAACAAGACGTCTCCTGAAGAGATCTCAATTGTCAATATCCAACTTGGGAACTTTGCAGCAAATGCTATCGAACAGTTCGCGAAGGAACAAGGCTTCGAGTTGCTGCATGATGTGGACATTATTGCTGGTCAAGGCCAAACGATCTGGCATCTTCCCCTACCGGAAATATTTGAGGGAAATCAAGAACGAGCGCATCTCGATATGGCCGAGATCTCAATCATTGCGGCAAAGACCGGGATTACTTCGCTATCAAATTTTCGTGTCAGTGACATGGCCTTGGGAAGACAGGGGTGTCCTTTGTTCGTTGCCTGGGATGCTCTGTCTGCGACGCATCCTACCAAGAATCGAGCAATTCAGAATATTGGTGGCATTGCCAATATCACGATATTACCAAAGGGTGATGTTCAACAAGGATACGACTTTGATACCGGCCCAGGAAATGTCTTTATTGATGCGTAAGCTCTTCTTAGACGGCCAGGTTTTCCCCTTCTCCTCCCTCTTTCTACTATTCGCAACATTCCTACTGTTTCTAACTACCCAAAAAACAACAGTGCCGTCCGATATTTCACAGGTGGAAAGCAACAATACGACAAGGATGGAAAAATGGGCGCTCTTGGCAAAGTCGACCAATCTATCGTCGACGAAGTACTGGCTGGTCCATATTTTATCCACGATATTCCCAAAACTACCGGTCGCGAAAGTTTCGGCGACGCAATGGGCGAAGACATTTGCGCAAAAATGCTGGCTAAAGGCGCCACGCCAGAAGATTGCATTGCTACGATCACTCGCATTACGGCTCAAGCTTTGGCCGATGCCTACGAAAGATGGGGACCGAAAGGTGGTCTCGACGAGATTTATCTCGGTGGCGGAGGCTCCTATAACCCAAACATCATCGACTATCTCAAAAAAAGGATGCCGACCACTAGAATTGCTTTTCTCGACGAGATAGGTATTCCAACGAGTTCCAGAGAAGCAATGGACTTTGGTCTGAAGGGACTCGAGTGCATCGTTGGGCGGTCTCTCATTGTCCCTCAGTGCGTCGAGTCCCGTAGAGCGGGGATCATTGGGCATATCCAACCAGGTCCGGGTCTTCAGTGGCATCGGGTGATGAAGCATGTGCAGGACTTTTGGGGGAATTATCCCTTAGAGAAGAGGATGGACCCCGTTCTTAAGATGGAGGTTGTGAGACCAGTGACGGATGGAGATAAATAGTTTCTAAGGACACTTCCCTAGAGGCTAGCGTTCCAACACTTTTCAGGACATGATTTCATTTAGGTAAACACGAGCAGCTAGAAAATATTTGCACCGCTCAAGCATGCCAGCTAGCTTTTATTCTTTGCAAGCCTGTCCATGTGTGAGCTGACAGCGCAGCTTTTCATGATGAACCGTACTCGAGCTAGATGTGGTATTCATTCCGATAGATCATCCATTCCTTATCTTTTGTTTTGAATACACATCGTGTCATACAGTCGCAAAAATTGATATGTGAACTAATAAGAAAAAAATGAATTGAATTCAGCTCTAAAGAGTTCTTGTGTCTATTCTGCCTTGGAAACACGACTCACCTAGGTCTACTATCTAACTCGGCGAGCTGCCTTCATTGAAGGAAATTACAGCATACTTCCCATTCCTCGTCCACGCACCACCCGGTGCTTCCTTATGCAACTCCGCAACCCTCGTCGCCGTCTTAATCCCAACAACCACATCAGCTTTGTTAGTTCTTAAAGCGAGAATATTGATCCCACTATCCCTCCCCATCGGTCCTAGTGCATCTTCAAAAGTCGTGGTGTGAGGCCACAGCCCGTCCTTAGTCAACTTGCGATAATTCAAATCACCCTTGAAAATTACCAGGTCTCTTCTGTTTGTCTTGCTCAGATCATGATAGAGATCTGGAGCCTGGGACGGCATTTCGTGATACGTATACCCTGTAGTCCAGAAGGGGTGCTGCTTGATTTCAATGGCTCCACTGTCCATCTGCTTCTGCATGCGCTTAATCAATTGGTCGATTTGGCTGCGGTGGTTCGGGAAAGTCTCTGCTGATGCCAGATGAGAGAATAATGAAGGGATGTCAGAGGGGATAACATCGCTGACAAACCAGGGAAAGTCCTTGACGTGCAGCCTGATGTTGGACGCTAGCTCTAATTCAAGCAGATAAGTCGCAAATAGCATGTCTGTAAAGAATTCAAACCCAGCATTATCGAGAACAATGTCAATTCTCGCGCGTGGGGTTTTGGTCAGAAATCCCCAGGCCTCGTCCAGATCGTCATCGACTATATTGCACCGTCTCTTGAGTATGCTGTCTCTCCCCTGGAGGCTCTGCAAATCTTCAAGGTTGAGATGACTCAAGAGGGACAAGTCGGTGGCATTTCCCCAAAGGGAAATTTCGGTCATCTCAATGAACAAAAGCTTCTGTGGGTTGTCGGCGGTAGTATTATCAGTCGTTATCTCAATGGCCCGGGCAAGAGAGCTCTTCTCTTGGACTACTATGCTAATGAATCTCGCGGCTAATTCTTCCACGGCCTTGCGAGATTGTGCAAATGTCGAGTCTTTCAGTCGTTTGAAATAGTCATAGGATTGCCAGTGAGGCGTGGCTGCTGTGGCGAAAATCACTTGGACGCGCCTGTTTGGAAATAGTAGTGTGAGCAAGTCAAAGAATGATTTACATCATATCAAGTGCGGTGCTTTCAAAGCTGGGAACTTACTTGTACTGGTAACACTCGGTGAATAACCATGGCGCTGCTAACCATGAGCAACCCTTGAGTTCTTGCAGCTGAGAGTTCCAATCTGTGACATAGGGGAGTCTTTCATGTTTTGGTAGGGGACTAGACTTGTCAACTTATCTCCACCAAAGTCGAGTTCTCTTTATCCGGTCTTGAATGCAGACATACCTTAATAACTCGTTACCCGTGATCTCTTTCTTCAGGGACTCAAGTTGCAGGCAAATTTTATGGCCTTCAATTTTCTCATTATAAGACAAGAGCTGATTCACCGTCTCGGTGACGTCTTTCACGATGTTCTGAATGATCCTTGGCCATCTCATGACAGCCGTTTCGTTGGCCATGGTCCCTGGATCGGACGTCCATACTTGCCGGATTTCTGGAGTAGTACTAGACGGCATGGAGGTTATCAAAGCACTTTTTGTTTTCAGTATTTTGAGGATTTACAGCATCTGGCAGAAGAGTTAGAACCATTTTGATTTTGAGATGGGGACAGTAATGCATGTTCCCCTGTTACGCTCCGAAGGTGGAGGCCAAGGTTTCTCAGGTCAAAGTCCAAGTGTGCGGAACCTCCTTCCTCAGAGTTTAGGACTTAGGAAAAGCTCCCACGTGGGACACAACTCCTGATAGAGAAATACGACCCACATTCACTCATGACCTCATCGTGCTGATTGTGGGCCGTCCCCCCCTTTCATAATATAGTCGAGGATCGAACATCGAGGGATATTGGCATAGAGTGTCATGAGAGGAATGGATAAGATGCCAGACATCAGCGGCACTTTGTGCCCTATTCCATAACGGTAGTCTAAACGCCACCGTATCACGGTGAATAGCGCCGTAACCGAACAGGGCATGCTCTAATGATATGAAATCAAAGACGAAATATAGGAAGAGCTATCTAAGTGGGAGATGCGCTTAGCTTGGCGAGAGCGCAGGTACCGTCGAGGGTGAGAATTCCTTTTTCGCTCTCTTTTACCAAGGAAACGTGGAGGTTGGTGCGGAACTCAGAGCTAATCAGGTAAGACAAACGGGCAGTCCTACAGGGGAGGGGGGGTCGTTCATTCGATTCCCATGGCAATGCAATCTCGGTGATCTTGGGAAGGCAATTCATGTAGACCTGAACATGGACCTGCAAATACGGTTGTGACTTCCACACCACAACGTGAAGGAGCGTGGGGGTTCGTTTGGTCTATCCCACACCTTTTACGCCACCATGGAGAAGATAGCTTACGAAGCCTGATGGTGAGGGGTGGGTTAGAAGGTCTGTTCGCTAGGCAATGGCGGATGAGCCTAGAAGAGTCCAAAATTGTTTCTCCAAGCCGTGTATGAGGAGCGGCTGAGCCTTCTGCTTCCTTGAATGGAGTTTGAGTGGACTATAGTGCTCGTTTTACATGTAGGTTTCACGATTATGGATGGCCGCTCATCCTCGCCGCTTTCATGACAACGCCGCAATCAAACATTCGAAGCATCCACTCTGAGGCGCTCGCGTACGGTCCTATCTCTTCATGAACATCCGTCCAAGACTGACCCCTTTCGTTCAGCGGGGCCGACCAGCCCCACCAGGCGAGCAAAGCATCAATCATCTCGTGCGTATTCCAGCCTGTTCGGAGATGGATGTCCTTGAAGCACTTCACCAACGCTTTCCGCTCAGCCCAGTCTGTGAGTGCCATCCCTGTGACGCTCAGTAGCTGTGTGGCTCCAACCCAGTTGGCCTCATGCCTGTTATGGACACTGGTGGCAATTGTTTGTCTCGCCAGTGTTATGAATGTCTTTGCCTCTATCCGATATCTGTCACTACGCTCTCGTCGACATCTTTCTGGTCTGGCGAGAATGAAAAGCAGTTTTGCGACATCCCAAAATTGAGTCGCGAGAGAGATGCTTTCGTTCAAGTACCGCTTTGTGGGAAAAGAGTCATCCTTCGTATCGCTAGCTTCCAAGACTGCCAGAGGCTTGAAGTGGTACGGCTGGCGCTGCTGATGCAGCTGAATCTTCTCCCTCAACGCGTTCCATGTCGCGAGAAGACTGCTGAACGTGTCAGCAGATTCTTCAGCGCGGACTTTACATAACAAGTTGTGGATTTGAGCAAGAAGGAACACGGTTTGGTTCGACCAGTCCTCAGTACTCGGGGTGCTTAGAAGCCCGTATAGTTCCGCCTCGTCGTTGGTTGGCAGCCAGAGTTCTGTAGGCAAGCGACTGCATTCGGCTGTCGAAAGAGATGAAAGCACGTCCATTCTTGCATACACCCAGAAGCAAGCCCCTCCCAGTCCAACGCTGTGTCCGTGCCAACCGTGCGTCATCACCAGCGAGTAGGTGCCTTCGAGGTGAAGCTGCCAATCTTGATAACTATCACCCATTAATTCTGATATGGCAAGAAGAAGACATGACGCAAATACAGCGGGAGATGATGACATGGAATTGTCGCTAACAGTCGTTGTGAGCATTCTTAACGCTCTGTCGTAATAGGCCAAAGAGGTATCGACTGATTGAGTCAATTTCGTAAGGTAGTAATGCTTGGCTGCCCATGCAAGAATTGACAGCCGGAGAAGAGAGTGAGACAAAGACAGATGAGGAACTACTTTCGAAAAGTGTTTGGTCGAATCGAAGATATCGAACCAGGATGCCAGAACGTAGCAATATCGTTCCATATAAAATGAATCTTCTGAAGCTGTCATGGGTTCGTGGGAAGTTTCATCGGTGGCATTTTGCCAGCAGTTTTGTGGTGGTGTAGAATCAAGGGTTGAATACTGTGTCTCTGGAGAATTGTCGTATTGTGAAGTGACTGCATACTGGTTGGCAACACTTTCGTTTTCGCTAATGAAGGAGTCTAGAGCTGTTAGAATCCATCTCAAGTTCGAATTGCTGAGTATGAACTCACTCTCGTTTAACATTGGTTTGTAGGTGGCATGTCTTCGATAGGTTGTGGACGGTCGAATTATTCTCAAGCCGGCCTCGACTGGGCTCCATTCTGTACCGGCATTTCATTATATTTCTCTCCCATGCCTAGCAAAGGTAATTGTACCTTGAAGAATAAATCTAGTATTCTTATCGTATGAACAAGCGACTTCCCCCTCCTCACATCGTGAGCATTGCTCTTTCCCATCGCCTCAGCCTCGTAAGTATTTTCCATTGCATTCGACTTGAGACTAACTCACATCTGAGATGTAAGGTTCGACATCGTTCGCTTCTTGCGGTCTTAGAAAATGTGGTCTTCTATTTATGGATTCCTTTTTCTCACCAAGCTGGATATCGTCAGTGATGATTTCGTTTGAATCACAATAGAATTACCTTTTTTAGTTCGCTTTGCAGCTTCTCTGGCGGTCATTTTCGCTTGTTGATAGGTATTTGAGAGACTTGTTGATTCAAAGGGGCGGTTTGAAGTAAAGATGCGAGGATAGATGAATCCTTAGAGAAAGAGGAGCGTGGGGGACTCAACTACCATCTACCATGATTTTAGGCTTTGAAGGGGTGCTCTTTCGATGGCACTTTGGATGGCACTCTTGGGGGTGGCTGACGCCATCAACAACAAGGCTTTCCCCGAGGAAACACCGTCTCAGAGTCCTGCTGCTCCACAGCGACCCATGTCAGTAGATAGTCGAAAATGTGCGTTTCTCCAGCCACTTACGGCTAAACGGCTGAACGGGATCCATCTAGACGTGATTTTATACTTCATTAGCTCCACATTGAATTGAGATTCTACGTCAACCACAGGCACAATACTTCTTCGTATGATAAATGTGTCAACCGCCCAGTTTGCCTACGCCTGGTATCCGATCCCGGTTTCTCGATACCGAGAACGCACAGCACTGGAGGTGAACCCGGGGTGTCACATTGTGATTACAAAAAGCACTTCCCCCTTCTGCGCATATTAAAATGAGGGGCTGTCCGCCACCTGCCCCCCCCCCCCCCCCCCCCCCCCTCCCCCCACCGATCTTTAGAATTCTCGCCTGGTCAGCTAACCCCTGAGACCACGACAGGAATGATTTTTCGGAAAAGCGTAGGAGAATCAACCAATATATTTGAAGACTATGTTTTAGAAAAACTAAACAAGAATCAAGATCCCATTCCGAGATCTACCAGCTCAAGCTCTGACCCGGGGTCGCACTTTCACATGGAAATCCTCAGGGTTTGAGTTGAAACGTTCAAATATTTCGACAGGCTTGCCCGGAAATTCCATTTCGAAGTCATACCTGGAAATAATGGTAGCAACGGCGACTCTAAGCTCCAGATTGGCCAAGTTGCGGCCAATACAAGCCCTACTCCCATGAGAAAATGGAATAACATATTTCTGCAAGTTGTATCTTTCTTGCAGGTCCGGGTTGTCGATCCAACGCTCTGGGTTAAAAGCAAGTGGGTCCTTGAAGTAGTTCTCATTCCGGTGAATGGTGTATGTCGGAACTGACACGATAGTGCCTGGCTTCAGATGATGACCACAAATGGTTGCACCTTTCTCCGAAACCATACGTGGAAGACCTTGAGCATTTGGGGGTCTGAGGCGAAGACTCTCATCAATGCATGCGGCCAAGTATCGTAGATTCTGGACTTGGTCGTGCGTTGCGACCTTGGTATCTTTTGGAATATTGGCGTCAAGCTCTTCACGGAGTCTCTTAAGTCTCACAGGATCTTGGATGAGTTCCAGAAGAGTATTGCAGACACCAGTTCCCGAGGTATCTGAGCCAGCAATCATGAGAACAGCCGCTTCGGAGAACATCTCTTCGAATTCGAGACCAAGGGCATCGCCATTCTTGCCAACCACTAAGCGATGGAACAAGTCGTAACGCCGAGTCTTCTCGTATTCGGCCACGTCTTCCTTGGGAACGCGAGATTTGACAAGCTCAATAGCCACGTCGAAGAAGAAGTCGGCATAGAAGCGGCCATTTGTCCACTGAGTAAGCCATTTTGTATATTCCAGATAGGAAGGTGCTTGGCCCCAGAATACATTGTAGGAACCTCCGTCGTAAACACCCTTCATTCCTGAAGCGATGTACTTCTTTCCTGCTCTGGTTTGCCCAACCATCATGTCGTCGCCTCTCTTCAAGCAGCCCAGGTCTGTCGCGAAGCCCATTTGGCCAATGATGTCGAATGCATACATACTAACCCAATAGCGCATGTTCATCAACTCTCCACTCTCTGAGTATCGGTCCATGACATTGCACAAGTTCTGGGTAGTATCCGCAATGACCTGTTCGAGTTCTGAAACCGCCTGTGGGGCAAACATGTGTGAAACATATTTTCTTTTAAGACCGTGTTCGATCCTGTCAGTTGTATCGAACATACTTCGATGTGGGGCTGCGAGAGTGTCATAGAATGGTGCTTTCATGAGGTCCTTCCCATGACCGTAGATCTGATTGATGGCCTCCCCAACGTTGAAACTGACATGATCTGGCTGAATTCTAACAATAGGCCCAAAATTTTCATGGGCCTTGTGGATGCCCCAAAAGCGTTTGTTCTTACGACAGTAGTTCATCGACCATGCTGCCGAGAATGCAGCTAATCTTGGACCTGGAATCTTCCGCAAATCCAAAGGATCTCGGAGAAACGTCAAAAGGTACCAGGCAAAGATACTTAAGAAGAGCAAAGTTGCAGATAAGGGTAGGAAATATTTGGAATCCTGTAAGAAGGATAAATTCTGAATGAAACTGGTGGACAGCATATTGAAGAAAGCCTTGAATGGTGCAAATTGTTGATACAACAAGATGTGCCATTCTCAAGAACCACGTGTCCAGGAGACCTTATGTCTTATCTTTATCTGCATTCAATACTATGCAATACCGAAGTATTCGAGTTCGTGCTTCCCTCCCTCGCTTTGTTGCTTTAAATTCTAAGGAAGGCAATTGTCTCCGAAGACAACATGGTGAGCACCTGTAAAGTAATCTGGGATTGTCCAGTCAAAGCTAGAGACAAATGTTTATCGAGGAAGGAAAGTAAATCCAGGTTTGAAGCTGTTCTAGTCAATGTATCGGAACCCGCCAAGAAATTTGAGATCCCGAAATCGCAACAGTCGTGTTGTAATTAGACGAATTCTACGGGAAGTTTGGAGGCAGCACGGGGCTCACAGACACGACAGGTCAACAAGGAAGGTTCTCATGCCCGAGGGGGCACCGGCACAGCCGAGGCCAAGAATACACGGTCCATGGAATCGATCGGGTCAGACTTCCAAATGAAAATATGTTGCAATCTTCCAAGTTCTAAGAATCTCCTTCCATTGTCCAATGACAGCCGCCTCAATGTGGACCCTTAACCCCACGATTTATCGCGCATGTGGTGAAGACCCCGCAGGAGACCTGTGGATTGCGGAGCCTTGTGGGGTATCGTGGAGAAACGAGTTCCTGGAAGGCAGGAGATCCCTAGTCGCTGTGCCGCATTCGTTCTTCACTCGCCCTCTCAACTAGTGTTATACAATCAATGACCCTGGACTCTGGAGAATGGCAAGAAACCCTGACTGGAGTTCCTCGGAAGGTAAGTGTGCGCCGTCTGCCATAACCCACTTCAAGATTTTGAGTTCAACATCACCTTCTCCGTCGCCATGAAGCCAACTATTCGATATCTTCTTGTCTTTTGAGGGTGCTCTGGTTGTATAGATATCCGATTCAAACATAACATATAAGGATGCTCAGGTAGACCACTCCATTCAAGGACCCATCATCCTCTCACTCCACTACCATTGTAATCACTACTGAGATTACCACTGAAATCCCTCAAGATGGGTCTACCAAGTGTCGCAATATGGCGGAAAATGTCTGGAAAAGCTGTACTCCTTCTTGCAAACACCTTTTGTTTCGTTTCTCTCGTATACGAAGGCTGCAACCAAGCTGTCATGGGCAACGTCAGTGCGCAGCCGAATTTCGTCAATATCATGGGACTTGGAGAGAATGGAATAATTACTCGACCCATCAAGCAAGGGTGAGTCTAGCTAGACCTGTGATCTTCTTGTGCTGACCTTTTCAGTGGTCTTATATGTATTTATTATTTTGCGGCCATGTTTGGCTGTTTCTTGGGAGGCTGGACCGGTGACCGACTTGGAAGAAGACGAGGTGTCTTTATCGGTGGACTGTTTTGTTTCCTCGGAGGAGCTCTCCAGACAGGAGGTATGAATGCCAATATGTTCATCTGTGCTCGTGTAATATCTGGAATCGGCATCGGCTTCATCAACTCGATCACATGTTCTTGGATCTCCGAGCTGGCTAAGTCGCACAATCGAGGGTTTACCTTTGCAGTTGTCTTCTCAGCGAATTATCTCGGTCTCATGCTTATCAATTGGATTTTATACGCGATCGAAGACTGGAACAGCCCTGGATTGATCTGGCGCTTCCCTCTTGGATGTGTCTGCGCTCCATCCATCTTTCTCATCTGCGCAGTCTGGTTCGTTCCCGAGTCTCCACGATGGCTGGTTGGTCAAGGCCAGGCAGGGGAGGCCCGAGAGATTCTTGCCAAAGTTAGAGGCGACCTTTCCCTGGATGACCCATCCTTGGAGAGTGAGATGAGAGAGTTGATTGCAATGGTCGAGACGTCCCACAAGAGGAGAAACAATCTTCTTAATATCTGGCTTGGGGGTCGCCACTCTGGTCGTCTTCACCTGGGTCGACGTGCAGTGCTCGCTTGGGCTGCATTGTTCTTGATGATGTACACTGGTATCATGGCAATGGCAACATACGCTGGTGCTCTGTTTAAAGCATCTGGTGCTTCTCCAGAAAAGATTGGATGGATGGCGGGACTGTTGCAAACATTCGGCTTCATCGGAACTCTTGCTGGCGCTCCTATCATCGATCGATTCGGGCGGAGGGCGACATTCCTAGCTGGATTAATCATTCAAATGATCGTCCTGTTCCTCTCGGCAGCTTTTGCGAAGAAATCTGGTGATACAACCGGGTCTGTTTCAGAATCATGGGGTTCTGCCGCTGCTTCAATGGTGTACATCTATCAATTTGTATTCTGTTCCACTACCTTGGTTGCCGCCTGGGTGTATCCGACAGAGATCTGGCCACAAGAGATCCGTGCAAAAGGTAATGCTTTCGGAATCCTTGGCTGGGCCATGGGCGCTGGGTCCACAACTCTCGCTTTGCCCAGCATGTTTGATTCCCTTGGTTGGAAGACTTTGTTGGTATTTGCATGCTTCAATGTTGCTACTCTACCATTGATTTATTACTTCTTCCCAGAAACTGCAAATCGTTCGCTGGAAGAGGTCAACCTCCTTTTCAGTCTCAACAATCCGTTGGTGTCTGCCAATGAGGCTGAGTACCACAAAATGCTGGCTGAAGCCAATGGAAATGCTGCTGTCGCTGAAAGGCGTCTACTTGATCTTGTCGATGAGTCGACTGGAGAAAAGAGTGTTGGTGCTATTACTGTGCACGGCCATCAAGGGATCAGCGAGGAGAAGGGGGCATATCATTGGGAAACAGGCAAGGAGGTATCGTCGAATGGGTCAAGCAGTGATTGAGCTTGGGTGGATACAAAATGAAAAAGTGGTAGTCAAGTAACCATGAAGGATCAAATCAGGAGGATGCAGATGTTGGTCTTCAAGTTGGCCGTTGTTGTGATCTTCACAGGCTCAAGTAGTGAGTATTTGTGCGTTCACAATGAGCATATGGCCCTACTCGTCTAGTTCCAAAGCCAATTTGAGCACGATGGGCCGTTTCCCGGTTGCTATCCCGTAAGCTGAAATGGCTCTTAACTGGCGGTGATCAGATTTTGGCTCGTGTGGCAAACCGCACCGCATGAGATACCAGTCTTCTTGATAGGGGATTGATCCCCTTTGATGGTTGAGACGGTCCATTAGTTGTAGTAAGGATGCTGCATTGATGATATGCATGTGCTGTTTGGTACCAACTCATATGCTCACCATGCCCCGTTTCTTAGTGATTTCAACGCGAGTAAGTCGGATCGTAAGTGCAAAGGGTATTTCCCGTACCGCCGCAAGCATTCTGTCACAAATGTAGAAGCTCCACTTTTACTTTCCTTTATGTGCCAAAGGTTACTCGGTGAACTGGTTCATGTTTTCCGCGGTCTGCAGAATATCAAACAGTCTTGAACAAAGATACTCAGATTTGCTACCACGGTCATGCGTTTGCAAGTTTTCCGCGTTTCTGAGCTACAGCAACAATAATGCTGGTTGAGCAGTTTTCCCTCGGGCGCCAGCACAGGTCCCGAGATGACCCAGTTGCGGGGCCGAGATAGTACCATGGTAACCGTTCGTCTGCGAAGTGGGGACAACGCAACGGGTTTGAGGGGGCTTTTGAAAGGATTGCCGAGCACCTGTCGAGGAGCCTTGTATATCGAAGCAGAAGGATGCACGACCTATCCCTAACACTGGCCGAAGAATGGAGCTTTGAGGAAGGGTCGGGCCAAATACCAAGTGCAGCCTTTCAAGTTGATGGATTGCCCTTGGTAAACAAGATAGACAGAGACTCAGCAAACGTGTCTGACCATGCTTCATGATCCAAATCTGCAACCGTGCCCATCGAAGGCTGCAAAGATCGCCACCTTCGCAATGTTGACACTGACAACGGTGCTACCATTCTACTTTCCCTATCGTCAGAGACATATTTTACGTGTTAGGGACACGTCGATCGCAAAGCATCCCAGGTGAGACTTATGTCTCTCAAGACGCTCCAGTTTACTAATTGTTTTGCTAGAGAGGGGTTCGCGGTTGGGCCTATATTTCACATGTATTGACTGTTCATGAAACATTGGAAGCGCCAATTGCAACGAGCAAGACTACTAGGATATTCATACATTATCTGGTACCTCGAGAATGACAGATTCTTTGATGATAAGGGTTACAAGGATTCTCAGTGCAAGCATGTTTCCACAAAGCTCTCAGTTTCGATAGCCTAGGGCGTTAGGAATTATATTGAGATGAGGCTGATTTTTCAAGCAACTACCAATGCTTTAAGAATACACGGTGCGGTTTGTATGCAATCTTGAAGCTCGAATTCTGGTTCTATTCGTCTTATAGAGTATATTTCTCACTGTGTGTGGTGATTTCTCGATTTTTCTCACTTTATGTTAGCTGTTACACGAAAGAATGGGTCTCTGATAGAGGAGACAATAATCAGGATGATGTTCCTGGGTTGTGAGACTAGGTGTGGCTCTAGAGGATTTAGATATAGCGAAATCAGTATCTGTAATTTTAGTACTTGACACAGATAGAGTCATACTCTCTTAAGCTTTCTCGCCTTTAGTTCCAGTGAAAATCTCCATGTCCACTTGCTCAAGATTATCTTGGCCCACATGCTGGGCATCTGCTTCCTTTTGTGCGATCAAGAGAGAAGCCAGAAGCATCACACCACAGATTGATGTGTAAAAAATCAATAATATTCTCAATGCCGAGGTGTACTTTTCTTTAGTGATCCCTGTTGGAATCACACCTCCGTGACCAGTAGTCAATGTATTGGTTCCTAAGCCTTTTTGAAGAATCACACCGCCTACCACGATCGAGGATGCAGTTCCTAAATTACGGAGAAAGGTGAACCCGGATAGCGCAGCTGCAATATTCTCAGGAGAAAGATGAGCTTGAAGTGCCATCATGGGCGACAAGAAAAGAACTCCTCCACCGATTCCGGCAATGATTTGATAGAGAAAGATTTTGGGAAAGTTGGTGGTTGATCCAAAACTTATGAACAGACCGGTTCCCAAAGTCATCAGGATGGAGCCGAGTAGCGAAGCTCGGCAATACTTGTTTGTCTTTCTGATATACAGTCCTGCTACAAAGGACATAATCGACAGCGGCAGGATCAAAGCCAGGAGGTACAAGCCGGAGATGATGGGCGATGTGTGGAGGACAGTTTGGAAATAGAGTGGTAAGTAAAAGTCGTATGAGATGAACACAATACTGTGACCGAGTGCGGTTCCCAGAGCAGCAAGGTTCGATCTTCCAACAAGGACTTTGATGGGGATCAGGGGCTGTTTCGCGCACTTCCACTCCCAAAGGAAGCTTAAAACCAGTATCACGAGGCCAGAAATCACTAAACCGAGAGTGTAGGCAGATTTCCAGGAATGCTGTACACTTGCGCCAGACTCTAGGCCTAAGAGGAAGCTGATGGTCCCTCCAAGCACGCCGATCCCTCCAAGCCAGTCAAAGCCCATAAGAGATTGGAGCGGCTTCCGTACAGATTTCTTCAATTTGAAGAAGAACGTTAGTACGACAAGCGAAATACCCTCGAGTGGGAGGTTTATGTAAACTGCGAAATGAGGTTAGAATGAGTCGAGGATTGACGGTACAATGAACACTACTCACAACACCACCTCTAGCCTGCGGACTGTGTGAATAACCCCCCAAGCAAGGGACCGATGGCGGACGAGACAGCAAATATGACTCCCGTGAAGCCATAATACTTCGCCCTGTCTTTGAACTCAAATAGATCGGCGATGACAATGGTGTTCAATATAAGAAGCCCGCCCCCACCAAAGCATTGAATTGTTCGGCCGGCAATAAGCATTCCAATCGAGGTGCTTGAGCCAGCAAGGGTACTTCCAACCAGAAAAGCGAGGTTTGCAGCCATCAGGACCGGCTTTCGCCCAAACACATCTGACGCGCCAGCCCAAAGCGGCGTTGTGGAAGTGCTCGCCAAGGTGTATGAGCTTCCAACCCAGGTGTACTGTGCAGCGGACGCTTCAAACTGGCTCGTGATTTCTGGAAGGGCAGTTCCCACAATTGTGATGTCTAGAGCAGTGAGGAACATTGTAAGGTATAGTGAAAACAGAATTGCATGACTCCTGCTTATCCCGAACAAGTGCAGAGCGCTGAAGTACTGTGTGTCGTTCGTGGTGTTCCTGAATAATTGTGGATCGTCTGTTGTAGCTTTTGCACCGTCCGACCTGGTTCCACCCATTACAAATAAAGATTCTGGAGTGGCCTCCTTGTCTGGCTCCTTGACTCTCATTTCCACACAATCTGAGAAAGCGCAAGGCTGGATAAACAGCACGAAGAAAATTGTCTAAATGCAGTAAAATTCATCCAAGGACCCTCGGACGAAAATAGACTAACAACTCTATTGTTAGTTTCTCCTTGAAAAGTGGTAAGAATTCAATGAAAAGGAGTCCCTTGACAAGTACATTCGACCACTGCCAGTCATACAGTCGAGGTGGTTCCTCGGGCTGGAAAGGGACGTCCTCGGGCTACGCCGAAGTGCAACTCGGGACATTAGCGTGAAGTTCGGCCCGAGTGGATGGATACTTGTAGAAGGTTCCTTACTGAAATGCGTGCTACCACTACGACCCAGGCCAGGCTGCGGCCGCCGCCCGAAGACTTTCGTCCAGGGGTTGCTATCAGATGAGCTCTCAAGTAGAATTGCAATCTGAATTCGGGAGTATCATAAGTTGCAGTTGTAGATCGATGGAAAGTGTGGGGCCGAAGAGCTCTTCACAGCATCACGCAAAGGGGTCACAAGAGCCCTGACCACTAGCTAGAATCGTTTTTCATACCGACAGCAGATGTCATAAGGGGCGCATACACAGCAAGCGGGAAACGAAGTTGCTGATGGAGCAAGCGAAGGTTGCAGTCTGGAAGTTGGTGGTAATCGGGACGGTCGCCAGGAATTGAGAAGCAACACTTAGTAGGCACCCATAGGCATGGTGTTCTCAAGAGATTCACCAATCCCACCATACGAGGCTGGTTCTCTGAACGGCCATGAGCCTTTGAACCAGGATCGGCTGGTGGACTGTTGGAAAACTCCGTGGGAGGAAACCGAACAATGCTATTACTAATTAGTAGAAGCGAAATAATTTGCACCTTCGAAAGCCGACCGTGTTTCAAGGACAGGGGTACTTGCACTAGCAGTGTATGGATGGCACTCAAGAATTCATATTTAGGTTTGTACAGAGGTGAGCTCGGAGATAGCGGCAGCACAAGGGCACTATGATATGTTCGAGTCTTAGGTAGTCTCCTTTGCAACCCTTGCATCCACTGAGGAGACTGAGCGAGGCGTGGAATCTCCTATTTCCCCTTTTCGTTTTCTTTGTCTTTACCATTCCCTCTCCTTTTCTCCTGCCCTTTGTGTTTATCCTTGCCGTTACCCTTTCCCTTCGTTTCTTCCTCGGGCTCGTCGCCTTCCTCCTCCGCCCCATCCCTGTCGTCCTCCCCAGGGACACTCGACCCAGCTATGAAGCCATACCAAAAAAACACCACAAATCCTATGGCTGTGGCAACCAAAAGAGTCCTCAGCAGCCATTTTGCAGATGCACCGTAGGAAAGGAGCCAACTAGAGATGTATTGTAAGGCGGGTGTGACTAACTGTTGTCTCTCGTACTCAAGGTCCGGGTTCATTGTTAACAATAACCCGAACAGAGACACCAGGATTAATGCCAAGATTGCAACGGTGAGAACTTGAATGCATGCGAGCAGGATCGCAATATCCTTTGTCGTTTGCAGAACCTCAAAGCCAGCGGCCACCAAAGGCGTCACTTGCTCGAAAGCGGCATTGATTTCTCTGGAGTATGGAATACCCATCGTGCAGCAAGCGAGTATGAAGACAGTGTATGTGACTTCGAATGTTGCGAAAAGGGTTGCGCCGTCGATTTTGCAATTGGAGGCATCCAAAGATCAACACGGCTTTCGATGGACACCATAGATGGACAGCTATTTCGTGTTCCCCAGATTCTCAGATGATGTCATGAGATTGACGAGCACATATTGGGCCAGCGAATAGGTGTCCGCGTGAAGCCAGACAGAACCGATTCTCCAAGAAAGCCATCCTTGACCCTGGTATGTACATGCATTGGCATCCACCATTCGCAGAGCGATCGCAATACGGTCCAATATTTCGTGTGATTGAAGGAAATTGTGTTGATAAACAGTGGATTATTCGAAACATAGGTTGGTTAAGTTCTTCCAAAACAATACACCCTTCAATTGCCGAGAAGGCAAGATCCCAGCACTAGCAGACAGCAAATTGCGTGTGACTCAGAATAATTCATGGGTTTTACGAGGTGATCGGAGACAATGCCTTTTACCGACGTGCCTGCTTAGGGTTGTCGCCCTCGCCGCCTTCGCTGTGAAACGCTTTTCTTAGCCTGGAGCATGAACCATAACATGGTCGAGGACGTCTATTTAACAGGCCCACTTAAACCCAGCGATGAGTTCGCGCTGGCGATAATGCTTAAGTCGCAACTGAGGCGCGAGCGGCCGTTGGGAGAAACCAGGAACGAAGAGGATCTCAGAAGCTCGCATTACTCCGGGCTCAGATCCAAAGCGGAGTCAGAGATCCGGGGAGAGGAAAATCGAAGTATCTTGCGCTGCAAAGCTGAAGTCTTTTGTGGCAACTCGTGCTACAGTAGCAGAGGCAGAGGTTAAGGTAGCGGCTGTGGTATGGTGGACGCCATCGTGCTGGCTCAGGGACGCGATGCCTCAAATCACTACAGGCGTCTCCCGGGCGGCTTGCTGCTTGCTCAGGTGTGATGTGGTCTGTTCGCCCTCAACTCAGGTCAAAGAGGCATTGGCTTCGATTGGCCAGTGAGGCTGGTGCTGGAGAAAAAAGTGAATAAATCATCTCTCCGACTAGGCGGGTAAAACGTAAAAGGAATGTAGGTCAAACAAGTCAAACATTTGGGCCCCTCGAGCACAAGAAATCGTCAACCGTAAAACCTTACGGAAATATGCCTCGTGTCCTCGAGCAACGACTCTTTTCCACCATCTAGTGGCCGTGATGTACATTTCATAACCGATAGGTAAGGCTGTCGAAGGCAGCTCCCAGCTGTGCAATCGGGTGAGTGTACATAACAACTGGTTTAGGATGGAGTGCGTCAGACCAGCCCACTGCCTCTTCAATGTTGTGGGTGTTTGCACTCTACAAACTTGAGTGGATGCTTCACGTCCAAACACTGCTTCTTGAGACAGGGGCGCGCTTGATCCTTCAAATAAAAATCGTCGCCTGGTGGACAGGTCTTCTCCCTTAAACCACTCACCCTTCTCCAAACTTGGAGCATCTCAACGACAGCCTTGCAATCAATGGCCGGTCCAACACTTGGCAAAATCAAGCCGAATTAATTAGATCTTCGTCGACAGCATGAGTTATCCAACACCAGCAGCAACACCACCGGACAGCGTGGAACAACGGCGTCAGCGACGGGCAGCAGCAGGTCGATCAGGTGGGGAATTCGAGTTGATTCGCCAGGGAGACCTGTTTACACTCCGATATGCTTCTCCAGACCCTCGCTGTCATGAAGTGGGTGGACATTATTCTTGGGAACAAACATCATCCGCCGATGGCCTCTTTGATATCGAGGCAAGGAGTGATTTAATACAAAGTCAAGCCGGGTCAACAACGATAACCAGCCCATCGCCATCAGCTCATAACGATGACCGTGAATCACCTTCCGGCACCTCCAACATCATTCTTGTTGATACCATCGAGCAGGATCCCTTGCTTGGGGCTTCCCGGCATGAGATGCCTGTTGAGAGCATGTACTCACGAGGTTTCAGTGGCAAAGAGATCCACGGAGCTTTCGATTCATCTGCTGTAAGCGATGATGCGTCCGAAAAAGTGTCAGATGGAGCAACAAACACCACCAGTCGGGCCAGTCAACAACACTCAGTAGCAGGTCATGACATAGCCGGGCCTGGAAATCCAGGTGCGAGCATGGTCGATGGTATGGAGTCGCGATTACCTGGTAAGAAGAAGAGCTTCGCCAGAATGAAGTCTGTGAAGCCGCTTGTCAAGAAAATTATGCAGAAAGGCAAAAGGGCGGCAGTGCGAAAAATGATTCAAGTGCTCAAGTCCACTTCTCACCGCATGAGCTTGGTGGTCAAGGAGGACAATGAGATTGTGGCTGATGATAGAGGTGGACTCCACTCACGCAGGCAGGGATTCACATACCATCCAAGCACACCAAAAGCCCGAATGATTGGGCAGAAGTGCGAGGGTCCGATCAAAGAACAGCTGTCCCGAGAGAATGATCACGATCTGCCGCACCCGAAATTGGACAAGGACTTCTTCACGCAACCAGGTGACGAACCAGGGTCAAACAAAGAACCGACGGGGTCGCCGGATGGTGATGTCGTTGACAAGCCAATCTCGAATCGCGGTGTATTGCTGACGCGTATCTAGCTTCGAGGCTGCCGCAATCAACTTTCTAGTGCAGGGTGGAGGTTGATTGAGCTATGGATACGAAGCTAGCTCGACAGATACGACAATTGCTTAAGCTGTCTATTCTTTGGCAAAATTTGAAGGGAGAGAACTGGATGGGACTGATTCTAGGCCCAGGAGAGCACGGTAGAAGGCCCAAATCGTCAATCGGTGAAGGGATGTTACGTGATATGGTACTTACAAGTGAGGTCTGTAGTCAGGACTGAGTGCTCTAAGCTGGGTATTCATGGATGTTTGTTGTAAAAGATGTCCAGTGCCATAGTAATAACCTTGGGCAGGATCAGGAATCGAGACTCGCACCTATTTGTTCGTTCTTTCTTTCGGTGAGGACAGTGGCTCGCTTTGCCATTATTTCGTCAATCAATGGCTTGTTTTTAATCGCTGCGGCCGCGGCTTCTTGGCCAGCTGCACTTCTGCTCAATCCCTTCCCACTGCCCAAAAACTGATTATCCCATCCCCAGCCGTCCAAATAAACACCGACAAAGTACGTCTCGACGCCTTGTCCTTTGTGTACAATTGGTGGCTTCTCATCCACGTAATTGATTTTGACTCCCTTTCCTGCAATTCGCATGGCAAGTTCTTGTTTGCTGTGAGACGGGGCCGAGACCTGAGCAGCGACCGAATCCAAAGCCGACGCCCACAAGGTTTGTAGCCATGCCTTGGCAATTTGCAGACCATTTTGGTGAGATAACACTACAGCAGCAACATAGGCCTCGAACACGTCGCCTTTGATCTTGACCCAAGCTTGTGCTGACTCACGGTGAAGCTGCTGGCTATTCTTCATCTTCTTATCCCAGCCGTAGGCTTCAGTCAGACGAGAAAGAGTTTCGTTCTTGATCAAAGATTCACGGACCTGGGACATGCGTCCAGCAGGTAGAGTGCTGAAGCGGTCGAATATGAGTTCCGAAGCGATGACTTCGAGATAGGCATCGCCCAAGAACTCCAGGCGGTCGTAACTGTTGGTTCCTCCCGATTTGGGGTCTTTTGAAGCGACACTCTGATGGGTGAAAACAGTGGTAGAGTATTTCTCATCAATCTCAGGTGCTACCGGTAAGTCAGAAGCCAGAATAACTTGAGGAACAGAATGTGCGGGCAGGGCAAATGGTGAGGTGCTGTGAGATTGATGGCGAGGCTTCTTATGAGGGGCCTGGTGGTCATGGCGGCCGGTAAATGGCCTCTTTGGATGTCGATCGGCCATGGTGAAACTTTAAGAGGCTAAGCCATGCCAGTAGGATCACTTGGAAGCATGTCAAATGAGATTCTCATGTCAAGGAGTAAAAAGGATCGACCGAGTTTCACTTCCTCGAGGTTTTGGTTTTTGATAGTCCATCCGAGTAGTGGAATGTTTAAGCGAAGAGTCACGTGATTATTAATGCAGGTGCAGCCGGGCGCTGTATCACGTGACCCGCTTATCGAACTTCAGAAATTCAAGCCATGAATTTGACTGAATTGCTGCCCTTTCCCGTCCACGCCGCCGATTGATCACCACCCTTCCTTGAGCCGTCCGTCCAGATGTCGCTGCCTCTACCCTCACGAGGTCGTCTTCTGGAGCTCTCAAAGGTGTGTCCCCAGCAACCTGTGTCTCTTGTGACGTTTGGCCCTGCATTCAGCAGCCGGTGCCAAATTCTTCCTCCATCTATCTATACCTAGGTACCTAGCATATCCTGACAACAACTCTGCAGCTCCAATGCTCGATATTCTCCCAAACGTTCAATCCCAACCAGCAAAGACTGGGCAACAAGATCCTCCGCCAACGATTGAAAGGCCCAACGCTGGCGGCATACTACCCGCGGAAGTCTGCCACGATCGACGATGTCTTGAAGGAATTTGAGAAGTTTGGTCTGGTGGGATATAACGAAGAAGAACTGCAACGACTTGAAGACGTCAATCTTGCCAAGATGAGAGGCAAAGGCGCGCCCAAGAAGAAGAAAACCGCCGCAGGTACAGATTCCCGGTTGTCCCTTGATCAGTTGCATGCGGTGTCTAACAGTTATAACAGAAGGAAGAGCGGCAAAGAAAGCGGCGGGCAAGAAGTAGCCACTGCGAAGAAGTGGGATTTTATGTACATTATGATACCCAGCATCAACACGGCGGAGTTCTATATACGAGTATGCAAATGCAAAGCACGCAACTCCCACTTTCTCTCGTCCCCAGGCAGAGACATGGCTAGAGGACGTGCGACGCTTGCCAGGGCGATGGAACACGTGGTTACACAAAACACCATCTACCCGAAAACACCTCAACACGATTCGCTGAGGACGCCGCGAGGCCAAGATAGCACAGCACATCTCGAAATCTCAAACGGGCAGCAGGACACCAAATCCCGTCGCCTCCCGATCTCGGAGGAGAGGCCGATCATTGATTTTCTTTTTCGAGACGAGCCAAGGTCCCAGATGCATGAAGGCGTCAGGGCGTCGAGGCCATCTCCGCACTGCGAGCTCTCGTCACTCGGGATTTGCTCTTCTTCTGTCATTGGATGAATGAATCGTTGTTCGCCTTTCCCCGCAACGTCCCCGGAAGCCCCTCCACAGCTCAGATTCTGCACCTTTTGACTGTTCCTTCGACGTCTATCTCCTGCTTCTCTTGGTTGCTTGCATCATCCCTCCAAATGGAATTGTCCCTTCGTTCGGAAGATGATGGAACCATGCGGGGCACTCGTCTCTTTCTCTCGCTCGGAGAAGAACATCTATATCTGCTCGGGAGCGACCTTCTGTCCGCATGTGCAACATCTTCTTTCCACTGTAGCTCCTTGGAATTAATTCCATCCCATACCATCGTGACGAGCCTGCTTCACTGCTGCCCATAATGTCCGGTCTCCATGAAGTACAAACTGGCTCTGGCAGGCTGGCTGGGAAAGTCGCACTAGTCACAGGTACATCATAACACTGATTGTCCTCTCTGTTTCTCTGCCTCCTCAACCTTGAACTGTTACTCACACTCATCCACCATCTAGGCGCCGCATCAGGCTTCGGGCTCGCCATAACCCGCAAATTCGTGGCCGAGGGCGCCAAAGTCGTCGCCTCCGACATCAACAGCGATGCCCTCGCCAAAGTCTACGACGCCAACTCCGCGTCCGCAGCACACATCGCCGCCGTGACCGCGAACGTGACGTCTGCGAACGACTGGGCCAAGCTCGTCGACACGGCGGTGACTAAGTTTGGCGGGGTCGACATCCTCGTCAACAACGCGGGCACGAGCTACAAGAACAAGCCGACGCTGGAGGTGACCGAGGACGAGTATGACCGGGTGTTTGCGGTGAATGTTAAGAGCATTTATCTGAGTGTTCCCGCCGTTGTGCCCGCGCTGAAGAAGAGAGGCGGTGGGAGTATCATCAATATTGCGAGTATCGGCGCCATGAGACCGCGGCCGGGGCTGGTGTGGTATAATGCCAGCAAAGGCGCCGTTGCGAATGTGAGTGGGAATACATCACAACCCGCATAGACTCCCCGACCACGTCGACTAACCAATATCGCAATCCATAGGCAAGCAAAGGCCTGGCCGCCGAGTTCGGGAAGGATCAGATCCGCGTGAACGCACTGTGCCCCCTGCTGTCGGGGACGGGCCTCTTCGAACAGTTCGTCGGCGTGCCGTACAACGACGAGAACATGAAGAAGTTCCTGTTCAATGTGCCGCTGGGCAGGCTGACGGACCCGGAGGACATCGCGAATGTGTGTGCTTTTTTGGGCAGTGATGAGGGCCGCTTCGTCACAGGGGTTAATCTGGAGGTCGATGGGGGAAGAGCGGTTGGTGCATAGTGAGGTACAATTGAGTAGTGGTTGAGGATTGAGCGAGATGAATTTGAAAGGGGGAAGAGTCACGAACAAGTCTGTACGATGCCATCAGGACAGAAGCAACCCAGACCAGACACAAGAAACGTCAGCCCGATCTTCGGCAGTCGGTCCATCTTCATTTTCAGCTCACTGAGATTCTAGGATTGAGATTCATGTCCATGTCCATGTCCATCGCCATCAGTTTGTGTCCAATGTCTAGTCCAAGTTCGCCTGTTCGCCTGTCCAATGCTCATCCTATGCCAATGCCAACCCGCTTTCTCTTCCAAAATCGTACACGCACACGCTCACACCTGGACTGAAAGGCATTCTTTTGTGTGGAAACATTCATGCGCTTTTGGCCTTTTCCCGCCTTTCATAAACACACACTAGATACTGTAGATCCCCAACCCCATAATTTTGGCGACTTCGGTTCAATGCCTGCTCGCTTGCCTGTTCAGTAGTTGTCATTCCATCGCTATGCAAATTCTGCTTTCTATGCTGATCATCGTGCTTCTGATCGGATTCAGACTTCTTTGGTTTCATCTCCCTGCTCCACGGTGAGAGTGATAGGGCTCCTAGCCAGCGTATCTACTAGAATGCCGCTCTACCAATACCGTCGTCACTTTCCACCAGCTGCTGCAGATGTGCATCTGCGAGCTCACTGCGTAATCTCTCTCGGTCGCTTTCGCGCTCTCGTGTCTCCCACTCGTTCATCACCTCACGTTTGATTCGCTGCTTTTCCAGGATTTCCTTGCGCATTCGTTCGGCTTCGGCTTCCAGTATCTTGATACGCTTGTCTTGGTCGGGAGGAAGGCCAGAGGGCAGAAGCTTCCCGCCTGGGATGATTTTCTCGGTGGTAGCGAGGTGCTGTTGCACGCTGTTAAAACGTTGGGTGCGCGGGTAGGTCGTGCTGCTGCTGCTGTTACCACGGAAGGGGAAAGATGTGTCGTTCTGCCCAGCTCCGACACCACCGGAGCTTGCACGCTCGGACGTTGCACCCCGATAGTTGCCTCCTGAGAGATCACCGCGGGGTCCTCCTCCGAGGTCACCTCGACCTCCGCCGTAGTCACCGCGCCCTCCACCATAGTCGCCACGAGTGCCACTGTAATCTCCACGCGCGTATCCACCCCCCCTTGGTCCATAAGGGGCCGAGCCACGATATGAAAGACTACCCCGACCACGGATAGGAGGGCTTGAGAAATCCCTTGCCGGGCCACTCGGCGCACCGCGAGGTCTTGTCGGGGCGTTGATTGCAGAGGGACCTCCACGAACATAAGCGGACATGGACGGCGATAGCGAAGCTGGACCAGTGGGAGGCGATCTTTGAGGTTGGCTGAAGTTCCGCGAGGGCCCTGTCGGAGGAGGACGATCGTAGGTTCCATTCCGGTGGACACTTGGTCCTGAGGGTGGCTGTAATGACTCCCCGTTCGTGGGATGTTCGTCACGGGTTGTGCTCACATCCCTATTCCGCAGAGGTTCAGTTGGCACCGCTCTTTCTCCGTAGTTCGTGGAATCTGCATGATCGTATTGGGCCGAAGGTTGATGTGGTGGTGAACGAGGGCCTGACCCTGCCCGGCTAATTCGGTCAGGGTGGATGGGAGGTGAGGACCTGCGAGACGTAGTGTTGGAAACAGGAGCTGAATTCCGAGGCGAAGGTGACCGTCTCCTCCAGTTGTCGTCCTGCGGTCTACGATCAAACCTGCGCGGAGGACTCTTCGACCTGGGTCTGTACTGGCCACCACCTCTTGATGAGTCCCTGTCTGGACTTGGGCCTCTTCGAGGCGGTGATCGTGGACGACCAAATCTATTTCGATCGGGAGAGAGCCTTCGTTCTCTCTTCGGCGAGCGCCTGGTATCAGGGCTGAACTCTCGAACTCTTTTGGAATCTTGTGGACTCCGTGGCCTGGGGCCAAGCGATCTTGATCTTCTTCGGGGAGGCGATCTTCGCGGAGAAAAACGGCGGGGTGGAGATCTTCTGTTGGGAAATAGGTCCTCCCGCGCTCGGTTTGGAGGGGTTCTCGATCGTCGTCGGAACGGAGGAGAACGGCTGCGCGGTCGTGTGGCTCTGTTGCTGGTGGCGGGAACGTACGAGTCTATGTCATCTCTCCTCTCATCTCTTCGTGGTTCCCGTCGATCTCCAGCCCACGAGTCTGCAGTGTGTCGTTCACGGTTTGCAGGACGGTAAGGCCCATCCCCAGAAGAGCCCCCCGGACGATAACTCTCGCCCTCGCCAAAATATTCTACATCAGGGTGGTCGTCTCTTTCGCGGTACAGTCGGTCTCTGTCCCTGTCACGCGGGGGAGGAGAGCGTCGAGGTCTGCCAGGTCGTTAGTGGGCACAGACCAGACATTCAATGTTGACATACCCGCGGTAACGATCCATAGCATTGCACGTGGAGAGTTGATGACAGGCAGAAACTGCGGGTAGGAGAGCAGAGGGTTTACGACGGGTAGGATGTCCCTAAATGATGACGGTAGAGAAGATGGTTTGGAAGTTCACAACACATGGGGGGATGAAGTGTAGGAAGCCTCATTCAACCGTGTCTGTGGTGGTCTTTTTCGGTACGTTGAGAAGGAAGCGAAGTCAACATCTGGCGCCCAAAAGCTGATGCCAAGGCCACAGGGCTGTTCCCAATCGGGAAATCTGATAAAGAGGTTTCATTTTCTACATCCAAGTTTTCAACCATCCTTGTATCAGCCTCTCAGTGATTGACAAAGACAATCTATCTTACATGCAGCAACACAACTTGTATAGTATATTAGTTGCCCATAAGGAGACCAGCTTTATGTGCGTGATCGTGCGAAGCATGACGCGTGCAGTGACTGGAAGGAAGGTGCCAACAAGACGCGATCAGTCTGTCCACCGTGTGCCTTCCAAAACTTCCAAAATGCAGGCGGGCTTATTGAACTTCCGAAAGCCGTGACTCAGGAGTCATGACATCATCTGTTGAACGTCTCTATCTGCGAGCACCTCCGTCGATACTACTACACTAGAAGCCTGCCATGCGGTGAGCATAAACTAATGTTGCAAGTTATCGGGATAGTCTGTTACTCAACCTCTCTAAAGAGAGTACATCAGCGGGAAAATTGCTTGAACATGAGACTCCCTACATCGTTGAGGGTTGGAGATCAAGTGCTTGCGTTAGGATTACCTTGTTCAGAGCCCGTGGAGGGCGGTAACGCCTGGAGCACGCAGAGAAGCATCAGCTAGTATTTCTTCCCCGAGCTGAAATCGACTTGATTGCAAAGTTATTCATGATAAATCAAAGGCAGCGCGCAGGACCGGATTTTTTTGAACCAGCTCATCAGATCTCCATGGTTTGGCAGGCACGTTTCCAGATGTCGGACTCAAGATTCGCACCGCAGACAAGCCAACAAAACATCTTCGAACGAGAGCAAAGTTGCTATACTCTATGCCCTAGCAAGTGTATCAAGTGACAGTTCATACCCCCTGCGCTTTGCGACGTCCAGGCATGAGAATCGCCCTACAACTCATGGAAGAAGTGGCATGCACCCGTACAGAAAACGTGGTCGGTAGGGAGGCAGGGGGGATACAAGTCACAAGTATCTCCATTCGGTGCTCTTGGTGCTCGTTCTCCTCTGCACCCAACTTGCCTCAACGCCGGTAGAAATGCTGACGGGGCTTTCGAACATGATTGGGATGGAGACTTCGCTGTACTTTCTCCCTTCCACCACTTTGACAATCCCCTAAACTTCCTTGGGGGCCATGTTGACCACCATGGGGTCTTCGCCGGGACTGGGCGAGGCAATCCGGTTGTTGGACGGATAAACAGCCTTGGAAAACTTCCCCTCGACTTTACCGTGGCTGTATCTGGATAGCCTTCGACCCACGAAGTTAAGGAAGCCGCGTCCTCGTCGGGCTGGATCCACTATCATGGACATGCACTCTTCGGCAAGCGCGACGTCCTGCGGTCATGCCTCGTCCTCGCTGGAGGTCTGGAAGAGGCAGAGGCCTCGGCGGACACAACCCATCCCTCCGCCACCGAAACCGAAACCGCTAGCAAGAATCTCACTGTGGCAGATATTTCGATGTCAATATGCAAAGTTCCGCTCCACATGTGACGGTCGTCGCCTGTGACTCCGGCACCCAAGACATTGCGGGCGGAGATGAACCTCTTGGGATCATTCCAGCACTACTTTATGCTGGAGCAACATCCGTCATTGGGACGCTCTGACCTGTCGAGAGCGCCGCCGCGCGGCGGTTTAGCGAACTGTTTTATTCAAATTTGCGGACGCAGAGCGACGCCAAACCGCGGCCGGAAGTGATGGCGTTGCGCCTGGCGCAGGCTCTTCGAAGCACCATCTGTGAAATGATGCGCAAGGAGAATGCACAAACCAAGGGGCCCGTACACTGGGCCCCATATGTGCTGCATGGAAGTTGGTGTCGAGGATATCAGCCGCGAGCCACGTTGGAAGCAAGCCACTGGGGGAGAGCGACCACAACGAAGGTGAAGTTAGATACCGTTAACACCATGAACGATGGGTGGGTGTACCAACGAAAATTGGGCCGTTCATCGAGTACCTCTTTGCCTGCTCGACGTGGTTGAGCAGCGGACGGTGGCGTGGGGAACTATACCCTACCATGCAAAATATGCACGAGGCACGAGGTACATACAGAGGTGCACTTAGAGCACCTCTGAAATAGATGACCCTCGATATAGTACTCGAGGCAGACTTAGGCGATTTGAGGAGTCCAGGACCTAATGGCCTACTTCGTGCTTCGTCCCCGGTGTTCTGCTTAAGGGGCTAAAGTAGCGCTCAATGATGTTCACCTCAGGGCTCAATTAAGGTCAGGCTAAAGCAACCTTTCATTCTCCCTCTAGGAGAAAACCGATTCCTCCAATACCGACTACTTAAATAGGTTTTCTGTCGCGAGGCTATCTAAGGATTGTTTCAATCCCCGTTTCACTTTCAGCTTCCACTACCTCCACCTCCTCCAGATCATCCCTGCAGCAACTCAAGAATTACGACAATGTGAGGAATATGCAATATAAAGCGTGAAGCACACGTTTCATACATGCAATTGTGCGTCGGTAGGTAGGTATATACGATACCTACATAGGGCATCGCTGATTATGCTAGCATTATCGAGTTAATCAGGGGCCACTTGAGGCATTCTCAACCATCTTCTCTTCTTTCTCGCTCTTCTCCCGCTCCTCTGCGTCTTTCTTCTGGCTCTGTCGTAAATCTCTCATTTGTTGCTCCTCTTCTCCTACATCAATGTCTTCTAATCCGACTTGCCCAAGAATGCGGCCGATGAGAAAGCGGTATTGTGTGTGACCATCCACGATGCTAGAAGCATCCACGTTCTCGATTCCAGGCACATCTTCAATTGTCTGCAGACCGGCGATACCATACTGGAGACTGCTTGTCCGGTACAATATGCCCAGCAGATAGTCGTTTGTCGAATAGACATTGATGAGCCTGCCACTGACTACCGCTCGTAGCTTTCGCCATGTAACCGAATCCGAGGGTGCGGCTGCCCCTGCCAACACGACTGACTCCACCAGACCATATGCTCGGCGATCTGCAAGCTCATCCAGGCACGAGTATATAAGACGTGCTCCCAGAGAATATCCAAGAAGTGTGACTGGTCTCTCCCCTTGAACCCTCGAGATGAGCGCTTGCGCAAGGACTTTTCCTGCTTTGTCACTTCGTGATGCAGCAACACTCCATGGGTTGTCAACCAACTTTGTGGCCTTTGCGATGCCATAAGGTAGTGTCAATGCGGATGCAAGGGTGGCCAGGATTGTTCGACTGATGACCTCCTTCTTCGCCCATCCCCAAGCATAACTTCGAATATATGTTGTCAACGCACTGCCGAGTTTCACGAGCGATTTGACTTCCCATCTGAGCGCAAAGCCTTCCACGCTGTTTCCGATCACCTGCCAAGGCTTGACAACTTCAGATTCGTCGTTGAGGTAGCCTGATATACCAATAGCAACACGTAGATGTCTTGAATCGCCCTCGGCGTCTTTGATATGGAATCCATGAGTTTTGTGAAGAGGGATGAAAGCAAAATCGTCAACCTCTCTAGCATACTGGTCGATGGCTCGTCCAGTCATTCGTCCTCCATACGCACCAAACAATGCTCCTACCAAAGGAGCGCTCCCTGCAAGAGCTCCAAGGTAGCCTGCTGTGGCTGTTGCACCGAGACCGATACCTCCCATCAAAGAACCCACACCGGCGGCAAGCAGCGGAGCAGCCAAACCTCCAGTAACGCCAATGAGAACAGCACCCGCTGCAGCACCTAGTCCGACTTTCCACTTGCGAGATGATGCGTTTTCTTCAGCTTTCTTCTTGGTGTCGGCATCCGCATTCATCTGCTGCTTCGCAGACTCGAGGAGGCCCTTCGCAACCTGTGCTTCATCTTTGGCCAGGATCTTCATAGGAAGGCCTAAGGAGCTGGTTATTCGAAGCAAGAGGACACGAGATTCCGCAGTGTAAGCCTCAAGGCTAAGGAGTAACAGTACAAGGGAGTGCAAGATGAGTACCCTTTGAGCTTGGGGCAAGCTTCGTAGTGGAGTTTCTTGAGGAGGATACGGCTGCTCCAATGCGTGATCTGACTCGGGATCCTCCAGCTCTTGGCTGAGCTCATCCTCTCGACTATGAGTTTGAGGCATGTTCTTCGACGCATCAAATTCATCATCTTGGTGCTGGTTGATGGCTTCGCCTAAGCGCTGAATGACCTTGTCTCTCCACGTGTCGAAATGGTTCAACGTTGCATCTCTCAACGCTATCATCTCAGAACTAGACAATTCCTTCGCCCTTCTTTCGTAGCGTTTCTTCCGTGCTTCTTCTTCCTGTGCCGGGCTGGTTCCTTTTGAAGACTTTGCTGCCTCAGCCTCAGTAGACTCTCCACTATGAGCGAGTGTTTGATCCTTTCCAGATAGGGTCGACAGTGAACGAGTCCAGCTTTCGTGACCTCTTTCAGGATC
This sequence comes from Exophiala aquamarina CBS 119918, assembly GCF_000709125.1. Lineage (NCBI taxonomy): Eukaryota > Fungi > Ascomycota > Eurotiomycetes > Chaetothyriales > Herpotrichiellaceae > Exophiala > Exophiala aquamarina. The sequence goes on along the minus strand of NW_013550570.1, from coordinate 487,200 downwards.
GAAGATGTCTATTACCTGCCGTCGCATAGAACCCACACAATTGGCAACTATCAGCAGTAATTCTGACTTATCTTCATGGGTAGATAAGATTGTGGTGAGGGACTGCTCATGACTTTGCTCTGAGTGTGACTGCGGAAGCGCCCCAGTACCACGCTTGATCTTGTTTAAGAACGAAGCCATTATCTAGCTGCCCTAGATTTGAGGCAAGCTTCAAGTATATCACGAGGCTGAGATTAGGTATGAGGTTGCAAACAAATTTTGTTTGTCGGTGACATGGAGGAAGGAGGACTGTTCGCTTATTTCGTCATACGAGGATAAGAGAGTAAACCGCCACAATTATTATGACGTCTATGTATCAATCAAGGCATCAGATCACATGCTATCCAATCTCATGCTTACTGTTACTCTGAACAGGTCTGATTTTCTGAAGCCCGTGCAAACATAACACTCAGGAGCTCTGTCTTCATCACCTTTATCACCTTGATAATAGGATGGGCTCCATTCCCGGGTGGCCGGGCAAGTTGCGGCTACTTAGTAGGCTGAAGCTCACTTATCAACACCTATCGGTTCTGAAGCAAACATTCGGCTGTCAATATTTGGGCGTCCCCTTTTCTCTGATATACCAGTATTTCTAGAAGTCTTTCAGCTGGATGCCGAGTCTTCTGAGGCTCATCATATAACTGCAGCCGCCAGATTCGGCGGTCGCAGCGACATTCTGAACTTGATCAGCTCTGGATCCTCGTATTCTGCCATCCACATTGGGTCCATAGTGATATCCCACTGCTTCATGCGACTCATCAGCTGTGCTTGGGGATCTTCCAGGCTCTTGTAGAATTTGAGGTCTGCTTCCCGTTTCTCCTCAGTGGCCGCGGCCAACCATTCGTCCATGTTATTTTCCTTCGCAACATCGTCAGTGACCCAGATCTTCAACGGATCTTGGTCATTGCTATAACCGCCACGTTGGATCATTCTCTTGTTTTCGATGGAGAAGCCATTGGTGAAACTGAGCCATTTTTCACGCCGTGACTTGGCCCACATGTCGAGAAGTGTCTCGGGAGCTTTGCCTTGAATGACGGCTCCTAATGCTCTCCCGAGTGGCCCGGCGTCTAGCAGGCCAGTTGTCAAGCCCAGGCCTCCGATAGGGTTGTTGCTCTACAACTGTGGTCAGCGAATAATTTCAGTATCAACAGGCCATCGAACTTACATGCGCCGCGTCTCCCGCCAGGAGGACTCTCCCCAATCGAAACGTTCTGGCACACCTCTGATGGGGCTTATACTTGTTCAATTTCACCAGTTCATAGTCGATGGGCCAGACTGGGAATATGTGCTTATAATGTTCATCGAGCTCCTCCCGGATCTCATCATTAGTCAAGCCGGCTCTCACTCCAAAGGCACAACGCCACAAGCCAGTTCTATCAAGTATGGTTACGACCGCCCAATGCACAGGATCCACGATGAAATTCGCAGTCGTAAAGCCGTGCTGGAAAAAGTCGTATCTTAGATCTGTCGCGACAAAGTCCTCCTTTGGCCATGAAAAGCCCTCGAACGGGATGTTGCATATCTTCCTGACACCTGAACCGGCACCGTCTGCACCTACAAGCCAGTCGCAGGTATACTTGGTTTCTTTCTCTGTCGTTGGATCCACTGCGGTGAGCGCCACAAACTCAACGTTGTCTGCCTGTTCGATGGCAATCACCTTTTGATTGAACCGCGCTTCACTGTCATATTTGGTTGTGAGATGCCTGAGCAATATTGCGGCGAGTTGTGGCTGCGGGCAGTTGATGCCCGCCGGGAAAATGCTCCCGCCTTCTCGCTTCTCCACATGCGCAACCCTCTTCCCGTCCACCCAGAAGCTCAAGACATCATTGATGATGGACTCTTTTTTCACATCGTCCAGGGTCCCCGTTTCTAGTAGTTCTGCTTGTGCACATGGTTGATAGCTTGCTGCGCGGGGCGACTGGTCGATTTGATGTGAGCGTTCGAGAATCAGCACTCGGACTCCTAGCTTCGCGAGGTTTGTCGCGACTGTCAGGCCGACTGGACCAGCGCCGACAACTATCACTGGGTGATGTGATACCTCGGTATCAGACGCATCTCGGCCCCTAATGTCACCCATCCTGTGGTCCTATACTAAGCACTCGAATTAAGGGCAACGAAAAGAGAACAGCAGGAGCTCAGGGTATCAAATTAGTCCGTCGAAAAATGAATTCTGTTCGAACCCAGCCGCATCATGAATCATGATCTTATCTACCCTGGAAGTCGGCCATGGGGCTTCTAGTGCCCAGATCACTCCACGCGGCAGTTGGTGGGAGGGGAACAGGCAAGAGACAGCCTTGTGATGCTCAGCTATGCACATATCCAAGTTACACATTTCCCCACCCTCTCCAATTCTTAAATGCGGGGAGCACAGAAGTGCCTAAAACGACTAGGTGCTTCCGAGCAGAAGATTGATCTCGTGCTGTCAAATTGGACTATGATCTAACCACGCGCGTTATCCTACCACACATGAACTCTAGCTTGAGTACGCTAATTCCCCTGATAGGATCTGTGGATGGGCACAGTCTACCTAGGGAGACCAACTTCCTGAATTGGAATCGCTGTACAAGATTACCACGGGAAAGCAGTTCATGCCGACTATCCAATGGCTGCAGAATCATCCTCAAAGTGCAAGTCGCTTCAATCCAATCGACGGCTGCGACAGACAGCAGGCTGCGGAACGTCTATATGGACTTGTTCTCTCGTATTTGTATCAACCATCTCAACCCCGCTGCTTTCATATGCAGGCAACGAGCTGTTACGGTCTATGAACATTTCCGGCGCCTGAATTGCCAACTCATAGCTTGGCGTTATGTTGGAAGGACTTGTTGTTCCCAATGCCTCTGTAATTAGGAGGCTTCCAGTTTCCCCACTACTGCCCAATGACGGTCGCATTACAGGACCCCCGAGTGCAGCGACAAAGTCCGCCACTGAATCATCATGCGTGTAGAGTTCATCCTGATAGTGTTTCCCAAATGCTGGTGGAGCTGCCAAAAGGCTTTCCCCATCTCTTATCGGCGCCGATCTGACGCGATCGAAACATCCATTCCCAGCTTCATCGAATGTTATATTGGGAGGAAAGACCAGCTCAAAAGGAAAATCAAGGGCAATCTATTCGCTGTCAGCAGGTAATCTCATTCGCGAATCTGGTTACGCTCTTACCTGTCCGAGCCGATCATCTCCATCCGCAAACTCGATTTCGATATGTATCCTGTGGGATATTTGTATCCGACTTTCCCTAACCGACTGCCGACAGATCTTGAGAGAGTGGGAAAGGGGGAAGCGGACATGAAACTCGTTTGGTTCGCCCGAAAGGTCTTTTTCTCCTCTCATCACGGAGACTTCATTGACATTTGATACAAGCCTTTTGTCGAAGGTGGCTTGAAGGTTCAACTTTTCTCTCAGCTCGAATCTGGCTATTCCTAACTTGATGTCGTAGGACGCTAAGGGGATAAGTCGAAACTCAAAGTCAATTGGTTCACCCCATCGATGAAGCACAGGAGGCGCACGCACTTGATACTCGAGACCGCAGGAATGTGATCCGGATTGTTTTTGCTGACAATGTTAGCTCGAGGCCATGCTTTTCAAGATGAGCATGTGAGTACCTGTTCTGAAGATCTATCTCCCGCGAGGCTCACGTCGATGCCACGAATGACTTGAAAGTTCTGAGAAGCGCGAAGATTGGAAGAAACTAGTCTTTTCATCGACACCTCTCCCTCCACTATGTACCTCAAGGATGCATGCGAGAGACCCTGGATGCTTTCCATTACAGGCGTTCCAAGTTCAAAGCAGAACCGCCAGGTATGGTTTCCTGGTTCCAATCGATTCGCAGGTTTGATGTGGGGCGATGGAGGGTAAACAGGTTGCTCTTTCAACAGAATGTTATCGACATTTTGGACATATTGATAGGAGAACGACTTGATAAACCATCTGTAGGGCGTGGGTCAGCCTGAGGATATCCAGTGTCAATGTACTCGCATTGTGCAGACTTACGAGACTTTCCGCTCTGCTCGAAGCCAAACTTTGATCGCCTTGACAGGGAGGGGCTCTTGGTTCATCAGGATTACCCTCCCAGTCACGTGGTGAGGGGGGTGTTCATCTTCTGTTGCGCTGATGAGTACTGTAGGACTATCTAGCCTGTTTCCCTGTCAGTTTTGCGAATGAAAGATTTGAATATCGTCATGAATACCTGACTTCAAGCCTTCTCAGTGGTCTTGGTGTCTGCATTTCAAAGCTCAAATTGCTCAAAGAGTAAAAGCTTTTCTGTGCTGTAGAAATCGAATGTGTTCACTTTCAACACCGACCGAGCAATATTATTCACGGACGGGGACAATGGAGGATCATCTCAAATATATTATATTCTCCCACTCCAGTATGTTGTCGGAAATAGGAAGCTAGTGCTTGTGACATTGCCCCAGAGTAGTGCATATTACGAATCAACGACGCCAATTACGTATTGTTTCTTCAATCCAACCTGAGGATATAACCCCTATGTTCATCGCAAGTAATTGTGTGCAAGAAGAAGCGAGGTATACGCCCATTTAAGGGATGGTAATTATTGACAGCAGCTCGAAGGAGGCTAGATCAGGTAAAACTTGCCTGTCTTGCGGCGTAACAAAGACATGCACCCAGACGTTTACACGGCACTTTAGTCATTTGGCAGTTCTTCAAGTTTCCCTTGGCTAAGTGCTTCTGAGCTCCTAGACCATGCGAATTGCTTATGGTATGTCTGCGAGATTTGACTGCACAATAGCATATTCTCTGGGGTTAATTCATCTCGCGATTGGGTCTCGTATTCGGATTGTATTCTTGCCTGGGTGCTGCGTGTTTCTGGTCTTTATTCGTGAGTCATAAGCCGGACGACAGTTGACTACGGCACTTGGCAGGTATATTGCTTTACTAGCAACCTTTCTAAACTACGACTTATCAACAATTATTGCGCCGTCAGCCAGGGTAGCGGAGATGAAGCAGCCCAAGACCCGGCACACTCGCTTTCTAACTCCGACGAGCCCTGCAGTGCGGCCGATATGCCAACAAATCTGGAGTTACGGCCCTCAAAGTGCGGTTTGCGCGAGCATGCAGCAACCGTTCTAAAGACACGATCAGCTGCAAAAGAGTCTGCAGACCAACTGGCATGGCGAGGCTAAACCTCGGGAACGAGAGTTCATCCTGGATTCCGCGCTCCTGTTAGTAGAGTTTTGACATGCATCCAGACATGGAATGATCATTCTGATGACTAGGATCTCGGGCCACGGCTTTCCTCCCACTCAGACTTTGCCAATCCATGATCGAATACCCCGACACTCATTTGGGCTTGGCCAGTGCTTACTGATACCTGATTCATTGACAGAGCAAAATCAAGGTTTCGGGGAAGACCCGAACTTAGCAGGGTCGGAAAGTAGTTTCATGAAATCGTGCCCGTCCTAGAGACTACAATGTACTCAGCGGATTGCCGGCCAGCCTTGTATGCAAGTAGCTGGCAGCTGAAGGACGTATGAGTACGACAATCCGGAGATATTGCAGACAGACTATTGAAAGGTAGGACAAGGGCGGATGACTACTAGATTTCATTTCACAAACACGCTCCAATAGATCAAACATCCTCGGTACAGTGGAATGAGACGACACTCACAAACGAGCTGCAAAACACCCCTGAAAATACCTCGAAACGACCTGTTTGGTTTTTGCAATTCCTCCGTTTTCTTTGCCGGTTTCTCCAGATATCTTGGGCATACCAAAAGACCAGAGTAAGAGTGCCAGCCCCAGCATGGCTAGGATGATAGGCTGTAAAACCTTGACACCGGCAGCCTGGGCGATGGCACCGACGGCGAATGGCAGGATACATGCTCCCCCACCACCAAAAGCTGCTGCAAAGCCGATTGTTGCAACATGTAGATGAGCCGGGAGTAGTTTTGTCGTTGCAACCACAACAGCTGGAAATAGTGGCCCGAGACAGAATCCGACGAATGCGACTGCAATTGAAGAAACAGTGAACGAAGGGACCAACCAAAAGAGCAATTGCATGCCCATGGCGGATGCGAGATACAACACGATTGATAGGTTCTCACCAAGTCTCGGGGTGACAAATCCAAGTATGACCCGGCCGACTGTGATTCCCAACCAGAACCTAGCAACAGAGGTTAGCTAGAATTGAAGATCGCTGGCCGACGAAAATTACCCAGTGGCTATCAATCCTGACTCGAACTCGGTCCCATTTCGGACTTCAATCATGAAAGTGACGATCCAGCCGCCAAGCGCGACCTCAATGCCGACGTACATGAGCAGGAAAAAAGCACTGACCCAGGCAACTCTGGTCTTCAACGCCGCTCGTGTAGCTCCATGGATAGTGTCGTCACACAACGTTTGGCGGAACCTTTTACCTGACTCGTTCCAGAATGCAGCAGTTGAAGTAGCCAGCTCGACAGCAGCACTTCCTATCTAGACATAATGATCAGATATGGCTTCAAAGATGGGACAGGGCATGAGCTTACCATAAGGTAGTAGAATGCATACCATTGGAGACCACGTTTAGTAATCATCGTAGTAGCAATGAGAGGTGACACCGTCGCACCAATGCCGTAGAACCCGTGGAGAAAACCGAGGATCTCGTTTGGATTCGCCAAGTTGCCAATCCAAGCGTTCCAAGCCGCATCCAGTATTCCATTGCCAAACCCCGCTAGTATGAAGACGGCCACAAGGACTGGGTAAGGAGGATGCAAAGCGATGACAATGTAGGCGACTAGGTGAGCGCCGGGGCCCAGTATTGCGACTCCTCTCTGGCCAACCACCTTATGCAGCGTATTGTTCAGTGCAGCGGCCGCGATGTAGCCAATGAAAGGTGAAAGAAATACCAACGACACAACTGTATACGAGACTTGGTAATAAGTGCCCAGATAAGGGATCAGAGCACCATAGGCCGCATCGTTCGCGCCCATGACGATGAAGCCAACAAATGTTGAAATAGTTTTGAATATATTGGACTTGGATTGATTCCATCTTTCTAGTGCTGACACAGCTCTTTCGGGCGGAATGGTCTCACTGTTTGAGATTGAAGAGTGGTTTGACGGTGCTGGAGTGCCCAGGTAGTTTGAGACATCCTGTAACTGAACACGACCGCCTTGTGAATCTGATAGTCCTAACATACCTGGGAAATCTCTTCGGTTGAAAGTGGTAGGTGAATAAACTGCCAAAAAGTCCTTCAGATTTGCAGCCGATTTCCTGTTCAGATCCTGATTGTAGATATACAGCAAGCCAAGATCATTGCCGAAATGTGAGGAGTTTTCAGGGCCCAGCCTCGTCGGAGGAGACAATTCTCCTTTGGAGGAATGCATCCGATATGACATCATTTTGACAGGAGCAATCTCCATCTTGAGAAGAGCAACCGCGCTGGATGCCGACAAAAAGTCTGATATATGCCATCCTCCTATCCAGACTCAACTCATTGACATGGTAGGACCTGATACCTGGCGCCTTTCGCACGATTCCAGGTCCTCAAACCCCTTTGAAGCATAAGAGGTAATGGGAACCAAAATTCACTCAGTCGCATGCCGCCACATCGATAGCAGCCAATTCTTCCATGATCGCTTGTTTGACGCCAGGCTCCACCCAACTCGCGTCAACGGCATTGCGTACAAGGTCTACCATATCCCTTTTTGTCATGGAGCAGTAAGTGTACACTTTCTGCAGGTTGCCGTCAATCCACACATTGTGCATATAAGTAGGATCATCCGAATTGATACAGATCTTGACACCTTCGTTCCACAACTTAGTAATCTTTGGGAACAAGACTTCCGTCTTCTGGCGTCGGTGGTATGCATGTGGGCAGAGGGTCAAGGGGATACCTCTCGTCTTGAGCCCTTCTATCAACCGAGGATCATCCACAGCGTTCAAGCCATGGTCAATTCTCTCAGCACCTTGACCATCGAGAATCTTGAATATAGCCTCGTGGACATGGGCCAAGGCGTCTTTCTGATCCACGTCGCAATGCATAGTAACGTGTAAACCATCGTCGCTAGCACGGCTGAATGCTTGCTTGAACAGGAGTGGTGGTCTGTCGTATTCATTGCTAGCGAGGCCCACCGCGTGAAACAGTCCTTTTCCGCCTTCTACCTTTGCCCACGGCAACGCCCCTTCATACGCATCCAGTCCCTCTTGAACGGGGTGATCACGGAGGAAGCAGAAGATCCAGTTACTTCTGATGCCGTATTTGCTGGGTCCATCTTGCTGAGCTCTCAGGTAGCCGTTTAGGACGTTGCGAGCTGGAATACCCCGCTTGATGTGGTCCTGTGTCGAGAACATTGGCTCGACATAACGGACATTCATCTGCTTTGCCTTGTTGAAATACTCCATCGCTAGTTCGTAAAAGTCATCTTCTGTTTGTAGGACTTGACATCCGGCGTAGAAGGCCTCAAGGAAGGTCGGTGCTCCATTATCGCCGTGCACCTCCTTGCGGTGGTTGTATGTCACGGCATAAGAAGCAACAAGGTCTTCATATGTGTCATACGGGAGTTTTATGGAATTCTGCTGTGCAAGCTTCCATCGCAAGGCTGGTGTGAGCGTGCCTTCAATATGAATGTGAAGTTCAACTTTGGGCAGAGCCTGAATAAATGGAGAGATCTCTAGCCCGTTCATTTTTCTTTATTTCTTTACTTCCAGCCCGGCATACGATTTGGTATTCCAGAGGGGAAGGCAGAACCATGAATAGGGAATAGTGTATACCAAGCAATCAGTGATACCGGAACAGGTGTTTGGGCATTGCGCGCCAATACTTAAACCTGGTTTAGCGTCGTAGGTTGAAGTCAACCTAGATAAGTCGCCGGCTTACAATTCAGGATAGCGAAATCACCGGCATGATCATCTGATTATGAGTTGCCATTCGCTCCTTTAGGAATCTCATACGGATGACTCCGACTGAGCGACCAGAACTTGAACGCTTTTATCTTTCTGGGCCGCCGGCATCTGCACGCCTCACATCCCGGATATGCGGAACAGGAAAGGTGGGGAGGTTAGCAAAATGCGTCTGCAATCAACCTGATCAACGATATGTGCTCCCGACCAATTGCCACCACGGGGAATGGAGAGATATCATTTGATAGCATAATGGCTGGTGTTCTTTCGTGACTCCCAATGCGACATCGCTATCTAGAACGAAAGATAATAGAGTAACAGGGCGGGGAGATGCGCATTCGTATGCAAAGCCATTCATTTGTAAATTTCAGTGTGATAATATGCGGTCGTTACCCACACTGCTTACAACATTGCTTCAAAAATCCCTCTTCTCGTCCAGGCGGTGATTTGGCAGATTTCGGCATCAGACTTCGCAATATGTCTTTGGTACCAGATTCTAAGGCTCAAGACGATGTGCACCAGGAGGCGACATCTCAACCCGCCACCGTCACTGACTATGACAACCATATGGCCAAAGCCGTCCTGCGTAAGATTGACTGGAGACTACTGCCGCTGATGTTCATCACTTACAACTTCAACTTCATGGACAAAACCATTTTGTCTAGCGCTAGTGTTTTTGGGTTGAGGGAGGATACTGTGAGTGCCGTGGACCGTAGGAGTAATATCTCATTAACACAGTTCTCAAAGCATCTTCGCGGACAGGAATATTCCTGGGTCAGCTCGGTACTTTGGAACCTCGCACAGAAGAAATGATTGCATGGCTAACTCATCCGAAAAAGGTTTTTTACTTTGGCTATTTCTTCTGGGAGTATCCCGCAACCTTGCTTGTAGCCCGCCTGCCTGTCGCCAAGTATCTCGTTGTCAACACTTTCTTCTGGGGTATTGTCGTCGCCGTCACTGCTGCATGTTCCAACTATGGCGGCCTCATAACTGTTCGCTTTCTTCTTGGAGTGGCTGAGGCTAGCATCACGCCAGCATTCATGTTCATCACGACAAGCTGGTGGACCCGAGATGAAGTACCGACAAGGACTGGAATCTGGTTTGCGGGCAACAGCATTGGTGGTTTAGTCGCCAGCCTTTTGGCGTACGGAATCGGTCATATCGAGCGTCCATTGTCCCCGTGGCAATGGATGTATATTGTGCTGGGTGTTACGACTTTCCTTTGGTCTTTCGCTATCTGGATATTTTTGCCTGATCGAATCTCATCAGCAACGTTTTTGACACCAGAGGAACGACAATTCGCGACCGATCGGGTGGTGATTGCTGGGACTGGAGTAACCGAAAAAGTGCCATGGAAATGGGACCAGATGGTGGAGTGTCTCATCGACCCAAAGACATGGCTGACCTTCTCCATCGCACTCCTGACCCAGATACCAAATGGTGGTATCCAGAATTTTGGAAACCTGGTGATCAAGTCCTTTGGATTCACCTCGTTGGAGTCCACCCTCATCGTAATCCCCTCCTCAGTCATCGCTGCTGGTACAATTTCTGGGACGGGGTGGCTGGCAGGACGTTTCCGCCAGCTCAATTGCATACTGATTGCAACTGTCGTGCTCTGCGCCACGATCGGTAACTCGCTGATCTATGCACGTCCAGCGACATCGAAAGGAGTACAGCTCTTTGGTTATTTCCTGCAGTCTACTGGCCCTGCTGGAATTCCTCTCACCATGTCTCTCGTCCAGGCGAACTACAAAGGCGTCACGAAGAAGATGACTGTGACGGCAATCATGTTCATCGCATATTCTGCTGGAAACATTGCAGGACCACAATTTTTCCGAGCAAGTGAGGCACCACACTACCAGACCGCGTTTCGAGCCATCATGGTGTGCTACGCCCTTGTGGTCGCTTTGAGCTTGATGTTAAGATTCTATTTGCAGTTCGAAAACAAAAGGCGCGAAAAGCGTGAAGGTATCAAGGGAAGCGCGGGAACTGGCGGTGTATTGGCTGATGGAAAAGTTGTGGACACTGGGGACCGAGACGTGGGCGGAATGGTGAGAGCGGTGCATTTGTCGGAGGCGGATTATGACGATGTCACAGATTGGAAGACATTCGGGTTCCGTTATCGTTTGTAACGCAGTTTGATGCGTTGCAAATCGTTCAGGACGGTGGCCAAAGATATCTGGATGGGATATCAAGGCTGTGAACTCTCACTTCGAGCGAACTTTTTGGGCAATGCTATCAATTTCCGCCGAACTGGGGTCGTCACACTAGTAAATTGAAGAGGTGCAGGACTGTAGCTCTTGATTGCATGGACTTCGTGGAGTCAATAGCCCAATTCCATTGCAAGTATAAGGCCACTCTGCACTGACATTAGTCACTGCCTTCCAGACCAAAACGAAGCGCGCCTGACCTGAAGATTTTGGAGAGGTAAACACTCATGATTGCCTCTTCAACAGCTATTTAGAGGTCCTGCAATCGGGTGGTGCGAGGTCGAATCTCCCGCCTCAGACAATACCATTTATTCGATGGGACCAATATCAATACAACACTTTTCGGAGGATAAGATTAGTGTGCGATCATCTTTTCGACCTTTTTTCTTCATCTCGTTTTTGTCTCTTCCGACTCTCTGTAGCAATCATCTCAGATAAGTCTTCTTGGAAATCCCAGCCAGGATTCTGCTCGGCCTTCCGTTGAGCTTCGTACGCCTTGCGAAGATCCTCCTTGTCCATGCCATCCCGTGCAGTCAACGCATCTGGATCCATCGAAACATCAACATCGCCTGGTTTCTTTCGTTTGCGAGTGTCCTCTTGACCCAGAATTGGAAGATTGCTGCCATTTTGTTGAGCGCCTTTGAGATCGTATGCACGGTCACCACCGAAGAAACCTTCAACTCGTGTCTGTCGCTCCGGGATGACTTGGTAGGCAGATCGTGGCTGAGTGGATTCTTCAGTCTCGGTACCACGACGTTTACGAAGGTCAAATTCCGACACAGTCTCGGTCCCTCCGATCTCGGTAGGGACTGAAGATATAAGACCGCTCGGAGTTTCGAGGCCACCAGCAGTGTCCACACCCGCGCCTCCATCGTCAGAATCTGCTTCCTCGTCATCCTCCTCCTCTTCAGACTCTGCTTCAGACTCCTCCTGTGCTTGTAGCTCACCCCAGAGCTCTTTTTCGATTGGTTCTCCTTGTTGAGTGTTTTGCTGCTGTTGCAAGACACCGAAAATATCACCTCCGTAGAGCGGCCGATTGGTTGCCTCATCAACTGGAGGCTTTCCCCATTGCCCGGGAGCGAAACCCCAACTTGCACCGGGCGGAGGTGGCGCATTTACTCCAGGAACTTTGAGCGATGGGTAGGAAGGTGGAGGACCGTATCTTTGTTGATTGATAAGCCATGGCGGTGGTGCTCCGAGAGGCATGTTGAGGGCTTCCTTTAGCTCATCGGACAATTCGCCCGGACGGAGATGCCGCAGGTTCGTCTCAAACTCTTTGCCTTCATAATACACCTCACCATACCTAGTCAATTCGGGTTTTGTCTGAAACCGAAAGAATGCCTCGTAAAGCTTTTGGTAATCGATGTCAAGTTTCCCCAATTTTCCCTGAACACGTTCTCTCTGCTTTTGTCTCAGAGTCTGTTGATCCTGCTTCTCTAGAACTGCATCTCGCATTTCTGCAATACCAGTTTCTTGTATAAATTTTGGCAGTGCAAACGGAGGCTTTTCGATTCCGCGTTTAGATGAGAGATATTCTCGTTTCAAAGACCAGTGGTTCGGTACCGGGACGACGTTTCTGTATGCTCTGAGGTGCACCAATAATTGAGGATCTGGTGCAGATATATCCGTCCATTCCACCAGTTCGGGTCTCTTCACGAGTGCCTTCAATTCGGCGACCGAGAGTTGGTTCATTTCCTTCCGCTTCTTCTTTGAGATTTTAGGTGCTGCGAGCTCTTCTTCCTCGTCTGGGATGTCGTCATCGTCGTCAAAATACACCTCTGGCTTCTCAGGTTGCTTCAGCGCGGGATCTGCTTTGTCGGGCTCCTCGAACCGGCCCATTACATCTTTGAAGATTTCGAAAAGAGGATTATCCTCGTCAAGGACCAGGGGGTCGGACACAGCAGTGCCATCTCGGCCGTTTTCGGACTTGATCTTTTCTCCATTTAGTGCCGCTCGAGGAGGTTCTGGGGCGTCGTCCCGGGGGGGAGGCTCTGATGTCGATTCTGTTGTTGTCTTGATGCAATCAGTGCCGGTAGCGAGAGAATCGGTCATAAAACATACCTGTGTCTTTTGAGCCTTCTTCTTTGCGCGTCTGAGCTGATTTTTTGTCGGCTTCGCAGCGGCGGCCATGTTGGAGAAGTGTTACCTGAAGGAAACTGCAAGCCCAGCTATCTGCTCATGAGCGCAATGCCAGATGAGTTGAAACAACGGGGTGCGCGAAGGTTTCGAGGAAGGGATGGGCTGGGCGTGGTCCGTGTTTGAAGATGAAGCTGAGGGAGCAAAAGATCTGAGGTCTCTAAAGATGCCTCTGTTGCCTACCGGCAGATTGATTCAGATTCCGCGATGCCAAGACCTGGTGAAGCGGCTTCGCAACTCACCTTGATTTGGGTAGACCTTGATGCCGCCCTATGCCCCCTCATCCGCCCTACTCCGAGTCAATTCATCGACGGAATCGGTTAGCGCCTTGGCATGAGGCCACGGGTGTCGTGGTCATGGCGGGTATAATGTGGGGAGTATGTAGGATAAGTGACCTCAGCTTGGATACGAGTAGGACAAGACAGCCAAGGTGTGCTCAAAATTACTCGTACACAGTCCAAGCATGTTTCAGAGTGCTCAGATGCGCCGACCGAGCAGTTGCGGAGAATGACGGATAATGAGGCAGCTCTCGCTGGTTAGTGTAGACCCAGTGCTTGCGCCTATCCCACTAGCTAATCTCTACGGACCAGAGTTATATGCGGCCAAGCTAGATAACAGGTTTTAGGACTCCGTAGTCGCATAGCTAGCCCCAACAGTTGCATATGTCATTACTTGGTAAAATCAGCTTCTTATTGCGTCCTTGGCTGGCAGGCGGCGAATGACCGGTTTTTTGAAACCCTGCCGAGCCTTAGCCAGTTCTCCTCTCGATGCCGTCCTCGTTCTTGGTATGACCAAACCAGGCATGGTCAGCTCTTGTTGATGTTCTATTCCCACTGATGGGCTCGCCTGATCCAATTGGGCCTGGCTATTTCGACGTGGCAGTGCCTTCATGATGATGTGGAAGAGCCTTGGAATGTCGGAGGCTTGCCCCACTCGCCACCACCAATGCCTTCTACGGAGTACATAATCCAAGGAACCAAATCCCCGGTCAGGGCCTCCGCTCTTCCCATCAACTCATCTCAATCTGTGATTGTCAGATCTGTTCGACTATCAACTCCGACGAAGCCATCAACTATTCAACGCGACTTCATTCCTGCTGAAAAGCAAGGCTGCACCAAACTTGGTGTCCTTGTCCCCTCATTGAATGGTTATTACTTCAACTTCCTCCAATGGAAACCCTACCCCAACGCTTGAGCAAGTTGAGCCCGTGAGCGACGAACCCCCTATAGGTGGGCAACACCACCTTGAAGTTGGCGAGAAAAGTGTTTTTGAAGGCAGTGTTGGTGGAAGTACTCTAGCCCTCTCCCGAGAGGACCTCTGCAAGAACGCCCATACCCTAGAGGTTGCCCATCTTGCGACCCATCTAGGGGTCGACATCGAAAATGGCCTTAGCAACAACGAAGCGGCAGTTCGCCTTGAGAAGGATGGACCCAACAAGATCGAGGATACTGAAAGGATTTCCATGTTCCAGATTCTCTTGAGACAAGTCTCCAACTCACTCACACTTGTTCTCCTGATCACCATGATCTTATCCTTCAGCCTCCACGATTACATTGAAGGCTCTGTCATCTTGGCCGTCATCCTACTCAATATCATCGTCGGATTTATCCAAGATTACCGTGCTGAACAGACAATTCTATCTCTTCAGGCGCTCTCCTCACCGGAATGCAAAGTCCTCAGGGGTGGCCAGATCCAGGTCATCAGAGCCGAGACACTCGTCGTCGGCGATGTGGTCTTATTGGCCGCCGGCGCGATGATTCCGGCCGATCTTCGATTGTTCGACTCTGTAAATCTATCTACTGACGAGGCCCTACTTACTGGTGAATCCATGCCCACGTCCAAATTTGCCAATCAGACCTTGAATCGTGCGGATATCCCTATTGGCGACCGTGCCAACATGGTGTACTCAGCTTCTATGGTCAGTCGGGGAAGAGGATCTGGGATTGTCGTTGCAACGGCTATGCTCACAGAAGTCGGGAAAATTGCGGTCCTCCTACAGGACAAGAAAGCTTCTGCCTCGGAAGGCAATGCCTTTACCCGTTTCTACAATAAGAGCACTGCAGTCATTAAGCATGCCCTGGGCCTTGTTGGTAGTCCTCTCCAAATAAAGTTGAGCAAATTTGCACTCCTACTCTTCGGTTTGGCTATTCTTCTGGCCATCATCGTCTTCTCTACCGCCAAATGGGATGTCTCTGATGAAGTGCTTATCTACGGTATCTGCGTGGCTGTCGCGGTCATTCCGGAGTCTCTCATAGCTGTACTTACCCTGACCATCGCTGTCGGCACCAAGGCAATGGCTAAGAGCAACATCATTATCCGCAGGCTTTCGTCCCTCGAAGCTGTAGGTGGCGTCTCAAACATCTGCTCCGATAAGACTGGAACCCTGACCCAAGGCAAAATGATTGTTAGGAGAGCCTTGGTCGCTGGAGCGGAGATCTTGTCTGTCCAGAATTCAATCAATCCTTTCGACCCCACCAGTGGCACCGTTGAACGGGAAGACGGAAGTAAAATTTCGGAGGTTCAAAGTGGTGCAGTTCTGGACTTATTCCTCGATATCGTCTCGCTTTGCAACCTCTCTACCGTTCAGAACCTCTCCAAAGCAACTACCGAATCCGACCAGCCCGCAGCCACTGTTGGGCAGAGCGGCTGGACCGCAATCGGTGAGCCCACCGAAATTGCCCTACAAGTCTTTGCCATGCGATTCGAGCATGGCAAGGCCGAAGCAATCGCCAAGAAGCGTCGCACCATGGTTGCAGAGTTTCCATTTGATTCGTCTATCAAGCGCATGACCATGGCTTATACTAATCCCGATGCCAACATGGTCGACCTTTTCACCAAGGGTGCCACTGAAGCAATCCTACCCATCTCGACCTGCTCGGAGGAAGAGAAGGCACGCATCAATGTGGATGCTGAGGCCATGGCTGGACAAGGACTTCGCGTTCTCTGCCTTGCGCACAAGACGGTTCCTGCCAACGATGAGAAGATGTTAACAGACCGTAATGCTGCCGAGTCAGAGCTACGCTTCGTGGGTTTGATCGGCCTGTACGATCCTCCCCGTGCCGAAACAGCAAATGCTGTTCGTACTTGCCAGCGAGCTGGAATCACTGTGCACATGCTGACTGGAGACCACATTCGTACCGCTGCTGCCATCGCCCAGGAAGTCGGTATTGTCGGCCGTGGGTTGAATCCCGTGGATTCCGCAGCGAGTGGAGAAGTCATGCTGGCATCGGACTTTGACAAGCTCTCGGATGAGCATCTCGATCGACTCGAAAAGCTACCGTTGGTTGTCGCCCGATGCTCGCCCACCACCAAGGTTCGCATGGTCCAGGCCTTGCATCGCAGACAGGCCTTCTGCATTATGACCGGTGATGGCATCAACGACTCTCCCGCTTTGAAGTTGGCTGATATTGGTATTGCTATGGGCCTGAACGGCAGTGATGTCGCTAAGCAGGCCGCTGACATGGTCCTGGCTGACGATGACTTTGCATCCATTGTTCGCGCCATTCAGGAAGGTCGTCGCCTGTTTGATAATATTCAAAAGGTAAGCTCAACACCAACAAATCCCATCAGCACATACTAACTCCGTCCATAGTTTCTGCTCCATCTACTCACTTCCAACATCGCCCAAGTGGTTCTCCTGATCACTGCACTGGCATTCCGGGACAGGACCAACAAATCTGTGTTCCCGCTGTCGCCCTTGGAAATTCTTTGGGCCAATCTAGTAACTTCGTCACCACTCGCCCTTGGTCTTGGCCTCGAGCCAGCCGTACTGGATATCATGGACCGCCCACCACGGGACATGAAGGTCGGTGTTTTCACCAAATCCCTTATCATCGATAAGATGGTCTACGGTATCACGATGGGTTCCCTTTGCTTGGTCGCTTTCGTCAGCGTCGTGTACGGCTTTGGCAGGGGGCAAAGCTCTTTGGGTGAAGACTGTAATCAGGACTATAATGGGACATGCGACCGCGTCTTCCAAGCGCGTGCTACCGTCTTCGCTGTGCTGTCATTCACCCTTCTCGCCACTGCCTGGGAGGTTAAGGACTTCAATGCCTCCCTGTTTAATATGGGCCTGATCGGTGTGGAGCGAGATCCAGACTCTCACCGTTCCACCATCTTCTCTATTTTCCCCGCCGTCTACCAGAACAAGTTCCTCTTTTGGGCTGTTGTTTCCGGTTTCTGTCTGGTTTTTCCATTGGTCTATATCCCTAAGATCAACACCCTCGTCTTCAAGCACCAGGGCATCACCTACGAATGGGGTATCGTCGTTGGATGCCTGATCGTGTATGTTGCTGTCATTGAGAGTTGGAAGGCTATCAAGAGATACAGATTGAGAAAGACCCAACGCGCTAACAACGAGAGCGGGAAATCAACACCTGCCGATGGAAGCTCGATCGTCTAATCGCTGCAGTGAGGACTTGATTTCGGCTCGAGGGGTTGTCTTGTTGATTGGTTGTTTCTTTGCTCAATTTGCATAGTCAGGTTTTTCCCTCCGTAGGGAGGTTTCCTGAAAAGTAAAGTTTATATATACACATAACATCGTTCGTTGCCTCCTGATTCTTTTCCGATTTTCTTATATTTTGTGTGAGATGGACAGTGCCGCTGCTCCTACCTAGTATTTGCTACCTAGGCCCTCAACCACGCCTCAATCATCTCCTCCTCAACCGCTTCCTCCCTCTTACTAACCACCTTCCGATCCCACTGCAACCATTCCCCAAGCATGACATTGCCGACCTTACTCCTAGCAACACCAGCACAGACATTGATGATATACGGCCGGTCAAAGCTCTGATAGAACATCGTGGCTCCACACCCTTCGCAGAAGCCCCTGAGTACCGACTCCGAGCTCTGATAGTACTTCAGTTTCTGAATCTGCTTCGTGTCCTTCGCCTTCGGGCCCACGATCAATTGGTCGCCTGCCGTGGTGAAAAGCCGGGACGGCGGAATATACGTCCACGGCTGGAAGGGGAAGCCCAGGGTCAAGCGGCAGGATCTGCAGTTGCACAGGCGGGCGTAGTACTTGGATTTGTCAGACGTTACGTACCAGCCTTCGCTGGTGTCGTTGTACGGGGGGGGCGCTATACGCAGCTCAACGCCGCCGCAGATGCACGCGACTTGTATGCTGCTGCCTCGCGCGGATGGCGATACGTTTGCGTTCGTGCGTAGGGCCAGCACGTCCGCAGGGTCGAGGGTCTTGTCGCCGTCAATACCTGGTTCGGTGGTGTACGATGGTATGTCCCGCCCGCCCAGCTTCATCATGTACGGCGCAAGACCGCCGTCTGCTGCAGACCCGACGTATTCATGATACCTGGGGTTAGACAGCACGCGCTCTTCCTTGCCGTACCTATCTTCCTTCAAGTCCTCCTTTCCTAACACCTTGCCCTCATTAGAAGAATCGCCTCCTCCCTTCTGCTCGTTGACACACACCTCCACGATCCCCGCACAAGCCAGCCATCGCCCCTCTTCCATCATATGGACAAAGACATTGCAGCCGCAGGTGTTGCAGAAATATCTCGTCGCGGTTTTGGTTGCATTGTACGCTGTGACGCTGCTCATTGATTTGTCGCTGGGACTCCTCTTGAGGCCAGCAAACCATGCTGCCAAGCTCCCAGTCGAAAAACGACACATGGAACAGTGGCACATATCATTCTTGAGTGGGAGCGTTTCGTCCTTGAGGAGTGTTGCTGGCTCATAGACTGCTGCACAGTGGCATTGTAGATGCGTCGCTGTGAGAGCCATTTCCTACCGTCGGCACGCCCCTAAACTGAGTGAAGGCTGAACGTGAGGAGCAGGTTTCTTGTTCAGCAGCACTGCTTCCCAGAGGAGCTGGTTGAAATAGTGTTCAGACTCCAGAGTTCTTTCTCGAATGCTGTAAAGCCAGGCTGTGCGAGCAGATGTCCTTTTCTTGGGCTGCACACAACTTGAACAGGCGTCTGGGGGTTTGGACTCAAGGTTGAAATATATTCTTAGAATCGACAACGAAGGGGATGCCTCGTTACCCAGGAAGATATATCTCCTTTATTCATTTCAGTCGCTAGACCTCCCCGCAACCAGGGTCAAGTATAAAGCGGGGTATGCCCGCTTACGTATGTAGTAGGCTATCGTTGAGGCAAATGCTCTCGAAAGGGCGTGTCTTGGAGTCCGTCGATTGGAGCAGCGCGTATCAAACCTTGCTTGTCTCTAATTACGTCCCCACGGCGCATGCTCGTATTCGTCCAGAGACATTACAAACGGCCAGAAGCAATGTGCCTTCCAGGGGCTGGTGAGCAATTACGACCTCATTTATAGTCGCAGTTGGACTTCTACTTTTTGCAACCCCCATTGGCTCTAAGGTGATGATTATGGTTTTTGGGAAACCGCATAATATCAGCCAGTCTATCCATCGGCAGAACACCTAAACTCAACCCCAGAAATGGCACTTCCCACTCCGGGACTATTGGCCCAACGCTCCGCCAGAACTCGCAGCGATATCCTCTCCCGGCTTCCCATGTCCATGCGTCGACCAGCAAGATGTCGTTCCGCAGCCCCGGGTTTCCGTTTACTGTCAAGTTGACGCCGACGGAGACCATGTATGGTATGGGGGTGCCTCCTGTCTTGTTGAGGTATGATGTGTCAATGAACAGATCGACGAGGTTGGCATGTGGATCTTGCAAGCTCATATTACAGTGGATAGACCTTAGCTGGTTCAAATTCAACTGATATGGCTCGTAAGCCGAGTATGGGACCCAATCGCTTGCATCGATGGCGGATGTCGAGTTCGACGACGCGCCATTGGCGATTTCAGTGGAGATCCTTGGGTTGTTCGTGGTAATAAAATTGCCCCAGATCTTCTTGAAAGCGAACGCCATGTCTGGGCCGACGTTCGCGGGAGTGGGACCAAAGTCTGTGGAATATGCATGTTAGCCCGGGTTCTGCTATGAGTATCCAAACATAATCACCTACACGCCGCAACATCCAACGCATGAGTAGCTGGAGGCACAGAGTACTGGTACTTGTACCCTGACCTGCCATGGTCGTTGTAGGCCGAGCCCATCCAGTAGGGTGGACAGACAAATGTAGTCTCCGCATATATGTTCTTCGCAAGCTACTTGTTAGCTGATTATTCAGGAATGATTCATCCACCTTAGTGATCATACATTTGCTCTTTGTTGCTGGCCGGTGCCCACACTGCTTTGATTCAACGCTGTGAGAACCCTCGTCGCCCTCGGTCGCGAAGAGGGTTGCATTCCGATTCGTCGAGGCGTTCGAACTGGGGTAGTAGAGCAACACTTGGGCAATGTCATCATTGGTGAAGAGTAGAAAGGTGAGCTCCAACCATTCAACGAGGTTGTCTTCCGTGGTGATGTTCTGAGGCGTGAAGCCAGGTCCTTCATTCGCGTTGTTACCGACCAACATGTTCCTACCGTTGACTTGCTTTCGTAAGAGTTGTTGGCTTGGTAGATCTTGCACAACGTGCCGTCGGTCCTGTAGGCACCAGGTTCACTGTAGATACTTCGAGCTGCCTTCAGATTGATCACTCACGCGGGCAAGAACGCCCATGTGCCGAATGTGCCCGATTGGGAGATTTCAGCACTTGCATTGATCAGAGCATCAGTATCCTTCTCAATGAGACATGCAAAGATCGTCTGTGGATGGGCGCCATATGGTAAACCGGGAGGACACCCAGCTTTCGTAGCAAATGCATGGTAGGATTGTGACGGAACCCAGTCCTTGTAGCCAAACTGCATGGGAAGGTATGGGGACGCGGCAATGCTATGACGAACAAAGCATCACCAAGGGTACCTCCATACGCCAGGTCCTGGAACATGACTGACCCGCCTCCGGCGGTCTCACCACTGACCGTCACTAGAGATGCATTTCCTCCGAAGAGCGAAATGTAGGACTGAACCCACTGCAGTGCAAAGTGTTGGTCGAGGAGTCCAGCATTGACGACGCCGTTGCGGTATCCCTCGTCTGATGTTAAGAAATCGAACGCACCGAGTCGATACTGGATCGAAACACCGACGAAGGAGTTATTGTTATTATTGATGATCTCTGCAACGAAAGGCAGCAGTACGCTGGCGAGCATTGTCTTCTCTGTATCTGGCACAAGCCATGGGCAGCAACGGCCAGATAATGTACGTGCAAAAGAACAACGCCACGAAGATTTGAATGGAGTGTATGTCCTTACCTTTACGCGTCGGTATTGCTCCAACTACCCATATGCATCATGGTGTTTGGTCTCCACTAACCTGAACAAGTGCGGCATGATTCAATAGATCACTGGCATCAAACCGGAGAAGGTTCATCCTGAAGGTATCTGGGTCGGGGTTTGGGATACGACTTTCATCATAATGTTGATGCCGCATCATCTTCGAATCTACCAAGGAGAATGCCAGTTAAAGTCGGCGTTTGATGCTAATTAAATGTTACAAGTTGTATTTTGCACTCCTTAAAAGACTTTGATCTGGCTAACTCTGTAGTGGTCTTGTGTCACTGCTACCGCCTCGGCATCGCTACTAGTCATTATTCCCTTCACATATATTACTTGTGACTCAGAGGTTCCTAGTCCGCCGTCCCAGCGGCCTCTTTGTGCCGAGTATGAGCTCCCATATCTCTTTTCCCGCCAAAGACATGCAGTCCTACAGGCAGTCTGACCAGGATTTTACCTCACATCATCCCCCGGCGACACATGAATGGGCTGCGGAAACATGGAGAAAGTTTGGAGGTGGAGGAACTGCACCGTTTTCTAAATGAGAGGGATCGGCATGAAGTTGAGGAGAAGCCTTCAATTCCAGCGTCAAGATGGGAAAAGCAACCTTATTGGCCTTACTCGTCTGCCCTCAAAGGCCCCGGTCTTTCCAGGTCGCGCAAGCCGCCGTAAACACTGCTATCTTGACTGGAGTCTTAAGCAAGGCTACTTCAGGCCATGTCCCGAGCTGGCCCACTGACTCAGCGAATACTTGGAGGTCATTTCTACCAGTTGGTGGATTTAAACTTGTTCGTCTGCCTCCTCAACAGCTACTCCCCTGCTGTCCACCAACGCTATGCTGGACGAATCTTTCCACTGTCCCCAATGCTCACCACTCTGCTACGGCTTCATGCCGCGTCCCATAAATTCGAAACTCGCCTCCAGATCTCTCACTAAGAGCCTTACACATACATCGCCGTCGCTTAGGTTCAAGCGAAGAGTGAATGTTTCATGTGCTCTCCCCGTCTTTCCCTAGAGTGGTCTAGAGTCGAGCGTGGAGAACATGTTGTCCCAGGCAAGTAGATCGGTATTCGGCTCGGCTTGCATAGTTCTTTCCCAGAACTCGTCGAATGATAGTTCGGGAATCTCGCTCGGCTCGGACATTTCTAGATGGAGATGGGAAGGTTGTGATTGTTCAGTATACGTGGCTCCGAATGGCCCGGAGTCGATCTCATTGCCAGAGTGGACATCCCGATCCGACAAAGTGGTCGATGGGTCATTCAGGTACACGTCATACTTCGCTAGAATGCGATTTATCGAACTAATAAATCGACCAAGAAGTGGCGATGCATCGCTTGCATCCTCAAACATCTGCAGGCCAGCCTTGACTTCTTTCTTGATCGCTACTTCATCTGCCTGGTCTTTGTTGAAGCATAAGTCCATGACGAGCACTACCATCGCCAGGTGCACATAGTGGGCAGCTATGGTTTTACCGTATCTCAATGTTCGCGGCGGGGTGCCATCTGAGAACCCTTCATAGAACTGCATGATGGTATGCGCCGATTCAAGGCATGCTCGCCTTGAGTAAGTATAGCGAGAATCGGATGATTGGCGGAGTAGAAACCTCTGGTGCAATTTACATCGTCTGCTGTGCACTGCTCCGGTGATGCAATATCTCTGGAGTTGGATGCTGAGATACATGGTCTCTAGTGGTTTAGCTCGCTGGCGACTTGCGGCATCAAGTTTGAAGAAGAAAGGCAAATTCGAAATAAAGTCTAACAGCTTCTGGTCGAGGTCAATGATCTTGTCGTAGGGCATTTGCTGGAGTCTGTTGGTGTCCAATGGCACTGTATCCACGATTTCGCGGCATATATGTGCGAGGCGGATTTTTTCGATAAAATAAGTTGTACTATTTGGCTGGGGGCCATTTTCTGACTCCGTGTCGCCGCCCAGGACAAAGTCGTCATCGTTGCAGTCTGTTGGAAGTCTGACGTTGATGTGATTTGGGTGGATTGAGTATGTCCCTTCCTGGGGACCGGAAATCGCTGCTGACAACCTGCAGTAGTTGGTCAGTGTCTGGTGATCTTGTGGAAGACACTAAATACCAGTCTTGCGATGCTATGTACCAAAACACTCTCCGCTTGACTTCACGATCAATCATATCACGAAGATTAGTACTCTTCTCCCCACAAGTGATCACATCCAACTTATGTAAACAAAGGCCTTTCGCAATTACACCGGCTGTTGCTGACAGTAGGTGGCCCGTAGCGGAAAGGCCATCGAGGTGGAATATGACATATGACATGAGAATGTAAGCTTGGATATCTTCTAGAGTTCCTGAAGTGCTCCGCCGGGAATAATCCAAGGTGTCTAGCGCACCTTTGCCCATAACTTTCGCGAGATTAATCGCATCATCCTCGTTCGATACCACTTCGGAATGCTCAAAAGGCTGGTAAAAGACAGCGGCAAGCGCGAATATTGAAAACAGCAGCGCAGCTTGGCCAGGCGGACCAGACTTACCTTGGGTAAGTCGTAGATAGAAGGCTTTCATGAGCGCGCGGACAGTTGGAATATGCAGTATGCGAGATATATGATCAATATAAGTTTCATAGCATTGGAACAGCAGAACTGCCACTCTGTACGGCGGGAATGTTGCAATATTTGCAGATGGTCGGGGATGATTCGGTGCTTGTGTTGTATGCTTCATACGGGGGCGCTCGAGCAAATCCTCCATGCTGGCTAATTCGAACGTCAATCCATCAGATAGACAAGAATGCTGTTCTCGGATTAGTGGACGCAACTTAAGGGAGTTTGAATGGAAGCAGGGCATTATTTAGCCACCTACGATTGCATCCGCCCTTGTTCCAATAGTTTCAAGCAACATTGAATCTTCATCTCGAGTTCGGTGTACATCGGACACCAGAATGCTTTGAGGACTTGGGGTAACGAATTGCATTCCATCCGGAAAGTGATCTTCGATGCCATGACTTGAGAAGTCCTGGCCAGGGAGTGGCTTTTGTATCAAAGCCTCCAAGCGCTCAATCCGTTCTAGAAGCTCGATACTGCTATGCGTTGAACTGTGTGTCACGTTCTGTCTCTTGGGAGGCACCAAAAAGTTGCAGGTAATCCCTCGAGCAGCACAGTTTGAGCATGGGTGAACACGATTACATTTCAGCTTCTTCAATCGACATGACTGGCAAGAGACTGGGTCGGGACGGCTGCGGCTCTTTTGCAAGCTTGAAGGCATTCTATAAGCTGGCGCGAAAGAAAAGACGTTTGATCATGGCGTCTCTGGATGGCCAAAGGATCACCGGGATTCATTTGTCAGCATTGTAGAAGGAAACCAGCACCCACCCGGTTTGGACCATGAGTTGATGTGTTTGACAGTCTTGACGTACGTTCGCCGGTCCTTCAGATTGAAGATCGCCCGTGTAGCTCTAAAGAAGCCTGCCACAGGTCATCCTTCAGCGAAAGTACAGAAGGGCAATGTGGGTAGAAGAGGAGTAAACTCCACGGAGGTCCGCGGAGCTTTCGGGCGTCCTCCAAGGGAAGACAAATGGCCTCACTGTTGCAAATGTGCTGGTGGAGCGGAAGGTGTCGATACTGTATAGTCCATAGTAGAACAAACTACGATTATATACCTCGCATGCCTACAAGCTCTCCGGAGAATTCAGAGAAGATCCAAACATCGCAGGAGCCCGGAGACAAGCACTATATGTATGGATAATTCACGGAGACTTGAACTGGAATTCATATTTTTCTTGATTTGTGCTTTTATTTAATCATTTACATGCATCACTTTTGTGACCCGCCGTGGGATATCATTTCGCTCTGCACAACGCCGTGCTTAAAGCAATCAAAAGTCGATCATCAGCCAAAGACTCCACCACACGCAGCCCATTTTGTTGCTATGCAGGGTAGAAATGTGTTTCCAAGGCCGTAACGCAGAGGAAATGGAACTTGAGTGCGCCCATTCTGGAATCCTCCCAATCACGGGGAGGGAAAAACATCTTCAAGTAATTCAAAGATGGGAGTCCGGACGAGGGTTTTTTGACTGGGCGTACGATGCCTTCTAGGCTCCAGGTAGGTTGTTCAGGTCTCCAAACCCGCCGTGAGGTGGAGGCTGTTCACCAAGCCAGCTTTCATCAACCAGGCGTTCCTTTTCCTGCAACAAGAACTTGTACGCATGCTTGATTGTCGCGTCGCTAACTCCGGCAACATCGCTGATCTGTTTACTGGATTTCCCGAAACCTATGAGGTGGCTGGCAAAGAATGTACAAGCAGCAGCATTGGACAAGGGACTTCGACCCGCGAGGCCCTCGATAGTAGGAATTTTCTTTGCCAGACTCTCGGCGATTGTTTGAACACGGAAATTCAAGCCGACCATATTGCAATACCTGCCGCAGAGGTCCTCTGGTTTGGTGGATTGGGTTCCGCGGTATTCAAGTAGATCCCGGTTAGCGATGCCTCCACTACCCTCCACAGCTTGGATGTTGTCGTGAGAAGATTGCGTCAGGAATTTCTCCAGGGTCTTGTAGGCCCTCCCGATTTCTTTTTTGGGCACTGCAGTTAAGCCGAAGATCTCGTTGAAGCTTCGAGGCAATTTCATCTGTCGACAAGCAATGAAGAGACAGCCAGCGAGAATGACATCAGTTTGTTTGCCTCGGAGAGCATTTGCTTCGTACACGCGCTTGAAATACATCTTGGCGGCAGTTTTGATGGAGGATGTGAACTTGGCCTTTTCACCCCAGGTCTCGATTTGCGCATAAGCAGATTGAAGAGCTTTGTCAGCCTTGTTCTCTTGTTGCAGGGCTTGAGCTTTCTTGAGCTTTCGGGTTTCCTTCGAAACATTGGGGCCACCGCCCCCAATCATGGTACCCGCATTGTTTGTCAATAGAAGCTCATTGTCAGCTTCACCCACCCGATTGGGGTCATCGCCCTTGCCCTCATCCGAGTTGAAGGTCCGCCACTCTGACTCATAACTGACCAATCTCTCCGCCAGGACCATTCCACAATTGCCGCAGATGGTGTCGGCATTTTCCTCAATGAGATCTGGAGGAACTTGTTTGCAATCGGGACAGATCAGATGCATGTTGAGATTGTCATGCCATGCTGGGCCGTCTGGGGGTTGATTTTCTATCCCAGATATGTTCGCCATCTTGGAGGATTTCAGGGACGACTTAGACCTGTGGTCGTTCTTAACGACACGCCCTGCGAGTTTTGATTGCGTGCGCTGAGTCTGGCGCCTTTTGATGGCCCGGTAGGAAGTTCGAAGGTTATGATTAGTTGCGAAAGTCTTGAAGAACAACGGAGAATACAGTTTGGCGGCGCTAAAGTTAACGGGCTTGGGCTAATTCTGTCACCGCAGAGGGCCTAGAAGCCTCTGCTGGCCGCCAAGGTAATATTGCTCTTTAAAAAGAGCGCTTGCACAGGCCGTAAACTGGGATCAAGGGTTTTAATACTGAATTAGCGAGCGACTTGAGAGTGTAGACGTAGACTTCAGATGGAGAGTCGTCGTACACTGCAGACACCAATTTGTCAGTAAGGCCATCACCAAATGAATGAGACAAGCCAAACAGGAGTCTGAAGGTTCATACAGTGCTCGATAGAACTATCTAAGTACCTTTTTTAACTCGAGGTGAAGAGTAACACTGAGAGCAATAGTGAGGTAGGGCGTCGGATAACGAGTCACAGGTGAGATTTGACAACGGCGCGATGAAGTGACGATGCAAGCAGACTCGGACCGTTCAACCAGTGAAGGTCTCGTGTGTCATGGAAGAGGCGAGGCTTCTGAACACGAAATGGTCGATGTCGGCGCGTCGTCAATCGGGAAGGCGTAAAGCGTCGTGCGTCGAGATACAGGTTCTGCGAAGTGAAATGGAAGAATTTCAGAGCAGAGATACTGTGTCTTGACGACTTCTGCGATCTCAAAAGATAGATGGAGGTGAGAAAGGGAGATGAGATAGAGGAGAGAAGGGCGTGGAATAAGAGGGAGGCTGAAGAAGAGGAAGAGGGCGCAGGAATGGAGCCTGGACCGATGGCACGTGATGAGAAGGCGAAACATGTAAATGCCAAGAGATGCGCAAAGTCACGTGCGAGCGAGAAAAAGCACGTGATGGAGAAACTGCCAAAGGTGGTTAGTCTGCTTCTTGAGCTTTCAGGATCGCCTCTGCTCGGGATTGAAAGGCTCGCAGTTTGTCTGTTCTCTCAAGCCAGCTATCCTTTGGCACCGCTTCAACAGATTAAACATGGCTCAATCACTGAGATCGAGTGTATGTTCTTGTTGTCCAGATCGCTTTGGACCTATACTAACCAGTCTTGTAGTCTCGCCTCCTAGCTCGGATGAGCTCCAGGTCTCTGCTGCAAGCTCCTCGTCGAAGTTTTGCGATCTCTTCGGTGGCCCGAATGCGTGAGTTGACTACTATCTAAGCTAGATTATAGATGCTTACTGGAATCTCAGCGGATCTGATCCAGGACCTCTACTTGAAAGAACTAAAGGCATACAAACCCCCACAACAAAAGGCCTCGGACGCAGAAGGACACGTACAGAAATTCAGCCCTCCGGCTGCCCCCAAGTCACCGGAAGAGAACAATTTGGCGAGTGATCTCAAGGCATATGACGATCAGATAGTCGAGGTTGAGGGACAAAGCTCGTCAGGAGAAACCCAGGCAGTGCAAGAGGATTTGTTTGAGGAGCCCGAACCCGACGATGCACCAGCACACCATTAGATGACGATGAGGCCGGATCGCATTGCTTGTACAGTACAATCAGCCAAAGAAAAGAGATATACGTGACAGTCTAGTGCAACTGGCCGTATGGAACTCG
Organism: Exophiala aquamarina CBS 119918; assembly: GCF_000709125.1. NCBI lineage: Eukaryota > Fungi > Ascomycota > Eurotiomycetes > Chaetothyriales > Herpotrichiellaceae > Exophiala > Exophiala aquamarina. Next base: position 458,975 of record NW_013550570.1, on the reverse strand, counting down.
AGCAATATAGTAGTGAATTGCATTAAGCTGGCTCGATGAAGACCAAAACAGCCATCACTTCAGCATGCTTGCTCAGAAGGGTTTTGGCGGCACTTATTCATTGCATTGGCAGCTTTAGACCTCCCCTGGCCCAAGAACTAGATGATGATGGGTTCACTTCGACACCATATTCATTAGTACTACAGGACCATGTTCATTGCGTAGTTGTTTCACTGCTATCTCACCTTTGAAATGTCTAACAGAAGGGTCAGGTTGGCAACCACGCCAGTGTCAAAAGGGATGGGAAGAGTTTGATACAATCCTGTATGCCTTGTCTAAGGAAGACATCGTTGGATATCCGCAGATCTTACATATAATGGAATCTATTTTCGACGAGATGAGTGAGTGGCAAGTGGAACGGATTGACCTATCTTGACCTAAATCTGGGCAGACGTTTCAGGCGAATGGGACACGGCTGCAGGGCCCAACAACAGATGACCATACCAACCCCGTAGCCAACCCGGCTCTTTACTCCGTAGATAACCAGAATTCGAAATGTGGATTGGACAGAATGACTCTCTATTGTGTATAACACTCGTACTCTCATGTATGGCCTGGCTGGGGAGACGCGTCACAAAAAGATGGAGGTTGAAGCAGGTGATTTGACACTCAAGCAGCCCTTGCCGGCGAGATGGGCTGTCAAAAAGTGATAGTCTCATGCAAGTGGGTGTATGTATATATATGTCCTCCGTATAGTCCGTAGGCCCACGAGTATCCGCCGTATGAGGCTTCTTTTGTGAGTCCGACGTGGCTGCAGCTACGGACTTCCATCATGAACTTGCAGATGCCAGTGGTAGAGGGTATCGCTCTGTTGTCATTTGTCTGAAACGTGTAATACATGCGAAATACAAGATACAAGGTATGTGTTGCTCGTCTACGTAAGGCGTACTGGGTATTAGTAATTAATACAGCTCTACCATGGTCGACGCACGTGTTTCTGTGACTCGTGACCAGCCGTGACCACCCCGTGACCACCCCGTCACTTGGGATGCCCAAAACACCAACACCAAGATATCGTATGGTAAACACAACACAAACACAACATGCGGATGTTAATCTTAACCCAGTTCAAGGTGGGCGTTCCAAGGTTTCGCTAAGAATAATTGATGGATCATATCCTATCGAATTTCTCGAACTGGCTCGTATCCCTGAAGTTGGTGTCGGAGGTTCATCACCAAGCACCGACGCGTGGAGCCCTACGAGGACACCCACCACTCACCACTCACCATTCACCACTCAGCTGTTCACCACTGCGCTCAGTCAGACGGACTTTGGGGGCGGCGCTTCAGGCCTGGGATTATCATCACTCTTTAGCACCAGCAAATGCCAATCCAGGCCAGACTGCAAGGCCCTCGGGCCAGACCTGAAGCCTGCGGGGCGTGAGACTTTGGAAACACCATCTCAGCCTCCGTTCCCTCCATTTCAAGGCCAGTTCATTTCAAGTCATTTCCAGCGATAACGCCGGTTGCCGCCTGCGCTGTCCCAATCCGCGATCCGTATCCGATCTTCCCTCCTATCTTCCACTGCACACTACACTACGACGACGACGACTTTGTATTCTGGACTGGCACCCCCAAATTCAACATCCACCTCGTACCAGTAACACTGCTTGTTGTCTGCATCGTCATCGCCATTCTCTCGCTACTGTTCGTCACTGTCTCTCGTTATTCCACCCTCTATTACCATTCGAGCCTTGTCTTTATTCATACCTCTATCTTTAGTACATATTCGCAGTTCAACAGGTGTCGCCTTACATCGCACCGGAAAAGCCGGAGTCGCAGACACTTACCCCGTCACCTTACCTGAAGCCTGCTTCATTAATATTACACCAGACATCAGACACCCCCTCCTGTGTTGAATGCCAGGTCTGCCACTGCTCGAGCCTAATGGCAACCTATAGGAAAAGGTACATGTCGAGCACGGCGGACTCACCAGCGAGCTCGACGACTTAATGCCCAAGTGCTGGACGAGATCATGATAATGGCCGCGCCCATCGATCACGGGGCTCTGCCGGCACCTCCTCTTCACGCTTTAAACCCTATTCATTCCACCATGCCATATCTCGATCAACCGAAGCGACGAAATCGCAAGTCTGCAGACGCAGAATTAACCCGCTCCGCAACCTTCACTCGCCTGACTGCAACCGACACAGTTGCCGAATACCCTCCCATCAAGCGGACCTTTTCCGAAAATGTCATCTCCTTATCGTCCGAACACAAGCCTGGCAAGCTGAACGATGATGGTCACTCCACCAACTTGGAACTGCTTCGTCGCACCTCGCGCAAGATGAAGCGGAAGATGTCTAGTGCCGCTAGGTTTTCCTTGTCACCCGAAGATGAGGACGAAAACAAGGCCGATTCACAAAAGTCGTCGGATAATGGGGACCAATCCAAAAGCCTAGGGCGCTCTGTTGCTGGCACATTTCGATCAATTGCTCGGAAGTCATGGGCTGGCACCTCCAGACCCTCCTCACTATCGCCAACTCGAAAGGAAAAGAAGGAGAGAAGTTGGTCTCCGGAAAAGAATAACGGCATCCATGCTGCAAATTCCATCACCATTCCAAAGCCGGCCGTTGCCAGACAACCTTCAACCGGAGAACCTGACCTTGAAGCCCAGTCACCCGCCTTCCAGAAACCAATCGACGTTCTCCAGACGAGAAACAAGAGCGAACTGAGCCTCAGACGTCTTTCCAGAAACTCATCTTCAACATCCTTGAAAAGCTTTGCATCCACGGAGCGATCGCGTTCCAGACTCTCGTTCGGCCGTACACCTCCATTGCCGCCTTCCTTGTCCTCGGACCGATTGGCTGCTCTCAACGCAGAGGTTCCCAGAAAGAAAGATCCGTTGTGGTCTGCCTTCAGATCAATAGAAAGTGAATATGTTAATTTCCAAGCCAAAACAAGTCTGCAGCGGGCCAAGGTACTTCGCGGAAGCCTGCTGCCATTTCTGACAAAATATGCCCATCATCCCTCCAATCAGAATCTAAGGGCGGAGGATCTTGATCGTCGCATAGCGGTGTTGAATAAATGGTGGACGGGTCTATTGGAAATGCTTCATGGCAGCAATCATCAGCCACTTTCCGGCACCGATCGACCAGCCTTCCTAGAGGCTGCAGCGGCCATCATGATGCGACCTGAATGGAGAGCACCAGGTTTCGCCTCATGCCCAGGCGATACTCCACCAAGAAGCTCCATTCCGAATTCGAAATCGACCAATTCGCTGGAATCTGACGAGGTAGACTTCCTGGTGGACACCGTTTACCAGAACGTTCGCAACACATTCGTACAAAATCTCCTTTCTCAGATGGCTTTTGTGGTCGATAAACTATCTATGCGTAGCACTCCCGCTAGCCTCGTCACCTTTGCCGGCAAAGTTTGCGCATATGCTTTTTTCTTCTGCCCTGGTGTTGCAGACATCCTGACCAGATTATGGTGCCTCCCGCCGGGTACGATGCGCCGTGTGTTCTCTGAATTTGGATCTGAACGAGGAGATAAATTGGACCTTGCATCAAAGGCCCTGGCCGCAAATTTCCCTCCACCTGTCCGGAGCCTTACAGTGTCCTCCCAGGCAGGATTGTCCCGATATCTCCAAAGGCGTACCCAAGTTCCACAGGGAGCAAAGCATGTTCGTTGGCATGGCCCGTGGATTGGCAGATGGTGTGGACGAGACAGTGATCTTTTTTTCGTGTTCATCAAGTATTATCATACTTTGGTCGCTGATTTTGTCTCCGATGATGTGAGCCTCAAAGATCGAGCTGGCATTCCAGGTTTAGTCCCAGTTTGTGCTCAGGTATTGGTTGTCCTCGAGACGACAATCTACAGGCAAGCTGGACAGACGTCACTCGACAACTACTCTGCTGGCGCTAGCAACTACATCGACAACCCCGATGCACTTGCACCGCTTCCCATGACGATTGCAAACGCCACTCGATCCATCTCGGAGAATCGTCTGATCATGCTTTTGAAGGACATTTGTAACGACGCGACTCGCGAAAACACATTCCACCGCAGTCTTTTCATCGAATCTTTCGACGCTGTGACCAAGGCCGCCGCTCGAAAAATTTCAGTGTACAACAACGACGCATGTTTCGTTATTTGTGATTTTATGGAGGAAGTCCTTCCCGTTATGTTTCGATACAACCAAAGTTTTGAAGATACCCCTATGACGCTTGACTGGGCCTTTTGGCTACAGGTCTGCCAGCACATGTTAAAGAGCCAGACCACACTAACGCAGATCCGCTTGATCGCCTTTTTGTACAGCACTTGGTCCACGTGGACTCTTAATGAAGAACGAAAGCGTGAATTTGTTTTGGAATGGCTGTTGGATCCGAGCATTTTTGAGCCCATGTTTTGCCATTGGTCGTCTATGGTCCGACATTATTTTTATCGTCTGTTGTGTTGGAGAGTGGCGCGGTATGATGTGGACCTTTCGCCATTGGATGTGTAAGTGAATCCTCGAAGAGGCAGACATTCCATGCCGCCCCGACTAACAGAGCACCAGAGAAATTCTCCAAACGTTAGCGATTCGGCTCAACAAGCTCTGGGCTCATTACCAGTATCTCAAGGCTGAATCAGAAATGCGAGAAACACCACCGCCGTCCTGCACACCGTGTTCACCAGCACCAAATCGATACCTTGTTATCGTACGGACAGATAGTCAGCCAATTCTCTCAGCATCAATGACGAACTTTGAAAAATATCTCCCATCATCACTTATCAACCAAACCTCGCCATACCAAAACCACTCTTCCGCCCTCAGCTCCATCCCAGCTGCCGATAATCCAAGCCAACCCTCGAAGAAACGATGGAGTCTGTTCAAAGGTTTCAATGTATTCGGGCCCCTACCCGGCAATCATCGCCCAGGAGAGGTCACCCCACCAGGAACTCCCGACGAGAAAAGGACCCCAAACTCATCCACCGAGAACCTCCCCGGACCCAACAGCGCAATTACTACCACGGGCCAAGCACCCTCTCAACCCGCAACACCTCCTCATCAAACATTTTCCTTCAAATTCTCCCTCGAGTGGAACAACCAACGCTCAGCAGAGCAACGCAACCCGCGCAAACTGACACCACCCACTCTCCCCACCAACGCGCAGAATATCCTCCACAAGCTTCAAAACCGCCAGAGCTCAGGCAGTGGCGGCAGCGGGTCCACAACCAGCATCAGCGCCACGAGCGCGCACAGTAGCAGCACCGGGACCGGGACGTCCGAGGACGCGAAGATGCGAACGCGCAACGGCGAGATCAGGCCTCTGAAGCCTACGGCCCATGAGATCCCGATCGCCCGGTATAGTGGGCGCGCTCTGGCCGAGTGGGGCCAGGTTCTGGTTGAGTGCGGTCATTTTTACCACCGCCGACGGCTCGAGGGTGTGCCGCGGGATAGTTTGATTGAGACGCCGACGATGGGGGTGGAGACGTTCCGCTTGGCTGGATAAATCAAAGTGACGTGGCGAAGTCCTGGTTGGGTTTAAGTGATTGTAGTGCCAGCGAGCTCTTTTGGTATTTCGACCATCTTTTGTGAATATGGTCACTATTGGGATTTCATTCGGGCATAGATGGGATGTGGACAGGGCATGAGGGCGGTATTAGGTAGATCTCCATCCGCTTCGTATCAATTAGAAATCCCATTACCACTGTTACGGCAGCAGGCGAGGAAGGAATGCACACAACGAACATATAAAATCCTCATTAGCATACAGATGGTTCGGTACAGGTCCAGGGTGGTTTGGCACGGACGGTCCGCACGTTGCGTGCCACCAACTTAACCCACGAAAGTGGGGCTTTACCTCGTTCACGGGGACTTGCTGTGCTGTAAACGGTATGTGCGTACGGAGGACATGTGAGATCGGAGCTAGTTAATTACATACTCGGAGCATGTTGAGAGGGTCATAGCTTATATATGGGATAAGGCAAGGCTATAGTCCATCCTTGTCCTTGTGCGACGCCACGTGCAGTATTATACTCCGAATTTATCAGTTATGCGCGTGCTTTGGAAGATGGTGGCACGTCTAGTGAGATTTTTGGCGGACCCTTGCACTAGAAGTACCTTGTAGTTGGTTTGTAGTGGAGGGTCATCAAGGCCGTGTCCGTTCGAATATATAACTTCCGTACAAAATTGGCTATAGTATTGTGGTGAATCTCAGTGGTAGATCAAGTACAGCTTTGAGACTTGTCGCAGAGAACTATCCATATACTTTTCCACAGAGCGGGCGATTTCACCTGGCTCTGTGCTCCCTGCATAGCATAATTGGCGGTTCGTGGGGAATCCTAATTTACTGAAATGTAGGTAACAAAAGGGCACCTGGTCCTTGGCCTGATGTAGTCATTCCAGGGAGCAGTTGTGATCGTTGCATTCGACCTTGTATGTCTATATCAAGTTCACCCAATACGAAAGGGAAATATAGAGGATAGTTGTCGACATTCTCATCACGAGACTCTGGATCAGAGTGACGCCGCATGCAATCGTGACCACATCTCTGTACCTCTGGCTTCTTGGTCCACTATTTTTTGAGCATGCCGCACCCAGGCAGCAGTATGCATTGTCATATAGTGGTCCACCCCGAATACTCGGAGAGAGAGTGATAGACACTGATTGAAGGCATCCAATGCAGCAGTAAAATGCCCTTCATCCCACTTGAGATAGCCTAATTGCAAGAGTAGATCAGCACGACCTTGCACCTGTGCTCTCGTGTCATGGAAGGCACTGAGTCTCCCAGATGCATCTTTCATCAATCCCATAGCCTCGTCGTAGTTTCCCTGTCGTCTTTGGAGTTCTGTAATTCTGACCGCAATCGATGAAAGGCTGAATAAAGCCGCATCGGTCTTCTCTGTTCGATATCTGGCGAGTGCATGTTGGTGCAACTCCTGAGCATACTGAAATGCTGTTGGGCTCCTGTCTCGTATGCCTAAATCGACCAAAAGCAGAAGCAAGTTGGCAACAAGTTCGTTTTGGTCGTTAAGAGCTTCTGCGAGGAGGTCTTTTCCCGGCAAAATTGCACAACTTGCAAAATCAAAGAAGTCCGAGCACGCAAAACGGATAGCCCTCATTAAATTTGTGGACGGATGATCTTTCCCCGATGATTCCAATGCTTGACTCAAAGCATGGTCCAGTATCTTCTGTATCTTCGGCAATGCTTTCGGGAAATTTTGCACGGCAATTCCCATTATGTCCATGAGTAGTATTATGGTCGTCGGATTCTCTCTGTGCAGCACGTGAGAGGTCATTTCAACAAGGTCAAGATAAGTGAGCTCAATATGGTCCCTGGAGAGGTCATTCTCAATGAACGATGCCAGACTATAGCTTGCGTTTCTGAATTTCTCCACAGCCGGAGAAGTATGATTCCACGCAATTCTAGCCCGGTACACTTTCTCAATCCACCATTGAAAATATTCTCTGCCGCAATTCAGAGTATACTCTCGGTCTCTGATTGACTCGGGGGACTGGAGAGGTTGTAATGTCAATGATTGGTAGTTGGGCATCAGGATCTGGGAAGCTGCTGGTAGAAATACTCCAGCTACTTCTGTGGATGATGGGCATGAGGGTTGCTCATACTCCCGGCAAGCCTCGCTACAACCGTCCACGGATATGGTGTCATCAACGGATGAGGGAGAATTATTCTCTGCACCATCACATATCTCAGTGATGCGCGGCGATGTTCTGGTCGACACCGAGCGGTCACTGGGTAGAAAACAAGAAAGGATTTCAGGGCTCGAGACATCCTCAAGGGGCGTTATCTCTGTCATTGTGCCACCTGGTGTTGGTGCAGGAGTCCAATATTCGAGTCCTTCTGGGGTCTTTGGAATAGGCTCAAAGTCTGTAGGCTCCTCCGGTCTTCTGCTCCAATACCGTTGAATCTCTCCATCAGGACATTCCTGGCCTCGAGACTTGAAGATGGTCTTCTTGCCCTGACGCCTGGCCTGTATCTGAGCTGCGAAGATCATCTCGAGTTCCTATGATCCATGTGAGCATGCCTGTATAGCTGAGTTGCGTCTTCTCTACCTTTTTGTACTTGCCCAGGCGCCATTTCTTTATGTATGTCTTACAGTGATGCTCACTGCAAACTGTCAGTATGCTAGGTAGTATGGAATGGAGGGCGTCGTTACTTTGCTTGAAAGCCCTTGTCACGAAGGAGTTCCACTACCTCTCGGAGCTTCTTTCCCTCGACTTGATAGAGCCTCGTGAAATCATGTCGAAAGCTTTCCCATTCCTTACTCGTGTGGGGATGGAATCGCTTCCGAGCTTCCATATCGTTCCGTGGGGCACTGAACGCAGAAGTCAGATGGATATTGTTGCAGGTGTTGGAAGTGATCAGTGGTCAGGCTGGGATGAGAGCCCGACTTATTTGCACTTTGTTTTCTGGCACCGCTTCATTTCAGCCACTCAGGAAGTGAGGGAAGACTTGATCATGATTGGCTGTATCAAAAGTCGTTAGAGACAAGGGACCCTCATTCCCTCCGTGACGCCCAGCAGTGTCTGCTGAATGGAGGGTAGTAAATGGCACCTCTTGATTGGCTATACAAAAGTTGTTACATACCGAACGGCGCTAATGCAAAGGGCACTGACCCATGTCATTGGAGAGGAGCTGTATGCGCTCTTGCTATACGAGTTCGAGTTCTTTTTGGTTGGCTTTGTTAGGCATCGTAAATCCCAGGGAGAGCTGAGAGGTTGAGCCTGTTTGTTTGCCAGCCTCGCCATGTTGGGAACTAGCACTGTTAGCAGTTGCGATATGATAGGTAATTACGGAAGATTGTCCTTCGGTTCTGGTGAAGTAGTAATGGTAGAATGAGACATGCAAGGAACAGCTCCTCGAGATTGGCCTTTACATCGCGAATTGCTGCTGCAATGTAAGGGAGAATGCACACCGAACCACATGGGAGGCGACAATCGGATCGACAAGGCTGTTCCTGTCAACCCATGCTGATGCAAGCAGAATCATAATCGGGACATCTGTGGAAACCTTAGTTTCATGAAAAGTCTCTCGATACATGAAAACATCGGGTGATGAAATTATATAGTTGTGAATCAACAACCTCAGTGGGCGCCTGCCGGGTATCCGCGATTTAAAGCAATCTTTCTGAAGGCCAGACATAGAACCAACATCCACCTATCGCCAAACGAGTGAAGAAAAGCATCATTCCATTCTCCTGCTAGACCATATTCTTGCCATAACTGCCTAGGAATGCTGATAAGCCACTAGTTCAAACATTCCAGGAAGTTCAGACCAGATGATATTACAAAGTATTCTCGTCGCATGCTTGTATTCGCAGATTCGATAGGCTTGTAAGGCAAGCCCGAGACAGTCCTAAACTCCCGGACATAGGATCTGAGAAAGACGTCGCCACGAGTTCAGACTGTTGCGGCTGCCTTTCCTCTTGTCATTTTTGTGTGGCCGGCTCTGTCGCTCTTCAAGACACCAGTCGCGGTCAAGATATTCAGGATGAGGAGGGCAAGGAATATCAACCTGCGCAATGACTTGATTAGCATCAAGATAGGAGGCACTCAAAAAGAGATGCGCAGCTTACCAGAGCATCACAGCAAATGCCAACAGTGCGCCTGCTGTTCCTCGAGGATTGTAACCGTTGTACAGATCTGCATCAGCTGCAAATCCAGCGAGCCAAAAGATCATAGTCACAGCATTGAGTGCGATGGTCAATGGAGAATACCATCGTTCCACGTCCCCTCTCGACCGGGTTCCGAAATAGGGAAATCCGATCAAAAATCCAGTAACAAAAATTGTCCATACTGAACAAAAGACCAGAAAACCGAATCGGTCGTTGGCTTCATTGCCATCAGGAGTTACGTCGACTGCCCATGCGGACAGGCCAAGTTCGATAATGGAAAAGACGAGGGCAGTGCCCAGGAGTACAAGGATAGACAGGTCTGTCAAGCCCATTTCAAGTCACAGAAAGAAAAGGCAGTGAGCAATTCGGCAGGCTAGCAGGCTGTTGGGATGGGAAGTAGAGGGCGCGAAGGAGAGAAGAGTGTGTGACAAGGAAGAACTGGTCTTATCAGCCTACCGTACGAGCAAAGAAGAGAACAACTCCGCATTCATTCTAGGCGGCCTTTGTCAATGCGAGATGAGCCCTTCCCGTTTGCTTTGAGCATCGATCAGGTGCTCACAAGAGACGATCCAAGGAAATGCGAAGGACTGACGTCGAACAGGTTTCGCAACACGAAGTGACGCGCCATCGTTTTCATGGCATTTTCCCGGAAATTCTTGGGAGCGGGGCTCCATTACATAATACCGTGTGGCGGATCTTCACGTGACTGTGGCGTTATGGTGACGGCATTGTGGCGGTGAGCAAAGTCCTAATCCGGAAAGGTGGAACGGTGTGGCCGTGTTGAAAACAAAAGTACGCAACTCGACTGTCTGGCTATTCCCAACCTCTGCTCCCAAGTGAAAACACATTCGACGTGATTATATACGATATGATGTACCTGCCGCCCTTGCAGCATCATTCATGATTCCCAGATCGAGACAATCAATGTGGAAAGACGGCACCTACCACATGTATACATGTATACATGGGCGGTGGCAACCCTAGCCGCACAAACAGAACTTCCAAGCTGAGTTGGCCTCCAAAACCTGTGGCGAAGGATGGGCCTATGCCAAAACCATCCTCACTTGTCAGCATGTCTCCGATTCCACCGGCCTACGTGGCCTCGAGGATTGCCCCTAGGGGAACCCACGAAAATTGGCATCCGCCAATCAAACGATGGCAATATCTTCAGCCTTACGCCTCGGTGAGCTTCCAGCGGATTAAGCGTTACATTGCCGAGGAGCTGGCCCCTCCAAGTCAATGGCCACTGTTTGGCTTCAAGCTAAAACTGGGACTTTTGTCTCTCAGTGCCCTGGGATTTCCCTGAGCCTATTTAGGCACCCCGCAGATGTAGCGGATTGCGGATTGCTGCCCAGTGCCCACGCATTCTATCCGAAGATGACCATTTCCTTCTAAACCCTCCGCCAGACCGCCGGCGTTTCCAACTTTTTCTCTCGCTTGACGAATTCTAACACGTCCAGTCGTTCTCGGTGTCTCTCCGTTCTACTTTTGCGTTGAGCTGTACAAATATTAGCATCGATCCGCACTTAACCTCCGTCCCCAAGATACCGTAAGCGATGGGAGCGATCTCATGACCATGTTAAAGGTCGTCGGGAAGTGACTTGCAACTGGAATACCTTGATTTACAGCGGCTGTTCATTCTTTTTCGCACTCCTTATTGTCAGATAAACTCTCAATTCTCGGCATTGGCTTACTTTCGAAGACCGCGGTTCAATCTTGAATACACACAAGTACCGGAAACCGACTACAGTGATGACAAGCACTCATGTTGGAAGATTCGACGAACCTGCTCAGGCCCCAAGAATCCTATCATATTGGTCACTCATGTCCGATCAAGGGGCTATCACCCACGACATCTTGAATCACGAATATGCGGGTTCCGGAACAGAAGATGACCCTTACAGAGTGACCTGGATTCATGACGACTCTAGGAATCCATTAAATTTTACTATGAAAAGGAAGATTGTGATTATGGGCACTACCGCTTTCGCGACCTTAATTGTATCATTCACCTCATCTGCGTACATTGGTAGCTTGTCCATGGTCATTAAACATTTTGACGTCAGCAATGAAGTGGCCACCTTGGGTTTGTCTTTGTTTATCTTGGGGTTTGCGATAGGGCCATTAATATGGGTGAGTCACCGGTCCAATAAGATTTGATGATGCTAATGCAGAGAAAGGCCCCTTTGAGTGAGACGATTGGAAGACAAATCCCTTTCTTCTTCAGCTTCTTGATCATGGCTGCGTTCTCTGCGAGCTGCGCTGGCGCACAAAATATCGAGTCACTAATTGTTCTCCGCTTCTTTGCGGGTGCATTTGGCTCGTCTCCCTTGACAAATGCAGGAGGCGTCATCTCAGATCTTTTCAATGCAAGGCAACGTGGTCTTGGACTCTGCCTCTTCGCTGCGACTCCTTACCTTGGTATGTATAGCCTTGTACCAACTTCCAATGAGGTCGCAGAACTAACGCTCGAAGGACCTGCTCTTGGACCCTCCATTGGTGGCTTTCTCGGATCGGCAGCAGGCTGGCGATGGGTGGAAGGCTTCCTGGCGTCATGCACCGTAGTATGCTGGGTTTTGATGGCTATTCTGGTTCCCGAGACATATGCGCCGGTGCTCCTTCGAAAACGTGCTGAGAAGCTGACGAAAATCACCGGCAAACACTATGGCAGCAAGACCGACCTTGAAAAGGGCAAGGCCACTCTTACGAAACGCCTACAAACCGCGTTGTCTCGCCCATGGATCTTGCTTGCCCATGAGCCCATTGTTCTATTATTTACGTTCTATGCTGCCATCGTGTATGGAACACTCTACATGCTATTCGGTGCTTTCCCGGTTGTCTACGAACAAGGTCGTGGTTGGAGTGCCGGCCAAGGCGGTCTCCCATTCCTCGGTGTCATGATCGGAATCTTCCTCGGAACTGGCTATGCTGTGTTTGACAACAAACGCTATGTTCGCGTCCAGGAAGCACACAGGGGCTTTGCACCGCCAGAAGCCCGTCTCCCTCTCTGCATGGTATCCTCGGTCGCCTTGCCTATTGGAATGTTTTGGTTCGCCTTTTCGAATTCACCTTCTACACATTGGATTGCAAGTGTCTCAGCGATGGTGCCATTTGGATTTGGTATAATGCTGATATACCTTGGTATTGTGAACTATCTACTGGATGCTTATACCATCTACGCCGCATCTGTATTGGCTGGTATGTCCATTATTCGATATATGTTTGGGGCAATCTTTCCGCTGTTTACGACCCCCATGTACAGAGCATTGGGTATCCACTGGGCATCCGCGATACCGGCGTTTGTGTCAGTTCTGTGCCTACCAATTCCGTTTCTATTTTACAAATATGGTCCTGCCATACGAACACGGTGCAAATATGCTGCTGAATCTCAGCAGTACATGCAAAAACTGCAAGAGGCTGCAACTGGAAGTGCGAGAGTTCAGGCCGGATCAAAAGAATTCGCAGAAAAACCCGAGCCGACAGACCATACAAAACCCGAAGACCTGGAACTCCAAAGAGTGGTTTCTGCGCATTGAATCAGTTTAAAGCCATCGTACTTTGTTTACCGGAAAGGAGGGCTTCAACATCTCAATCGGAGGACTGCATTACGAAATCATGGCCTACCTCGGCTCTCTGCGGAATTGTCTCCAACATGAACTTGGGATGGAGTACGCAGCTAGAGTCAACTCCCAAGATAGCAGTGATCAGCCAAAGAAGTCCTTGACACCTCGTACTACCATGCAAGTTCCCTATGGTGCAATGATCATCCTAGCTCCTCCGGGGTCTGAGACCTTCCATGATAGGAATGTCGTGGGATGTGGCATGCTTTTGCAAGACTGCAACTAGGGGACGTCCCCAGCCAGAATGCAACCTCAATAGCTCCAAACCGGTAATGATCTGTGCCAACCAGGCTTACCGCTTCTCGTTAGAGTGAAGGTCTATCCATTCCTCCCTGTCAGTTACACCAATCAGATGGTCGGATCCGATCCAAAGCCCCGAACTCTGACAAGCACAGGCAAGCTTCGTCCCACGCGGCGACGGACATGCTTGGTAGTGCTTGAGCTTTGACTACCAGTAGGCACATACTTAGCGAGCCATAGTATGCTATCGGACCCTACCTGCCTTTTGTGCCTCGTGTATCGTCATTTATATTCACTCATTGATTACTCGTGCCCTCGAGATGTGAACCATAAAACATCGTCGCCTGCCTCGGCAGACGATAATTTTTGTCTTTCGTCTCGGAGGACGTCGACAGCGCCAGGCCTTCTAAGATGAACTTCTCTAGCTCAGCATGTGTTGCTACGATAGCCTTCACCAGCCTAGCAGCAGGGCTAGTCGGACCTCTAGGCTCTAATGGCAGACCAGCCAACTACACAGCCTACACCATCGACCAGCTGATAGACCACTTTCAAGACAGTCCACGGTATGCACCGAACACCAACGCGACGTTCACGCAGTGGTATTACTTCGATGACACATACTACAAGCCTGGTGGACCTGTCTTCCTGTACATCGGTGGGAAACAGAGGGGCCATCGCGGTTCTCAAATCTACAAACGGGGGCCGTTCAAATCCTCATGAACGCAACGAATGGCCTCGGCGTCATCCTCGAGAACAGATACTACGGCGAGAGTTATCCGTTCGAGAACAGCACGACGGACAACTTGCGGTATCTGACGGCGAAACAAACTATCGCGGACAATGCATACTTCGCGCAGCACGCCGTCTTTCCGAACGTCACGGGCGGAGATAATCTCACGGCCGAGACGACACCGTGGATCGATCCTGTACGGCGGCAGTCTGGCGGGTGCGCAGACGGCGTTTTCTCTCGTCGAGTACGAGGGCTTGTTGTGAGGTGGCATTGCTTCGTCGGGCGTCGTACATGCCGTCCTGGGCTACCCGGAGTGGTATAACCCTATCCAAGTCAACGGACCTTCGGACTGTATCGCGCGGATCAACGATATTGTCGACAAGATGGACTCTTTGATCCAGTCAAACAACATCGAGGCAATCCAGGAGCTGAAGTCAATCTTCGGCCTGGGAAGCTTGCGTGACTTGTGAGACTTCGCTATGATAGTGAGTCTTAGATTGCACGTCTGGTTAACTTCCGCTTGAGCGAAGACGCGAGAAGCAAAATGCAAACGAACCACCAAACAATCACAGAATCGCATTCCCGATCGGCGGACCGATGAAACTACCCGACCAACACATGGCAAGAGCTGAACTGGTAGCCGGAGTACGACCACCGGGACTTCTACGAGTTCTGCGGTAATGCGACGGACCCGAATGCCGATGCGATTATCACGGCGGTCGACACGCTGCTGGCCAAGTATACCAACGGTTCGGCCTGGACGGGGCTGGGCGGATATGCCGAGTACGTCAAGAACGTGGTGGTGTCGAGCTGTGAGAGCGAGGACCTGGTTGATACGACCGAGTGTTTCTCGACACAGAATCGTGAGTCATCCTTATCTTTTTTCTGATCCTCTTGCATTGCATCCTCGCCTTCTTCTTTGTCGGACTTTTTGGACTGCTCTCTTCCTTTCCACCTCTTCCAGTCGAGTCCTGTACTATATCAAGCGACGCAATTCCCTGCCCCTCGCTGGCCCTCCCATGACATCCCATCCAAACTAACTCCACACCCGTTCCCTTCACAGAGACATTCTACGCGGACCCTAACAACAGCGGGTCCCGGTCGTACCTGTACAGCACGTGCATCGAACAGGGCGCGTACCAACCCCCGCAATCATACGGAACGCCGACGCTGCTGTCGCGCGTCATCGACCTCTCGTACACGCAGCAGTGGTGCACATGGGCGTTCCCGGCGGGGCCATCGTCACCGCAGGCCGTGCCTGACCCGTCCGGGCCCAATCTGACATGGTACAATTCGTACGGGAACTTCGGAATCGCCGCGCCGCGCCTGCTGCTGATCGACGGCGCGAGCGACGTGTGGCGACGTGTGCTACCACTGGCACAACGCCAGCACGCGCTACGGCGGCCAGCAGATGCTGGTTACCGGCGCGGGCCATCACTGGGATAGCTACGCTATCCTCGACGTCTAGGCCGAGCCGGATTTCATCCGGGGTGCGCATGAGTGGGAGTTGAGGAGTTTCTTCAAGTGGTTGAACAAGTGAGAGCAGACCCGGGGCGAGGGGAGGACGGCGGATGGGTTGTGAGCGGCAGGAGCTTGAAATGGATATGGAAATGAGAACGCGAATGAGGCTGAGGCCGCGCACGTTCGAAGCCTGCTATATGTAACCTGAGGGAGCGAGCTGCGACTAGTGCATGGCATGACGTGTAAACTTACGTGGTCTATTGTTCTTAATATTCTCTTCCTACCGTGTTGGCGTGAGCATCTCAAATCATATTTACTGGCGCCCAAGTTACACAGCAATCACGGAAGCAGATCCGTCTTTACATGGAGGACATATAACTGTAAGACACATACCCCTCGCACTGCCCCGAAGTCTGCCTCGCCACTCAAGGTCTCCATGTGCAAGCGTCTGGAACTAAACTGTATTTTGCTCAGTATTGGCTCTTCTTGCCCCAATGCCATCACATCACAGCCTGGCCCTCTCCCTGCTATCTTTCACCACAACACCCTTCTTGCCCGCCTTATTCATGTCTCTGAGCACCCTTCTCAGGATCTTGCCCGAAGGGCTCTTCGGAATCTCATCGATGATCTCGACCTCCGTGACCCATTTATGGCGCACCTTCTTGTCCTGGACATACTTGATCAGCCGCTTTCCGGATTCTGTGGGATTGTTGCGCTTTGACTGATTCAGAACCACATAGGCCTTAGGCCGTTCGCCCGAGTAGTCGTCAGGAATGCCGAGCACAGCTACATCCTCGACGTCTTCGTGGCCGAGAAGGAGATCTTCCAACTCGGCCGGCGCAACGCCTATGCCCTTGACCTTAATCATCTCCTTCAGACGATCGGTGATGGTGATCAGTCCTTCTTTATCCAAAGTTCCGATATCGCCTGTGTGCAGGAAACCGTCCCGATCGAATGTTTCTTCGGTTGCTTTCTTGTTGTTGAGATAGCCCATAACGATTTGCGGCCCGCGTGCCCAGATTTCTCCGGGTTCGTTCAAGCCACACTCCTTGCCCGTTTCAGGATCCACGATTTTCACCTCGGTCGAGGCCACGATGGTGCCAACCCGGAAGGCATACTTGTAGTCATATTTATCCGGAGGATGGGCGGTGATGCACGAGCATGATTCTGTCATGCCATAGCCTTGCTTAAATCCCGTACCTGGAAATTGCTTCTGGAGCAGATCTAGGATTTCGGCCGACAGAGGAGCAGCACCGGAGGAGAACCTTTTTATCGAGCTCAAGTCATACTTGTCGATAGTCTTTTTATCCCGGACCATGCGAATTAGGATGGGAGGCACTAGTAGCATTTCCTCCAGCTTGTATTCCTGCACTGTGGCGAGCATCGAGTCCATTGAGAAACTAGGTAGCATGTAGACATTCGCGTTCAACAGAACAGGTAGATGCATCTGATGTACGAGACCCGTGATATGAAACAGAGGCAACACGGCCAGAATACGCCGGAGAGTATCAGGGGAGATTTGTTGGATCTGTAGACACTGTGCAATCACGTTGGAATGTGCGATCATGACGGCTTTGGGTAGGCCAGTGGTTCCACTGCTGAAGGACAGGAAACCACAGACATCCTTATTCTTCTTTCCGGGTGGTAGTTTGAACTGTTCAATCTGGCCTGTCTTGCCGTACGACTTGCCAATTTCCAGAAGCTCAGACATGGTGGTAAAGCCTTCTAGTGTGCCCTCAAGTAAGAACACCCTCTCTTGTGGGATGCCAGCATTCTTGGCCGCAGCTGCAGCGACTTGCATGCTGCTGGGAACGGTGAAGAGGAACTTGGCATTGGCAGTCTTCAAGGCGTAGCTCATCTCTTCAACGTTGTATGCAGGGGAGGCACCAGAGACCACACCACCGGCACGTAGCACGCCGAACATGGAGCATGGATACCATACGGTATTTGGAGAGAACAGGGCAACGGTCTGTCCTTCCTCAAGGCCGTACCTCTTGACCAGTGCCGTTGATAGGTGAGTGGTATGCTCTTTCATATCGGTGTAGCTCAGATGCTCTTTGGTGGCAGCATTGGTGAATCCTTTGACCTCTTCTGGCTTGAAGTTCCGCAGAGGACTGTGTTCGGAATCGAAGAGCCATGTCCATACAGGGAGATGCCATGGCACTGAGAAAGGTTGATGGTGTTAGCGCTGCCCGTATGGTTGAGGGTGGAGCAGGAGAATAACCTACTCTGAATTGGAGGCTGCTTCGACTTGAAGATAGGCATGTTGTCGATTATTGAAAGGATGAGTTGGCAGACAGGGACAGCAGTAATAGGAGGAAGTCAAGAGCTGAGGAAAGGACAAGGAAGCTCGTAACCTTCCTGAAGCGTCAAACCCAACCCATGGCGAGGAACGACGAGGAGCAATAACCCCGGCAAACTGCTGGTTCAGGACGTTGCGAGCTTGGAGGGGACCGAGTCGGCGGGTTGCCAGCGATGGGTTGGTGGGTTGGTGGCAACAAGAGTCAGATAATATCCTCGGTTGCAGTCCAGATGCGGAGAAAGAGCAACCGAAAGGTCAGGCCGACTCAGGGAACGCGGAGTAAGAAATAGTGTCAGACACGAAGAATGACCGGCCACACGTGACTGCAGACAGGTACTGAGCGGGAGACGCGTGGAATAAATCACGTGACACAGTTGCAAATGCTCATTATCATCTGTTTGGTTGGGTGGCTGCTCATACTTTACACACCGACCAGCACACACAGCACACACAACACACACAGGCGCATATCGAAAATGGCCACATTGGTGCATGCTCGTCTGTTCGCCTGTCTGCATATCTGCCTATCCACTGCGCACCGCACCTCGTGTTCCCTCGTGATGCCTGTTGTGTGCACCAAGAAAAAGTCATACTCGTCCGTCTATCGTACAAATGCAAGAGGCTCAAGTACTCAATCTCAAAAGAATGAAACCAGCTCAACCTGAAGCATCACCCTGAAACGCCTTGATCCCATGGCTGCTGTGAAGGGATTACCATATTCAACATTCAGAACATGTTAAACTAACACTCGGGGGTTGTTTATCTGCACCTGGGCTCATCCGTTGCAAGGAGAGGTACCATTCTATGCAAGTAATGGTTCCTGCTCGGCCTTGACATCCTCTGATGGAGCGGGGAGATCAGTCTTGGGAGCGCTTGGGAATGCATCTTCCTTGACTGCCGGGGTGGGGATCTTTTGTCGAGAGGCTCCAATGTTGCCCACCAAATCCTGTGCCTTGGCTGTGTATGCACCAGTGTATTGCTTGACAGTATCAAAGCCTTTGCTGGTGTGTTCAGCTGTCAAGTCCTTGATCTGGTTTGTTTGCTGGCCAATGATCTTTCCCGCGTGCTCGAGTTGAGAGTCAATCAGCTCCTTGTTCTCAATGTAGATCAGAGGGGCGATGAAGGTAACAATGGTGCTGAAGAGTGCAAAACCCCAGAGAGGAAGGAGCTTGATGAGGTAATAGGAGACAAGGGATGCGACAAAGGCGCCTGCAGTGACAATGACATTCTCGGCAAAAACAATTCGCTGAGCCTCGATGACAAAGAAGTTGATGAGGTTTTCGAGGTCATCGAGTGAGGTCTCGAGAGTCTCCTTGGGGATCTTGTAATATCTTCGAGGACGGACGGCGTTGGTGACGCTGGATCCAGTCACAAGCTTGCTGGCAACTTCAGCGGCAGTGACCACTACACAGGGTAAGTAAATTGATTGACGAGGGTCTGGATCATGCTGTACCTCCAAGGGTGGTCCAAGTAACTTTGAGGCTGTATCGAAGGACGGGAAGATAACGGAATGCAAAGATCAATGCGACTGCGGCAAGGAAAGTAATTCCAGTAGCTCGCTTGTTCTTCCACTAGATTGCCATATGTTAGATATATGTCCCCGCATTCGATGTGTCCTTGACTTACGGTCAGGAGAGTGTAGAAGAATGAATGGTAGTGGGTTAGGGGTGTATCATTGGCAGCGGTGTGCGAGGGAGTCTGGCGAGAGCTGGCAAGACCACTGAATTCATTTTTGGTGGCACCAGCTTCGTTCTTGATAGAGGTTGCAACGGGGCCTGGAACCAGAGTTTAGCGAGGGTGTGTGAAAAGATTCCACGTTCTTACCGTTGACCACGTTTTGTGTGACGGGGTGGTTTTGGATGGTGTTGACAGCGGACGAGGCATCTAGACATGGTCAACAGAGGGCGGAGTGGTCGAGAGATTATGCCAGAACTGTTTGATGGGTTAGTATTGAGCGTAAAGATTGAATTCGAAATGAAGCAGCAAACATACCCTACTGTTGATCAGGGTATCTTTCAATGGAGTCCCATTGGCACCATTGGTGGTGGGAGGGCTGTCAGGGGTATCGTCAAAGGTAGACATGTTGATTGGAGATGGCTTTTCGGGGATGTAATTAGAATAATGTACCGCGATGGTAAGAGTGAGTGTATAATACTTGTGCAGTGGGAAACGCTGATTGATTATCGACGTTGATGTGCTTGGTTGATGTGGACTATAGAGGTAGAGAGAGAGGTTGAGATCGGATGGGATTCAATAGAGGAACGATGGAGGGTTGAGGATGGAGGATGGAAAATGGAAGAATGGAGGAATGGAATGAGGTGGAAGAAGACGAAGCTGTCAAAGTTGGCAAAAAGGCCAGTGATGAAATGGAAGTGGACGCTGTGGATGGAGTGCAGTGGGTGTGTGAAGGGGAGAGGCAGAAGGGGAACTTGGTCCGTTTTGTAACGACGCAACCGCTACTGTTTCTCGTGCAAGGTGCGCTTGATGGAATGGCGCACTCCGGAGGCACTACTAATTTAACAGCTAGACTAAGGTCACTACTTATATTAGTGAAGCTCTACGCCTGCCTGGAGGAACCATTAGCCATACCATTAGTACACTAGGTATACTAACTACCCCTTAGTGCGAAGTTAAGTAGTTCTAAGTTAGGTGTAACTGCCTCCAACACACCACCATCCACACCCACACTGGTGCCACACCTGGTGTCCTCTGACGCAACTGCCTCGACTCCTTGTTTTCCCTTTCGCTGCTTCCCTTTTTTTATTTATTTTCCGTGCGAATAAGACAACCGGTCGCGTGCACCACCAACACAGGCAGTCAACAAGGGAAGCCACGATCGATGATTCCGTCACTCACACACCCACACACCTTCCTCCAAGCCCCGACTCCTTCTTCCACACATTCTCTATCATCTGGACACTTTGTTCACCTGCATCACACACGCCCTGCACATGATCCTTAGGTCAAGAATTCTTGCTGCCTGCCTACTCACCATCACGAGAGAGCCCCTGATTCATGGCATTTCCCCTACAGTTGGGATTGAGGGACCCCTGGTTCCAATCATGCCGTCTCCCCTAAAGTCCCGGAATTCAAGGTTTTGACATGTGATAATCTTGGCATCAGCCACACTTGATGCCGATCGCTATGACACAATTCCATCCTCCGTCACCGTTACGATGCGTATACAATATACTGCATAACCTGAGCACTGGGAGTTAGTACCTCGCAGGGATACTGCAGACGACTACTCCTATGCCTTCCTCTTCTTTCCCCTGTTGGGATTCTGTATTATTTGGTATCCACCGACTGACCTAGGTATGCAGGCACCAAAGCCCAGGCTTCCCAGATTCGCTCTGTTGGCTGTCTCGTCTAAGGTACGCCGATTGTATTGCGGTTGCTGCTGCTATTGCTACATCCGGATCCTCCATGCGCCTTCTACCGTGGCGAAAAACCCTTTTATTCTTCACAGCTATCAGGTCCCTCCTCACCCTCGCTACCCTCCGCGCCTTCATCCATGGCCTCGGCTGTCACTGGTGCCCCATCGATTTTGCTCCCAGGCTTCTTGCCCTTGGGCCCGTATGAAATCACCTTCCATCCATTGGGTCGACTGGAGTCTTTGACATATTCTGACATGGGGAACTGGTACAATCATTAGCTGCAACTCCATCATGCGTCCATATCTTTGCTTCGCTACTCACATAATGGTCGTTCTTCTTCATTGTCACCACCCATGGCACATTGTCAAATGTCATTGCACGCAGCCGGAAGTACGTGTTGTCTTCGATCTTGCTCACTTCCTTGACAAACGCATCGAGATCTGGCGTTCGGGTCCCATTAACGTGCGTGATGAAATTCGTTGGGGCCAGCCCATATTGATATGCCGGTGACCCTCGACTCCGTGCACTGACATAGATCTCTGAATGCAGTTTGCTGATCTGCTGTCGCACCGCGTGGTGCGGCTTTTGAAGAACCGCCCCACAAAATATCACCGCTCGCGAGGTTTCCAGGTCCTGCGTCGGCACCGTGGGCACTCGGAGACGCACTTCCTGCCCCTTACGCACCACAAGTGCCTCCAACCATTCTTTATCGTACATGATGTCGAAATCCGATACTCGCGTAATCAATTGGTCGTTCAACGTGAGAATGATATCGCCTTCCTGGAGCAATTGTCCATCGTTGGGACCATTGGCTGGCCCGCAGTCAACCTTCCGCACAATAAACAACTGATGTCGTGAAGGATTGGCTTTCGCCACCTTTTTAATCCATTCTTCGGACACCCCCATGATTCGGCACTGTGCCATTTGAACCACATACGACTCCATATTAAGGATGCGGAGCTGGGGGATCACCCCGGCCCGGACTTGATCCATCACCGGGTTGATCATCGTCGTCGCTACACCAAGGTGATATTCAGTGTCCCGATGGCTGCCCTGGCTTCGTTCACCCATGTAGGTGAGCCACAGGGCTTGCACAACCCCGTCCGCTCCGATCAGAACTCCAGACGAGCACTGTGATGATAGCCCAGTGTCCACCGTAATGGCATCTAGGTTGACCGCTCGGTATCTGGGTGCTGCCGCATTGGCGGGGATCCCAACAGCCGTGATGTCGGTCACAGTGGTCTTGGCCACCACCACCCGATGATTCTGGTTGAAGCCAACGAATATCGTGTCTGCTCCTTGCTTGATCGTCTCGGTCGACAATTTGGCGGTTTGCACAGGCGCTTGCACCAGCTTTGGGTCATACTGGATGATGGTATAATTGGTTAGTGGATGAAGGAAAATAACCTTGCCTTCTGTCTGAATGGAATCAGCCACCGTCACGGTAATGTCGCATAGGTCGTAAGGGACAATTGCTCTCGAGACAGCCACAAGCCCCTTTTCAGCATCAATCACCAGTCCGAATCCTGTCCTGCGTGCCTGAGGGTACCCATCAATCTTCACCGGCATATAGCACGACACCTTCACGAATGATCGAACTATTTCTGCTGCTGCCGGAAGGTTGACCCCATCAAGCTGAATAAAATCAGCCGATTTAGGCTCCGGTGGGACTGCTGGCTTAGCGAGCCCAAGGTCTTTGAAATCCCACAGCCCAGTGCTATCGTTTCGGGTCGAGAGTCTCATCTTTGGGTGCCAATGTCGGTCAATATGAATAATGCTAGTCGCTCTGGTGTGCAAATCCCTAATATGCCGGTATGATATAACGACCCTTGCACGATCGGGAATCGCCTTCATCACCTCAATAAACGTATCCAGATCGGGTGTCGGCTTTTGATCCACAGTGTCGATAATCCAACCAGAGAGAGCATTGTCCATCTTGAATGATCCTGCAGCCTCACATGCGTACAGTCCCTTGCAAGCAATGGCATACAACCGGGCTTGTTGATAGGATAGATTATGGAAGCTTCCCCCAGCCACAGTAACAAACCGGTCAGGAGTGATGGCATGCAGGTCACGTACGTCAAGTGTAACTTCGAGGTCCTCTCCGCCACGCTGGAAAAGGAGGTGTACTGTGCCACTCACACTTGCGTCCAAGATTGCATCCAATTTGACAAACGAGGTCAAAAGTTCCCCATTGACTTTGATCAGCACATCACCTTCCTGAATTTTGGTATCCGCTGGGCCTTCTGGTAGTACAATCTCGGCCACCAGCATACTGTTCTCAGTCGGGTAGTGTTTTCGTACTTCAGATTCCCAGTTTGGGGTCAGACCAAGCCGTCTGCAGTCATCAAAGGGCTTTAGCATCCACTGAGTCTGGATTGTTCCTCGAGTAATTGGTGACCCATTCTGGAGACACTGCAAAGCTCGCAAAGGCCTGTCAAGAGGAAGGAAATAGTCGGTGGCAGCCCCGTCAACACGGCCCCCTGCCTGCAGGGCGACCGCATTGCCACCTAAATTTACCACGGGACTACCAGAGCTCCCTCCAGTGGCGGCGGCGGCGGCTTGTATATAGTTGGTGTTGAAGTCACTGTATCCCTCGCCGTATTCTGGAGCATTGCGATCCAGCCGACTGATCACACCGGACAAAATGCTGAGCTTTTCACCGGCATCATTGCCCACAACGCGCACTTCCACGCCGACTTTGGCCGATTCGGGTTGTAGCCCAAGCGCCTGGACCTTCATATACTTGATCGCCTTGGGATCAAATTGTAGGATGCCAAAATCGTGTACTGGGTCTCGATAGACAGGCCGGACGTCACACTACCGCAGATTAGCAGGTTGGCACGAGGTCACATACAGGGAAGGGCACCAACCTCTTCGTGGTTGTCAAACACGCAATAGCCCCAAAAAGGACCGGAACAGACAACGTGCCGATTTGTCAAAATGTAACCATTCTCTGCATCCACGACAAAGCCAGTGGCTTGACTTGACGTAGATAGGTCAGTATCAAACGAGCAAGTTTGACAGAAGTGTATTGAAACCACGCTTTTGATCACCTTCTCGATGGTCGCTTGCCATTCTGGAGAGTCACCTGCAGCCGAGACCGCGTTTATAATGGGGACGGAGCTCGACTTCGCTTCAACGTCATATACGGACCCATTCTGTGGTGTTGCGTCTCCCGGGGTTGGAACTCCATTCTCTTGTTTGAGCTGTTTCTTCGGTCTTTCAATCGCGGAAATAGGACTAGATCTTCGCTTGGGGCGAGCTTCTCCATTGGCCGACATGTTGGCCGTGTAGTATCTATGCTGTTGCGAAAAGTTCGAATAATTATGAGGGCCACGGCCGGCTCTGAGATTGAGATGACGGCCAAGGGTGACGCAGGGCGCTGAAACGGCGAAAGGGGATCGACGTTGACTTGGGAAGTTGGAAAGGACAGAACTAATTTTTGACCGTTGACAGTATGTGTAAAATTGACCAAGGGAGGACAAGTTTCTGGTGGACTGGGTATTACAAGAGGATAAAAAAGATGCCCGTTGAAGTATGGGGCGGATTCTGAGAATCATCCAGAAGCAGAAAACTATATAAGGAGTGAAGCTCTTCTCAGGCAGTTGAGAAGGCAGCAGCGAGAGTAACAGTGACCGCTTCGTTCAGGCACAAGAGGTGAGGCTTCACTGATTCTGCTTGCCGCCGACAAGGCGCTTCTTCTTGAGGACATTTGCTCTCAGGCTTTGCATGACGAAGAAAACTCAGCCTTGTACTTCACCGTAGAAATGTGAGCACGTGATAATTATGCCACGTGATAGTTGTGCCTTCCACGTGATACACCACTGATGTCGTCGTTCATATTGGAAGAGAAGACGTTACTCCGTACTCTTGTCTTGTGTCAAGAAATTTGGACCTCAAAACACATTGCCGAAGTTCTTTCAGCGGTCAAATCTGACCGCGTCGTAAAGGAAATTCCATGCCTATTGATTCCTCCGTATGAAGATGTCATCTTGACTTGGAGCCTGCAACAATAATAGCAAGTGCTGATTTTGTATCAATTCGCTAATCCTTCCAACTCCTACCGAGCACCTCCATCCACACTGGGTTCAGAATGCGAGCAGCCTGGGAAAGATGTCGGGCTCTAGCCT
The DNA here is from genome assembly GCF_000709125.1 of Exophiala aquamarina CBS 119918. Classification (NCBI taxonomy): domain Eukaryota; kingdom Fungi; phylum Ascomycota; class Eurotiomycetes; order Chaetothyriales; family Herpotrichiellaceae; genus Exophiala; species Exophiala aquamarina. Next base: position 433,510 of record NW_013550570.1, on the reverse strand, counting down.
CACCGGGAACGACTTCTACCCAATCCTGTCATCCTTGTAATTTGATCACCAGATTCCACTAGGTTGTTACGAGTACTCACCTCGCTCGTCTAATCAAGGACCAGATCCATTGTTGATTGGGTTTGGCCCCACGCTATGCACGCCCCTGAACCGTATCGCTTACGACTTGCTCGGGGAGCACTTTTCCGTGTACTAGTAAACTACTGACTACTACATACTACCGCGGAATCCCGTTGTCAAGGCCTTGCCATCGCGACTTGGCTGAAAGTTTTCAAAGAGCAAGTGTACTCGCTCCCTCGCACAGGGTTATCTGTTGTGCAAGCTTAATGATGACCCCGTGTGGCCTATTGGCAAGACTGTGTATGCTGCATTTGCGAAACACGCTACCATCCCCCATTTTCAGCCTGATTATATAATAAACATTGGGCTTTCCTGACTGTACGTCCAGTTTACGATTCACGTTTGCTACCAAAGCGTGATACAACACCATGGCTTCCTTATCATCTCCTGTCTTTGACAGGGATGGTTATTCTTTCAAAGCGATGTGGGAACAGGCTCAGGTGAGATTTCAGGACAGGACCGCAAAGTCTCTCAAATCTGCCACAGGGAAGTCTCTCGAGGATGTGCTGAAAGAGCTGGAAGAAAGATATCCTGAAGATAACATTTTTGAGGCAAAAAATGGCAGCCAGTCCAACGTGAAGGATATTGTGCGGAATGTTTTGAACTGCATCAATATTTTGGGAGGGATCGTTGCACAAGGTGCATCAATGGTGTGTATCTAATGTCCGAGCCCTCCCTTGGGACGAAGAACGCCACTGACCCAGACAGGCGTTTGGTGGTGCCGCCGACATCTGTTACTCTGCGGTCTCATTCCTCATTGAGATGCATGCAAGGATAGACAGACTCTATGAAGGACTTGCCCAGCTCTTTGAGGAGATATCGACATTCCTCAAAACTTTTAAGATTTACAAAAGAGTCGAAAAGTTCGCCGAGGTTGACCCTGAGCTCAAAGCAATCACCGGCAGACTCATGATCAGCTTCGTAGATATTTGTGCCCTCTCTATCAAGCTACTGAATGGCTCCAAGTGGAGGAAGTTCAAGACCGTGTTGAAAGTTGCTCTTATGGACGATGACTCCGGGATTCGTGCTGAGCTTGACAAGTTCAAAGGCTTGATCGATCAATCTAGCCGAATCTCAGATGCCGTGACCCTCGAAAAGGTTATGGTGTCTCACCACGAGGTTGTTCAGCTGCTTCAAAATGCCTCGGAGAGAAGCGGCCAGCAACTCTTGTATCTTGAGGGTATTAGCAGTGGTGTTAACGTTCTCAAAGCTGACATAAATGAGCACAAGACTCAGAGATTGCACTCAGATCAAATCCAGGAGCTGATGAAAAAATTGTCCATCAATCAAGAGACTGCTAAATTTTCTATGAGGTATTTGGACGACGTCAGAACAACGCCCATTCCCAATTCTGGTCTCTGGTTGAAGGACGTAGAGGAGTATCATTCATGGGCTGACAATACATCAACGAAAACTAACTCACTGCTCTTTCTGTATGGTGGAGAGAAGTCAGGAAAAAGCTTTTTGATCGGCAGCATCCTTGATGAGCTGGATTTCCAATTTCGTGAGGGACGAAAAGCCGAAAGCCGGGCTTCAGTAGCCTATTACTGTTTCTCCAAGCTGGACAAGAAGCTGGAAGCGTCTAAATCCATCAAGAACCCACAGCTTCCTGCCACAGCTTTGAAATCCATGGCTGTACGAATTGCCGAGCAAAATATTAGCTATTCCAAAGAAATGTCTACATTTTGGGCAACCAAAAAGGCAACCGACCATGCGAATATGTCCTTCCATGAGCTCTGGACGGCCTTGCAGCTTTCTGTGCCCAAGGCCGATACAATGCACTACCTGATATTCGATGGCTTGGAGGTTTTGGCAGAGAGTGATGCCTGTGAACTCTTCGACGTACTGCTAAGCGTCCAAAATCCTAGAGTTCGCATTCTAGCAGCCTCAGATGAAGCCATTCTTGATGCTTCCTTGGACTCCATGCGAGATCGTTTTACTGAAGCCATTATTCCCTCAATCCACATAGAGCTCAGCAATGGTTTGGACATTGGCCTTTTCATCGATGCTTATCTCTCTCAGAACGGAGAATTGTTTGGACAGGATGTGGAGACTTCTAAACTGAAGGACTGGCTTCGCGAAAAACTTCCGGGACTTGCAAAGGGTAATTTCTACCGTTTGCAAACCGCCCTCGATCAGTTCGCCGAAGATTACAAAAGAGGCCAAAGCGCATCAGACATTATGCGGGATCTGGAGGCCGCCGACCTCTCGCAAGACCCCGCTGCTGCTGCTAAGCAGGTGGTCGCTCGTCTCAACAGGTCGCTCAACAGCCAGGAGATCGACCAACTCAACGAACTGATGATATGGACTATCTATGGCTGGCGGTATCTTGAAGTGGATGAACTTAGAGCCGCGTTATTCCTGCGCTTTAAATCGGACCCGGCTCAACCGTTGGCCGCGCAACTGAGCGGTAGAGGGAAATACGAACCCATGTTTACCATTGAAAATAATTATTGTCAATTGAAAGAAAGCATCCAGGACCTTTTAATGGAGAACGCTCAGTGGAATCGAACAGAAGATGGTGTCGGTGACGAGGACAAGCCCAAGATTTCCATGACCATCAAGATTGCTAATGCCGACATCCAAACCGTGCAGAGGTTTCTGTGGGACTTAGGGGAGAGAGCAGTTTTCGAAAAGTTCGCGTTCGAAAACATTGAGGCCAAGGTGGAAAGCCAGAAAAGCATTTATGCCCATGAAATTGAGGCTCACGTATCAATCACACTGCGCTGTATGGACCTCCTCTTAGCAGAGCCGAATGACTCCTCCGCTGCACTGGTGGAGTATGCATTATACTTCCTTCCCGCACATCTCGAATACCTTACAATGCATGTACGCCCCGGCGGAGTGCAAATTTCTGAGACACAGAGTATCGTGGATAAGCTCATCAACCTCGTTTCAGATACAGAGTGTATCGAGAAGCATTGGACTAAAGGTCCAAACAAGATTCACTTCGGGTTGCTGGCCTTCTCATGGTGGTTGTCCCTTTCAGATATCACGGATTCTTTGCGACCAAGGGATCGTCGATGGCTCGAAAGACGCGACAGAAGCAAGAATCCAAAGACAAGTTGCCTTAGTGATATCGCTTCCATGGTGGCAGAACAATGGCTTCGACACCGTGACTGGAAAGATCCTGATGAGTGTGCACGGTGGATCTATGATTATATCATTATGGTAAGAATTCTTGTCCATAGCTACACCATCTCGGAGAATGGCGTGCTGACTTGAGCTTTAGCTGGGCATGCCATTAACTACTGACACTTCTTCCCAGGAGGCAAACGGTGATGTCACTTTTGAGTATCCCACTGGAACGACCATTCTGGACCAGGAACACACATTCATGGACGAGACTAAAATCCTCCAGGCCGCAGATTGGGTCGAAGACGAGCTGAAAGTTAGGAGCAAGGACTCCTTGTGGTTTGAGCGCCTTGGCTATACCTTTTTAGCTTTCGGATACAACGATGAAGCGATAGCAGCGTTTATTCAGTCAAAAGATCTACCAGATAAGCACCTTAGATCCATCCGAGGCTTAGCAGAAGCACATGCAGCCAAGGGAGAGCTGGAACCAGCAATAAAAGCGATCGACGCCATGATAGGAGAGCTGAGAGCTCAGGACAAGAATGAAGGCGCTTTGGTGGATGATAAAGCTGAGTTACTCTCTGCTTTGCGTCTGCAAGCTGGCTGGAATCTCAAGTCCGAACCCCCAAATCTTGAAAATGCTATTACCTTGTATCAGGAGATCCTGGAGATCGATGCTAGAGATCACGACAGCAAGTGGAAGCTCTTCAAAACCTTAGCTGATGCAGGCCTCTCCGCTGATGCTCTCGAACTCTTGCGAGCTTCTAGTGTCCAGCCAGCACACAAAACCGGTGACCTAGATCGACTTGCCGAGATGCTCCTCAACCTAAAGTTTGAAGATCTTGGCGGCCTGGCGCACATAGAGACCTTTGATCTCGTTTTATCTCTGACAGCTGGCGATCCTATTTCAACGTCGATCTTGGAGGGCTTGAAGCGATGCATTGAATTGGTACATAAAGAGAATGATGCCACTACTTTGATTAGACTGTTGCTTCTTCAAGGGGCTGCAATCTTCCACTACAACCCAGGTAGGACGGAGCAGAAGGAAGCGATAGTATTGTGGAAAAAATGCTGCTCAACGGGCTTCAAGATCTTGGCGGATGTGGTGTCTAACCTCGAGGTGTCACATGGAGTTTCACTCGCGATTAGACGTATCTGTGTCTATTATGACACGTTGGCTAGGAAAGGAGGTCATGATACAGAAGAGCAGCTAAATGAGCTACTGCAGTTTTACTCAGAGGCCCAGAAGGTATACTGGACGGCTCGAATTGTGCGGTACGCACTTGCCGCCTGTTATATCTCATCCATGGCTACTGAGAAGGCTAGAGATCTTCTTCGGAGCGACATGATGGATGGATTGTTTTTGCTCAGCGACGACGATCCAGAAAATGATTTCCAAGGCTATCAGACCATTGGAGAAGCTGCGCTACACGCAGGAGACGACTTGAATGCTCTCACGGCTTGGTCACTTCTTTTGCCCGATGATATTGATGGAGATGAGGATAGAGGGGGCAATGCGGATGAGGAAGACGAAGACGAGGAGGATGAAGACGAGAACGCCGACAAGGAAGATGAACGAGGGCATGCCAACGATGACGATGAAGAAGATGGAGACGAGGATGCCGATGATTCTTCGTCAAGAGCATCGAAAAACTCATCGACATCCACAGCCCAATCGTCTGAAGCCAATGATGTCACCCCTAACGCTGACGGTCCCACAATAACTATCATCACGCAAGAAGCCAAGGTCCGTACTGGCAAGCTCTGTAGTCTCTGCGATGGGGGATGCGGCACTAGGTGGTTTTATGCGGACGACTTCTACTGCTGCAAGATATGTTGCGATGTTCAGTTTGATGCCAGATGTCTAAAGAAACTCCGTGAAGGCATGTTGAAGAGGGTGATCTGTAGCCCCGACCATGATTTCCTTCACATCCCGGCTTTCTCGGATGAGGATTACCAGAAGGTTGGCAAAGGGAACGTCCGTGTCGGTGGAATGCTCGTCGACGGAGCACGACAAGGTGGAGAAATTGTTCCGATCGCCGACTGGCTGCAGTCTCTCAGAGATCAATGGGGAATCCCAAAGGCAGAATAGACCTGGACATTCAATTGAGATTGAATATGCGGTCGCCTAGATTGACAATGTTCATGTTTGGCACGAGTCTATGTAGCTATCAAGATCGTCTACTGGTACGCAGGAAGCTGCAAAAGCTGCAAAATCTTGCTCCGCCTCTCAAAATGAGAGCTACCCGCCAGTGATACCACCACTGACAGAGATGAACTGTCCGGTAATCCATCTGCTCTTCTCAGAGGCTATAAGGAGAACTGCATCTGCAATTTCCTCCACCGTTCCTACTCGCTCGGCAGCTCTTGTCATTGGCACAAGGTTATTATGGATAGCATCGGCAATGGGGCCTTTTGGCATGCCATCTGTTGGCACAGGACCTGGCGCAATCGAATTGATGGTGATTCCGTATTCCCGGCCCAACTATCCATACATCATATCAGCCAGTGTCGTCCCATATGGCTCCAGACAGAAATTCAGGCATGTCTCAGAATGGCGGGACTTACCTCCATGGCCATGGCAAAGGTGAGAGCATCCTGCGCGGCTTTGGAAGCAACATAGAGCGGGATTGGAGCGACGCCTAGCTTTGACGCAATCGATCCGATGTTGATGATGCGGCCTCCCTGTGGCATGACAGGGACAGTCGCCTGTATCATGAACAACGGTGCATATACGTTGGCGGTAAAGGTCCGCTCGATGTCCTCCTTGCTGGCCTTGGTGGCGGGACCGAAGGCCCCGACTGCCGCATTGTTCACTTTCGCATATAACGATTAGTTCTCGGCTCGAGTCATCCAAAATCGAACATTAAACCAAAAAGCTGTAACTCACCAAGGATGTCAATCTTGTCACTACCAAACGTCTCGAGAGTCTCTTTGACGATTCTGGCCGTACCTTCCTGGGTCGATACGTCTGCTTGCACGACGATCGCTTCTCCTCCCTGCTCTCGAATCTTCGCGGCGACATTGACCGCCCGAGGTCCGGTTGTATCAGAGACATAATTGATGACGACTTTGGCACCATTGCGTGCCAGTGCGGAGGCGATCCCTGCGCCAATCCCATTCTCTTTCCCGGAACCAGTAACAATGGCGACTTTGCCCTCGAGTGATAGTGTGTCTGGAGCCATTGCGAGGACGTGAAGAGATGTGTAGATGGATTGAAGAAGATGGTCCTGTAGAAATGGGAGACGACGAGCTTTATAGTTTGGCCATCTCACCCAAGAATGCTCTATGTTCCTCGTCCTCTAATGCTGTGAGGTATTAACATGGATGCTGGCATGGATGAAATGCATCTCCGTCCGTGTGGAGCACTTCGAGATCTTTTAACCGCATTTGGAAAGAAGAGACCCCTGTCGTGCGTCTCGACGATCCCAACGCTAACCCCAGTATGCGAATCTTGTGAGATGATTGGGTCTGATAGTATGGATGAGACTTTTGGTCTTTCGTAAATTTCATGCTGCTGACAACAGGCATCATAATGATCAGACGTTGCGACTCCGATGGAACAATACCTGACTCAGCGATCCTTTGCATTACGATTGGAAGTGCGAATTACTCGTGTAAGTATTCCACGGGCTACCGAGGCGGATACAATCGCTCCGATTGGAGAGCCTCTGACACCTGCTTAGGAAACTCCGATCTCCTTGAGGTTGATCCTGTTGAAAACGGTTTTCTCAGTTCAATCTCGATCTTCACTTTCAAGCATTTTGTCCAAGCGAGTTATCTAGTCCCAAATCTCCAAGCAACCAAGACCCAACAGGATCTAAGTCCCCCCACGGATAGTCAAACTGTTGGTCTGGGAAGAGATTCTCTACTCCAGGGTAGAGCATTGGATCCTGCTGGCCAAAGGACAGTGGGGTATGTGACAGCGCCATAAAGTCGCCGTTGTCAAAGTTCCCATTCGGATTTGTTCCCATGTTCATATCTGACCCTCGCTCCAATGCCGTCAGTCCGCTCGTTTCTTGCGGAGGAGCATGTGCAACATGGGTTGAAGTGTCAACTGTGGACATTCCAAGGAGATGCCACTGTCGGCATAGATCAGGCCCAAAGTCGGCGAAAAAAGGGAGAACATCTGCAGCAATGGCAGCTGGCGCAGTGTCAAGCTGCGGCTGCCGCATACCTGCATCTCTCGCTGCAGTTAATGACCTCATCGCCTCGACTGCTGACCCCCAACGATCGGAGAGCTGTTGTAACGACAGCGAGATGACTCGAAACTCGTGGTCAGCAGTTGACTCCAGTCCCGGGTACCTGTATCCCGACATCTGAGACAGTCCAGCTGCAAGCGCGTAAAAAGCGAACACGGGGCCTAGATAACGCAATTCATCTCGAGACAGAAAGTCTTCGAAGATACCGGCAAGGAAAGAGGAGGCGACCAGTGACGGTGCCGAAGCCGGGCTGCTGGGTTCATCGCGTCTGTGCAAGATAATGAGGATGACAAAGTATACCACTGCGATTTGCCGTGCTTTGAAATTGTACGGGCTCAGCACCCGGTCGTGGGCAACCTTAAATAGTCGTAATTCTGACGGCAACTCCTTGATCCACCTGTACAGGGCATTCTCGAACCTTTGTCGCTTGTCTGCGCTGAAGCTTTTGCGTCTCCGGTACTCAGTGATATCGCCCAACAGCTGGCAGACCTTACAGAAAGACGTAAAGAGCTTGGCATCAGGATTACCAGAGGAGAAATCTTTCACGGAGGGTGGAAGGACGTTGCTGTCCTTCAGGCTGATTGTTCGTGGGCGTCCAACTCCAACTGAGATGACATCGTCTCTCCACTTTGAGCTCGTTAGTGAGGTGAGCACATTGGTTTAAGTCGAGAGTTTGCTTACCACCAACGTCCACCATACCCTGCGGTGAAGTGACCTGTCTCGGGCTGATGCCGGTTCCTTGTGCAAACCGATTTGATAAGCAAGGCCCGCAGCAATACGTACCCAGAACCCACTCGAACTCGCAGAAATCTGCTCGGGACCGGTAGGATTCCACCAGTGCAGCAGCAACGCCGAGACGACCGATATCAGGGGATTCTTTTCGTGGCCGGAAAAGAACAATACCTTGGCCCTTTGATAGTAATCCTCTGATGTGGCTCCGATCAAGGGTGTTGCAGATACACGACTCCCAGCCAAGAAGACTGACTGAAGGAGCAACGGCGAAGGGGAATGATCTGGTTGGTCTTCAAGCCAGCGTCGATCCACTATAGGCATCCACGGGAGGCAGTGTTCCATGAACTTGTCAATCAAACTATTTCGGACTGACCTCGGTGGCATCTCGAGTGCTTTGTACAAATGGAGAACCTGCATGTCGATGTCGGAGAGACCATCATGGTTTTGTGGTAATACATTGGTGGTATCTTCAGCCACAGGAATACTGCCATCCAGGTAGGCATCTCGCCCAATGTAGGTCTCTGTACGTCCCGGTGTGCTTCCTTCATTGACCTGTAGAGTACGGGAAGGCTCCACTGATGACGGCTCACTCTCGTCAGCGGATAGCCGAGTGTATGAGTTTCTACTGTCCAAAACAGGGGGCTGGCTGTTTTTGATCTTTGGGATTTGAAATGCTTGGGTCTGATGAGAGCTCTTAGAAGGACTGTGCTCTGGAGCCGGGGACGGGCTTAAGTTGTACCGCTTTCTTTTCCTCTTATGCGGCCTGGATGAGATCAACGTAACGGAATAGAAGCATATAGAACAAAGCCTACCTGCAGGGCAAATCTCCGATGCGGCAATTGGAACATGGTGGCTCACTCGAGTTCAAGTCACATTTTATCTATGGTGGTCAGCAGGAGTCGTCCAGGATATGAGAAGGAGCCAAAAAACCTTCTTCCGGTGACAAATTGAGCATGCTTGACTCAGCTTTGGACGAGGCGTCATCTCTGAGGCATAAGTTTGTCGTTTGGCGGTATGGCGGTATAGTTGTATATGCGACAAAGCCTCCGCGCTCTCTTTGGGACAGATGACTCAGCGGTCGAGGTCCAGATGCAAGGTGTGTGGATTATCCTCCAATGGCTGTACTGACTATTCTTCCTGACATGTGTAGACTCAGGACCAACAATGCCTCTGTGGCGCTGTTGATCACAGAATCATTCGAAATTGAGAGATGAGATGCTGCTGGGAAAGAAGAAGAGAAGACGAAGAACGTTCGGATCGTGGAAGTCTCGATACTAGGTTGGGTCACGTGGGTTTCACGATTATAGCTATCACGTGACGCAACTAAGCTAGGTATTTATTTCGCCAAAGAATAAGTTGATGATGTAGGGGCTACAAAGTACAAGGTATCTCATAGATGATATGCACTATTTGGAACCGTCTTGAATTGAGCATTTATTTAACGTCTGATGAGACTGATGTAGAGAAGTACTTTTCTCTTCACTAGTGCCTCTCTTCAACCACTACCACGGCTTGGAGACTCTGCTTTTGAATCGAGGATACACGTTTGGACCTGTTAGTTCGCGAGCTACCATCTCACATTTACAGTTTCGAGCCAGTTGCCAGTGGGCGATGCCCGGTAGAGGCATTCTCAGGTAGATCCATGCCCCAGACCAGTTTGCAATCCCAATTTGTACGATCGCGACCTCCCATTGATATCCTCGGTCGACTGGAATGCACGATTTGAGGAAAGACGAACTCTCCTACGCCACCTTCTCCGTCAATAACCCATCTACGGGCTATCTCCATTGCTACTTCGTCGTTATCCCGTTGAGCATCGATCGCGAGAAAGGTTCCGCTGATGATCCAGATCAGCGTGAACATGATCTGACGTCCGTCCGACAGCGCAGAGCTTAGGTCAGCTTTTCCCTTGACGACGACCTGTTGGAGACTGTGCCAGGATTCTCTCAGGAGCCTTTTTAGTTCCGCTTCGCGTACATTACCGATCACCCGATTCAACCAGGAACTCAATACCCTAAGATTACCTGCATCATGGTTCAGAAGATGACGAGTGACCTCACTGGCAAGCACATTGGTGGTGCCTTCCCAAGTCATGTTTGCGGCAGTGTCCCTCATTAGTCTTGCAATGTTATGCTCTGGTTCATCTGGTTCATCCATGTACCCAACACCGCCCATTGCTTCCTGGCATTCCTGCAATGCGATGGTCGCTACTTTGCATATAACTGCTTTTGCTGAGGCCGTCAAAGTCCGCAAGACAACATCAGCTTCCTCACCGGGGTTTGGAAATGGCACACTATGTGCAGAGGCTGCCTCCGGAAATCCATTGTCCACAAAGCTTAGTAGGGCGGTGGTGTAGAAGGCGAGTTGTAGAAGTCCTCGATGCTTCACTTCCAACGTAGCCAGCAGTCTCAGATGCATGGGGAAAGTCCACAGTGGCTGGTTGATGGTTGTTCTCGCTAAAGCAAATCCCTTGGCGATAGACATCCCTCGGCGCCAGCATGATAATGCTGTGATGAAGTTATGTGTTCGAGTAACATTCAGCAGCAATGCAATTGTTGGTATGCCTCTGTCAATTGGCCCAATCAGCCAAGCTCTGACATCCTTCAGCTCCAACTCGGCGGTGGGCAATTCTTTCGTGCCCATTTTGTTCTTGAGCCTGTGAATGCGTATCCCATTGGTCACCTGTCTTCTTTGACCATTTTCAATAATGTTTCTCCTTGTTGGCGCTACGAAAAGACTCAGCACTCCAGACCCAGTCTTCCCTAACATTAACGCCATATTGCAGTCGGTGGCCGACGAGAAATACTTGAATCCCGAAACGAGGTAGTCGCCCTCTTCGATACTGCCATACTCTCCTGTCTTTCGTGGCAGTGGTGAGTAAACTGCGACCGTCTCAGAATTTTGAACATCACTTCCCCCTGGTCTTTCGGTCATCCACTGGCTTGAAATCCAGTTGTCTTCCCTCGAGATAAGCCGCCTGTATATCTCGTGGAAGGGATGATTTGAAGGTTTATCGGAGAGCTGTTTTGCTACCAGACGTGCTGCACCGCTTGTCATTGATACTGGACAAGAGTAGACAGCAGAAGACGCAGAGTAGGTGTAGTTGCTGTAGCAGAAAGGAAGGCAGTTAGCATGTGCTAAGAAAGCGCGTTCGCTGGAAGAGAGCATACAATGCATGTTGGACGATGCGTCTATATTCCCCAAATTCTTCCTCGTATCCCAAGGCGATGACACTGACACCAGCAGTTAGCCTCGGGAATGACATCAACTTGGACACGAGCATACCCATTTCTTGCACCCCATTTCCCCAGTTGCTTCCAGCCATGGGAGGTCACTAGTCGATCAAACGGGTACCGAGCTCCCCAAACATTTCGAGTCTTCACGTATGGCTGTTCTCTCTCTGCGTTTGAGATCCATTCATAGACCTCATTAGAGATTGCCTCGCTAGCGAAGTTGGTCAATCGGGGCTCCACGACCTGTAAAATTCCGGAAGGAAGATATGCTTTTAACACTCGTTTGTAAGAAGCGTCCGACGTATATGGGTTTTGCAAAGGGGGCAAGGATAAAATGAACCCCGAATCAACAGTCGACGGTTTCATGGTGCCTCTAAAGGTTATCGTTCCCGAGATTGGCAAGGCTGGGACCAATATTATATTTCTAAGTAGTAATCGTCTCTGACGATTCTCCCACCCTCGGTGAGCCGTGCCGGTCTTGGAGTGTTTTATTCTTCAAACGCCAATAGACGTCTTGCTGTACTTCTCCAATTACTTCTCAATCTACCAGCACCTCGGCCTCGTTCAAGAGTCGGGGCGAATAGTTGTACATTGAGCTAAGGGCAAAAGCATTTTTTGCCATCCCTCGGCATCGTCTTTGAGGGTTCGTCAATTTGGATATCAGTCCTCACGTCCCCCTCATTTCCGGGGTCGTTCCGTTCTTTCTCCGCTCCCCGCGTTTCCAGCAGAATCGCCGTGAAAGCCCCGATACCACATAACATAGGGTCATGGAAACCAGCACGACCAGGCAAACGTACCCCATGTCCGTGGTCATAAGTTCTGGCTTTGTGAATGATTAGATGGTTTAGAATGGGCATACTGCAGCGCCGCTCCACGCGACACGTACTGAACAGCATCCAGCCGTTACTACCTCCACCAGTCTGAGAGGAAGAAATGGAGTCGAGTGCAAGACAGCATCCAGCGAGGCAGCAGCCTTCTCCAGTATGGGAGCCACAAATCAACCGCTCTGAGATTCCTATAAACAAATATCGAGCACATGTCAACCGCAAGTTCACTCTTGACCTTGCCGACTCACAGCAATTGCATCAATGGAGTGTTACTCATCCCCAGAGCTTCTGGGTCGATCTCTGGTCTTATGTCCACTTGATACCACATCTGCCAGCTCACACTATGCGAGCATATGCTTCCGATGTCCCCATGGTCGATATACCTCTCTGGTTTGAAGGAGTCTGTGTCAACTATGCGGAAAACGTCCTCACTCAGCCTTCCTTAGATGAAAATGCGATCGCGTTGGTCGGGTTAAGGGAAAACCAAGGGCTGGAAGGCGAGACTTGGTCCTGGATGGTTCTGAGAGAGAAGGTCAGACAGGTGAGAAGCGCTTTCTTGCGTAGTGGTGTTAGGAGGGGCCATCGTGTGGCCGCAATTATATCGACTTCGGTATGGTCGGTCGCACTGTTCCTCGGGGCTGCTAGTATTGGAGCAATATTTACGTCCATAGCCCCAGACCTAGGGGAAGAGGTATATAAGCCCTGGATTACTATGGAAATAGCATGGCTGGCTGGAGCTGACCATATCCTAGGGTTGCATATCTCGCCTTCAGCAAGTGACTCCGTCAATACTATTCGCAGACAGCCATCGGACTTACAAAGGTCAACAGCAGTCCAATATGGCAACAATTGCCAGCATTGCCAAACACCTGTCATGCACAGACGAAGTCTTTCTGATTCCGACAAAGGAGGAGAATGTCCTTTTATTTCCGTTGCTCTCTCAGTTCCTATCCCGCTCACTTCCGTCAGATCAGCTACAGTACGAACGAATCTCATTCAATGATCCGTTATACATCTTATACTCGAGCGGGACAACAGGCCCGCCAAAATGCCTGGTACACCGACATGGTGCTATTATTCAGCACAAGAAGATTGGGATCCTGCACAATTCACTCACACCAGGCGAGGTTGTATTCCAGTACTCCAGCACTTCTTGGGTGTTGTGGAATATCATGATCGGCCACCTCTCCGTTGGAGCCACGCTGATCTTGTATGACGGCTCACCTACGTGGCCAACTCCGGATGCAATGCTTGATATTGTCGAGAAGTACAAAGTCAATTACTGGGGCTGTTCTCCTCGCTATCTGCAGGCCTTGGAAGCCACTAACGTGAGTATCAGGCAGCGGAATGATCTATCTTCACTACGCATGGTTCAATCGGGAGGCTCTCATCTTGCGGCAGACCAGTATCATTGGTTTTATCGAAACTTTCCACCGCGAGTTCATCTGACAAGCGTGACGGGCGGAACGGACCTGGTCACGTCGTGGGTTGGCACCGATCCAGCTGGGCCCCTCTATGCAGGGGAGCTCCAGCTGCCTATTCTGGGACATGACGTTGACATTGCAGATGTTGTGACCGGAGAATCTATCAGACAGTCCGGAGAATCAGGGGAATTTGTCTGCAGACAGCCATTTCCCTCGATGCCAGTCTTCATGTGGGGCGATGAAGGCAATGAGAAGTACCGGGCGTCCTACTTTGAACGATTTGGATATACCTGTTGGGCGCAGCATGATTGGGCGAGTTATAACCCCTACACCAAGGGCTGGACTGTACATGGTCGAAGGTACGTGAAGTGATACTTAAGCCTTTTTTCTCCGCAAGCAGTCCTGCTAAATCTATGTGTCTTTAGCGACGGTGTTCTCAACCCTCAAGGAATACGGTTCGGGTCTGCAGAGATATACTCGATCACGGAAGCACATCCTTTCAGCGATACCATTTCAACCACCCTCTGCGTAGGTCGACGACGGAAGACTATTGACACTGACGAATCAGTCTTCCTCTTCGTCATCATGCGCCCGGGTAAAACATTCACCCACAGACTTGCTACCCTGCTCAAGGATGCCATTCGCAACGGTCTGAGCGCAAGGCATGTTCCTAGGTTCATCCTAGCCGTCAACGAAATCCCAATGACGGCGAATGGGAAGAAAGTGGAAACGCTAGTCAAACAAGTCATCTGTACTGGACAGCCACCCAAAGTTGTCAGTAGTACGGTCTCCAATCCCGAATGTCTTAATGATTTCAAGCGCTTCTTTGCGCTGGAGGAAAGAGCTAGTAAGCTCTAAGGATGTGCAGGTGGTCTCCTCGGCCCATTTGCGATATGTGTTCCCTCCACAAATTCCCCTGGCAAAGAACACGGTTTCCCGGGTTTATAGACTGCTTTGCAATGAGCATGATCCTCAGAAACTTTCCAACGTCCATCCTTCCGCCGGGCCGCTGTGGTAGGCGGTACCTTCATACTTTTAGTACAAGGATATGTCTAGTCTTTAAATCAAAAGAGCATCGCTCCGTTGGGACGAGCGCTGGATAGATCTCGAACAGTGGTTCTTGGGACAACAGTCTCGGTCGGAGCAGATGCTTTCGAGAAGAAGAGCCCTTACATCCGTCGCCATCATATCATCAATGAGGAAAATCTGTCTTATGGTACGGAATGCAGAAGCCCCGCAGTTGATTTCCATACGATTTGCAACCTCGCAGACTCGGACTGTGTAAAGATCGCGACTTGAACCTTGCGTAGCCACAGACCCAAATATACTGAGCGCCCAGAGCTGTAGATCTGGGAACCGGACATCATGGTTGATATCATGGGCGAAAATACGTGCAAATCGGTCTTGTAGAGGCCCAAGCTCGTCGGCAATGTATGTGAAGTCCAGCTTCAGCCTTGCCAGCACAACCAGAAGTGCAAGTCTGGTCATTTCTCGCAGCGCTTCATCGAGCGCGGTTGCGGATTCAAAGGTGCTTTCTGTCAGTCTCGGCAGAGAGAGCAACTGATGGGAGAGCGGACCAATCAGTCGTGTGCCGTTCATACCATCGTTCCAGAAGGTGGGGCTTTTAGCCTGATGGTTGACAATGTCAGCGACATGGCTGGCCCCTTCGAGCGAAAGGGCGGTATCATTGAGCGCCGGGGAATTGTGCGTTCTTAGTCGGAGCATTAGGGATTGGAGATACGGTGAAGCCACATTTTGTCGGGAGGAAACCGGGGTGAGATCGGCGGGGATGCTAAAACGAGGTTTAGTGTCGGACACTGCTGAGCCTACGATGTCCATCCTGGTTTCTGTTAACATGATCATGACTCGAAATCCCTAGTAGGGATGTTGAAGGAAAGACGAATACCAAAAGATAAAACCCGTGACCCAGCTGCTCAGGCCTTGCAAGCTACCGCGGATCTGCATGACCTCTTGAAGGCCCTTCATGTGAAGGGCCCACCTCTGCCAGTTGCTGACGTTTGACTATGGCATCATCAGACGGAACGTCAGAGTACAGCATCTGTGACATCACTAACATCGTGGCATAAGAAACCGAGTATTGTTGTAATGACTCCTTCACTCGACCGTTCAGTGCGAGATGAAAGTCTCTTCGATAGGGTGTTGAGACATGTACTATAGTAGCTGGATGACTCCAGACAATCACTATACTCAAGGCCACCAGGGCAGATCATTCTGTTCATGTACAGTGACGCATTGGCAAGCGAGATAAAATAGGCACTGGTATCAATAACCGCCATTGAGAACCATTCTCGCCGGAAGGGACGGTAAAGGTACTCGGCCTCGACATGTACTGGAAAAATAAGCGATCGATGCATGTGTAGATTTAATTCATGTGGCATACTGAAATGAATGAGCTCACGGGCTCGTGGTGTTGGATCTACTGCGTATATTCCGTAGGGAAACAGGGGCCGTGGAACAATTGTGTTCTCTCGAGAATGGACTGGGTTCTCATTTCCAACAATGGAGGTCGCAACACCATCAGCATTGGTCGAGAGCTCTAATGCCACAGTGAGGAACTTTGGTTTCTTCTTTCGGTAACGACCGACTTGGGACATGACATGATGCCGGATTCTCTGTTGGGTATCTCGATGCCTGAGGTGGTCAGGCTGAGATACGGTAATAAATACCAGATCTTGTCCTCTAGGCTGTGATGGCCGAGATTGCTTGTGAGAAGGGGAAGGCATTATTGGACTTGTAACATAGAACTATAATCTATTTCGTCCTTATAATATCACAATATAATGTACCGTTGAAGGACGGAATATGAGCCAGGGGTTGTTGATACTGGTTTGAAAGATCACACAGCTTTGCCAAGGACAGAGGAAGCTAACCGCATGTTATCATCCGACCGAGGTTGTGGGATCCCCAGAAGGGTCATTCTTTACGAGCAAGTTGCTTGCGTGTTGGGATAAAATTAACGCAATGAATAAGTCATCGGCGAAGGCTTCCTGCCCCTGTTAACGGATATGATAAGAGACACCCGAGTATTCTCTCCGTTGAAATTCTAACCAATCAAGTTGGAATTAGTGTTGCCGCTTCAGTGCGCCACCTTCTCCCTATGCGAGATGCCAGACAACCAGGATCTTGGGGTTGAGTCATTGAAAAGCTTCTGGAGAGGAACACTTTCGTCTTGTGCGTGTCTTGTATTCATTTGAACAATATGGATATATCGAGCAACTCTGGTGGTTGACCGGCCCACTCCTCTGGCGTGGGTAAGATCTTAGCCGGCTGGAGGCAAAATCCGCTCTTCCATAGAGCTCAAGATCCCCATCAAAATTGCAGCAATCCACTCCCAGGCCAGATTTCGTTCGGTTCAAAAGATACCTGTCTGTACCCGTTCCTTTGGGTTTAGGCACAAGCCCTTTTTACAAGTTTCTCTGGTTCATTGATGTGCATGTTGGAGTTATGGCGACGCCAAAAAGAATAGCAGTTGTCGGGGTCGGTCTCATCGGTCCAAGACACGCAGAAACAGTTGTAGCAAGCCCGAATGCTCTGCTAGCAGCAATTGTTGATCCCATGCCGGCAGGCAAGGCTCTCGCTGCCAGACTCGATGTACCATATTATCAGAGCGTCACTGAACTGCTCAACTCAGTCGACAAGCCCGATGGTGCGATAATCTGCACTCCCAATCACATCCATGTACCTGTAGGCCTAGATTTGGCTCGCGCAGGTGTCAATATTCTCGTCGAAAAGCCAATCAGTATAGATATCGAAAGCGGCCGAGAACTCATTCGCACGGCCGCCGAGGCGGGAGTGCGAGTGCTGGTGGGGCATCACCGTCGATTTAACTCCTACATTTTAGCTGCTAAAACCACCATTGTCAGTGGAAGACTTGGAGACTTGATTGCAGTGAATGGTATATGGTCCACGTATAAGCCGCTGGAATACTTTGATCCGCCGGCAGAATGGAGGAGAACGACGACCGGCGGAGTTATACTCATCAACATGATTCACGAGATCGATCTGATGCATTATCTTCTTGGCCCAATCACACGAGTTTATGCGGAACCAATACCCCCAAAGAGAGGGTTCGAAGCTGACGAGGGCGCTGCCATCACACTGAAGTTCGAGTCCGGTGCCGTGGGTTCCTTCCTGCTTGCCGATAATACACCTTCGCCGCATAATTTCGAGGCTGGGACGGGCGAGAACCCTCTAATACCTAAGGCTGGGAAGGATTTCTACCGTATCTTCGGCTCCAACGCGACCTTAAGTGTGCCAGACATGAGCATATGGTCCTATGAGAGCGACACGACCAAGTCCTGGCATTCTCGAATGTCCAGTGAGCAGATTGATGTCAATGCCAAAACACCGTTTGAGTCACAGCTTGAACACTTTGTCGCAGTCATAAAGGGCACAGAAGAGCCAAGTTGTAGCGGAGTTGACGGACTGGCTGCTCTGATGGTGTGCAATGCACTTAAGCAATCACTTGAGACCGGAGAGCCAGTCATGGTAAATAGACCTTGAACATACTCTTTGAATGTAAACACGCTGTGGGCTCAGATTGACCTGGAATTCATCTACACCTCAGGTTTGTTTGAAATGAGTTTGTCGGACAACATACTACTTGTAGAGCGGTCAGCGGCCTGGAAACTTTGACTTTATTCTAGCAAAGTGACAGAAGCAACCTCGCTCACATATTTTAGCAATCTCAGGATGAAATACTATATCCAGCCAGTCTGATGTTAAACGCTGGCTGTCAACATGTGCACCTTTGTTCGTGGATATGATTTGGATAAGAGTTAGAATGTAAGAAATTACGAATACCGCCCAAAAAGGGGTAAGGGGAGCTCCGGATCAGATATTAACCCGGAGATGCTGCCAAGCACGGAAGATGGATAATCCGGCCGGCGTCAACTCCGCCTGCATATCCCCTCCAACCGTCTGCCACTGCGTCTGCCACTGCTGCCATCGTCACCACCAAAGCCATTGCCCTGCACGCCAAACGACGCCAGGAAACATCACAACCACGCCCCTTGGCCTCCTGGGACCTGTTGACAGATCACCCTGTCCCTCCAACATTCCTCGCGTTGTGACCTGTGGCTTACTTCTCCTACACCCTGTGATGTACTTCCCGAGAAGATGATGTACGGCTTCTCTTCCTTGATACCCCATCCGACATGAGCCCACAACCTCCAAGTTCTCTGTGCACAAGACACCATGGATCGCGTAGATCCGACTTCAGATCCCGACTCTCCTCCATCGTCTCCGGAAACCCCTCGAAAATTACCTGATGATCTCCCAACTTCCCTCGATGACCGCCGTTCCTTTCCTAGCTATGGAGGAGAGACTGAGATGTACGATGGCTGGCAAGGTCGAGATTCCCTTTCATGTGACACGTTTCCTCTTCCGTGACGAGCCGTCGCTCACATTGCTGTGTATCTGTAGGATCTTCCCAGTATATCACTGCCCCGACCCCTGCCAAGCCAATTGCTTTCGACCTCCACTTGGATACACCGGCTTATGATGAAGAAGAGACCTTTGCGCGACTGCAAGACAGCGATTCTCGCCTGATGGAGATGGTAGCGGCACAGGCCCACCACCGGGAAGATGGCAGTCCCGGGCAAGATGAAGATGCAATTGCCACGGACCAGAAACTGTCGCGTGACGAGAAAAGCGCGATTCTACAAAAGAGCCTTAACATGGCCGCAAGCAACGGAGATGTGGCACGAATTCAGAAGCTGGTCGGAGGGCGAGCGAAGGAATTCGTGGACGTCAACCAGCCCGACGAAGAAGGGACGGTTCCACTGATCTATGCCAGTTGCTTCGGACATTTGGATGTTGTGGCAGCGCTGGTGGATGCTGGAGCTGTGGTAGACAAGCAGGATCAAAACCAGTGGAGTGCTTTGATGTGGGCAATGACCAACCGACACAAGCAGATCTCTAAACTCCTGTTGGATCATGGTGCCAATCCCGATATCAAATCATCGTCGGGTGGAACTGCCCTGGACTTTGTTCAGCCTGGTTCGGACTTCTCCCACTACTTGCACGAAAATGGCTATCACTTTGGCATGTCCAGCCTTGGTGATGATTTCTATAACTCTGGCTTCTCGCAAGACCGTTTTGAGGAAGAAATGGCCGAGAACGAAATGAAGCGACGGATGCTGATGCAGGAAAGTGCCACCAATCTTGAAGTGGATCTTTCTACCCTCGGCTTTGATGAAGGCCCAGAGGTGAGCACATTCCAAGCACTCGTGCTACTCTGCTAACTCGAAAAGTCACCCACCGATGTCGAATCTGACGAGGAAGAATTCATTTGGGATCGCTGCGTTGGCGATCAGATGTTTGTTTTTCAAACCGATCAACTCGATCCCATCTTTGACCTTATCATCACTGGAATGACACCTCAGCGGTCTCCCTCCCAGAAGCCTGTCCCTGCAAACCTCATCTTCTTGATGGCTCGATATGCACATTATCACATGACTAGAACCCTTTTAGAAGAGGTGTTGGAGAAAGCGATGGACCGGATCAACGACGTCATTGAGAGATATCAATGGGATATGACCATGCTCGCCTTTTGGGTATCGAATTCGACCTTGCTCCTCCACTACCTGAAAAAGGATGCTGGATTAGTCCTGGCTACGTCCAAGTATCAACTAGAGTTGGCGGAGCTCATCAACGAGATATTCATTCTCATCATCCGAGATGCAGAGCGAAGAATGAACAAAATCCTCGATGTGGCCATGTTAGATCATGAGACAATCCCTGGCCTCGACGATATTGCCTTCCAAGGTGAATGGAAAGTCTTCAAGTCGAAGCCCAAAGCGAAAGAAGAGGCGCCCGACAAACGATTTCGACCTCCTTCACCCAAAAGGCGCGCCCAAATTTCACCTCGGAACATTACTTCTCTGCTATCATCGACCCTGTTCGTACTTGATCTGTACGACGTGCATTCTGTGATCACTGCGCAGATATTGGCACAACTTTTGTACTGGATCGGAGCAGAACTCTTCAATCGTGTTATGACCACGAGAAAATATCTGTCACGGACCAAAGCCATGCAAATCCGCATGAATGTCTCTGTGATTGAAGACTGGGCACGGGCTAATAATCGACAGCCAGAGCACTATGAAAATGGATCTACGATTTCGACAGGGGAGAACACTGTAGATGCAGCTAGACGTCACCTTGCGCCAATCATTCAGCTTCTTCAGTGGCTGCAGTGTTTTAGTTCTCTCGGGGAAGATCACGACTCTCTAGTGGGGACTCTGGTTCAGTTACAACGATTAACGCCCACACAGTTAATTAGTGCTGTCAAAAATTACCGCGCAGAGGTGGGAGAGAAGAGCCTTCTCAAATTACATATGAAGTTCCTGGTTCAACTCCAAAGAGGTGAACAGTCCTTGATCAGAAGGCCCCTGACACCCATGGTGGAGGCTTCAGAAACAGGCACTTCGACGCCAACCAAGGAGAACGGAGCACTAGTTGCAAAGCCTCCGATCACCCCACAGGGGCCTTCTATGCCTTCCGCAGCGTCTCCAGTTGAGCCAGATGCTGAATCGCCATCGAGCCGCAATGCGTTGACCTTGGACCAATCTTTGATGCTTCCATTCTCACTTCCCACTTCAACAGATATGCTGATCTCCTATGGGGCTGGAATTGGGGGAACAAATCGAGAGCAAGCAAGGAAATATATTCCTACTGTTCCAACCGAGGTTCTCAGCAAATTGAATTTGGACGGTGAAGGAACTAGACGACGAGGAGCAAGCGTGGGCACAATTGGCACGACAGCACAAGGATGGCAGAGTGGTGTGATATAAGGATAAGCTGTAGCTAGACGTCGTCGAAGCTTTGACGGTGCCATGGATACAGTTCCCATATAGGCTGACGAGGCCTCAAACCAAAATAATTATCTCCTGTGTTGCTGACCCCAGCTTTCGTATGCTCTACATAGAGACCTGGTTTCATGCGGGCATTGTGGTTCTTCTTCGTGAACATGGGGCACCAATAGTTGGACTAGCCTCTTTCTAGTATCGCTACATGGTATGAACGGCCGTTTCAGAACTTTATACAACATGCATGTAGTACTCGTAGTACTCGTACTGCTGATGTTCATGGCATGAGCGACGGCAGTTCCTCCAATCGTTGCTGAAGAGTGCTCACGGCTCGAACTGTTCGACCTCGTATTTCATTCTTTGTCTCAGACACCGGAAATGGGCCGAGATGAGATATCCGATTTGGGCTCCTGGTGTGGAGCAATAAACCCCTGAACCTTTGCGCCATTGGGCATTTTCGTTTCCACATCCAACCCCGGTAGAGCCGATGGCCGACGGCACTTGTTGATGCTTTTCGTCGCACCGCATGTCCATCTCAAGAGGTTCATGTTTGAGCTTTCTGTCCGCGGTCGACGGTCACTGCTAGTCATAGAGCCAGATAAATCCAAACTCTGTCCTGTATGGCAAACCAAAACGATATCAGCACGAGTACAGAGTAACATGACACTTCGGTCGAGCCTCGAGGATTTCTCCGTCAGAGTACAGTAGCATCGTCACTCCACGATGCAATCTCGCCTATTGAAGCGCCATCGGCCGCCGTCTCAGACCCTAGTCGACCATCCAGCATGATGACATCCGAAGGCGCCATGCTGTAATTGGGGTTAAATCCCTTTGAGGTCGTGCGAGATCTCATGGTATTTGTCCGCTTCTCAGAACTTGGCTATGAAACGTGAATCATTTCCCTACTGGCGCATTTCCTGTATCAACAAAGCATCAATAAGACCAGAAACACCATTGTTGCGGGCCTGGGAATCTCGTTGAACCCGGGGTCATGAGTGCATATTGTGGGAGTTCTTGATTGCGCCTGTTTCTTAACCAGGTCTACGCGGCCTTGATGCGGGCAGGAAGTCTGCTCCATCATGCCAGGCATGCGGTTGACTACCATTCCATCCGAATGTATCCAACCGCGGTGATGCCATCCACCTTGGCCGATCCCTCGATGGAAACAGCTTCTGCTACAACGGACGCAGGCTCAGACGACGCGCACGCCGTCTTCCTCTATCCTACCGGCGAACCAACAGTTAACAATATCGACACTGTTCAAGTGAGCTACGACACGATATGGCAGCATGCAAACCTTACTCTATACTGCGAGGTGGATAATGAAGATACATGGGCGATGGCGACAATTAACATGAGTATGCAGAACGTGGCACCGTGAGATCTAACCAGCTGGCTGACATACCTTCAGTCAGTTCAGATGGCACTTATGCCATTGCGCCTATTCAAGCGGAAATGGATATTCCCAATTTCCCAGCATCTTGCCATTTTATGATCGAGGATGCGAACAATCATGCCGATGCAGTCACTGGGGCTGGATTCACCATGGTAAGCACAAAAGGTGTTGCATCGACATATGCACTCCAGGCAACCGTTGCAGCGCCTTCAGCAACACATACTGGAAGTGGCGCAAGACCTACGGTAGACGCAAGCTCGACCACGGGCACCGCATCCCCGACCGGAGGAGAAGGGACATCGAACCTCACTGGATCAAGCGCAGCGCAAACAGGAGTGGCACCGGCTTCATCGGGAGGCCTGAGTCCAGGTGCGAAAGGTGGTCTTGCGATTGGAATCATCGCTGCTGTGTTAGCGGTGTTAGCCGGCGTCTTTCTCTTCTTTAGGAGATCGAGG
This sequence comes from Exophiala aquamarina CBS 119918, assembly GCF_000709125.1. NCBI lineage: Eukaryota > Fungi > Ascomycota > Eurotiomycetes > Chaetothyriales > Herpotrichiellaceae > Exophiala > Exophiala aquamarina. The sequence continues at coordinate 410,214 of NW_013550570.1, read as the reverse complement.
AAACAAATGCAGAGGCTTGACAGCACTGCTCGAACCAGTCCCACGGAAAAAGCAGCGGCGGCGAGCGGCGCTCCGCAAATCAACACACAACCCACCGAGAGGAAATCGAAGCAAGAACCAATAGCGTCTCCAATTTTTCAATCAGAGCCAAACAACAGGAATTCCGAGGATTGGAGGCGGTTCTTCGGCAGCGCCATGTCGAGGCGAGGGCCTACCGCTCTATGACACAATGCACTGAAGCGTTCATACTTGCCTGTATAATTTTCTAATCTGGCGAAAGTGAGCAGCTTGGTTGATTGTCTATATAATGATGTATGTCGAATTGCAAGCTGGTACCGAGTTACGACAAAGACGAGACCATAATTTCTATCTATCTCTGACGAGGTTCCTGGAGAGCGCGATATCACGTGTGCTACTAATCACGTGCCAAGGTATCTTCGTCCAACGCGGTGAGCCTCCACAAACCTCTTCCGCTTGGACGAGGCTTCTTCTTGCTTCTTCTCCCGTGTACGAATCTGACATTATCCAACATGCCGCCCCCTTCGAGGCTCCCATTTGCTACGTTCAACCAGTCGTCTCTTTGGGTTGGTCCCCTTTATTGGCAGCCTTGCCGCAAACGGTTGCTCGACTTGCAAGATGCAAGGACACAAATTGCAACAAAGGAGATTGGCCGCATGCATACTCTTCTTAGATACCCTTCTACCAACATGAGGTTCTCATCAACAAGACAATTTGACTAATCGTGAAGATACATTAAGTCCGAATATAGCTGTGGTGGGTTTGCCTTGCCGCCCTTGCTCATTGTTCGTTTTGCCGCACCCATCCATTGACAAGGACCGAAAACGTGAAGAAACGACTATTCAAGCTTCATTTCTATTGTTTTCTCTCAGTGCCTTTGTGCTACAATGTCTCTACCACCTTGCTCACCCCTGCTCTATTTTTACAAACCACTGCTCCTATCATGCCTCTTCCAGATTGACATTGTTTTTTCCCTCACCCAAAACCTGCCTCATTTGACGACCCGTAATGGCCGTAAGAAAGAGAGGCAAGCAGCCTGCTGCCAAACCAGTGAAACTCCCAACGCCTGTCCAGTCAAAAGAACCAACCCCAACAGCGCGACAACGCAAAACAACTCCAGCAGCCTCTGGAAGCAGAGCACCTTCAGTACCGAGGGAAACTCGAGCAGTTTCAGCGTCCCGGTCAAACAAAGCCAATTCCTCGGCCTCACTGGCCAACCGACTGCTCGCAGGTGCGAGCGGGGACAGGAGGAACACTCAAAAACAACCGCGAGCTGACAATGAGCATGCACATGACTTGAGTTCCATACCAGAAGAACCAGGTGAAGAGCAGAATGCACATGACCAGCAGAATGATCAGCAAATATCAATCGACGAAAGACTCGCAAGCCCGACAAACTCGGAGGGACCTGAGTTTGAGGACGTGTCGGATGTCGATGAAGACGACGTGGAGGCTGCGAGAGGTTCCCGTGTCCCCCCTGGCTTCTCTAATGACAGGGGATTCCTGTGCTATCGGAACTCGCTACTAGTGGTGCTGTTACATAGCACAAGGATTGTACAATGGATCAAGAATAGGTATCTGCCCCAGCTTGTTCGCACAGGCTTGGAACTCGTCAGTTACGATTCGTTGGTTAGAGCAGGTGACAAGGAACACCCATTGTGGCCTGATAATAGCAACGTCAGAAAGGTGTCCCAAATAAAATACACAGATGTCCTTTTTGAGTTTAAGTATCTCTATCATGATTATTGGGCCCCCACAAAATCGAACAAAAGACAGGCTCGGGTGGATGCCGCAATGAAAAGGTTTTGGAGCTATCTCAAGGAGGTCTGTTTGGTATATAAATCAGAGGAAGATAATGATTCAGAAAATCCTCGCTCATGGGAATTCAAGGGTCAACAAGACCCCGCTGAACTCCTTCGCTGGCTTATTGAGGTTGCCCAGGACCAGCGAAGGCGTCTTTTCGCTGGAGTGGAAGCCCCGATGCTTCCAAAATCCGAACAACACCAGCTCGACGTTCTTCGCAGCTTGAATATCGAGAACTTGCTTGGTTTCAAGAAGACAGTGAGGAGGAACTGCGTCTATTGCAATCGAGCTACAAGTGCCAAGCGCCGAAGCAAGGGATTGGAACGTGACACAGTCTGGACACTCACTGTATGCTTCCCGACGGGGAAAAAAGGAAAAGTCGAACCCAAAGTTGACCTTTATGATTGCATGCGACGGAGTCTAAAATCGGAAACTAGTGAGCTCAACTGTGGTCGGGAAGCCTGCAGCGAGAAAGCCAAGGCCGACAAGTTAGCCGTTGATGCACTATTCCAGGTAGAAGAGGAAGAGATATACAAGCGTGTTAAAACCCAAAGAGGGCAAGAAACAGACTTGCAAAAGTGCCGCGAACGGCGAAAAGAAAGGCTATACGAAATGCACAATTACGAGGGTTATACATGGAACAAACTCGCAAAGCTGCCGGAGGTTCTCTTCTTGTCGCTTACCCGGTTTCTTTCTTCGGTTTCGAAAAAAGAAAAGGTCATAGTGCAGATTCCCGAAGAGGTTGATCTACGAGCTTTGGTCGAACATAGGACACCCGTACCGTCAGAGACAAAATACCGTCTAGTGGGTATTTCAAACCATAGTGGCGATACTACATTTTCAGGTCATTATATTGCCCAGACGCTCAAGGACGGGAGGTTGTCCGAATTCAACGACAGGATCGTCTCCGAGACAGACTTGGAAGCCGTCATAGAGGAACAAAGGAGTAGGAAGAAGAACCCTTTCACTCCGTATCTCCTCATGTACGAGAAGGTACCATTCTGCGATGCCAACAATGGCACTAAAGATGACACCAAAGATAAAAACAAAGAGGATCCCACGAACACAGCCAATCAAGAAGGTGGCGGAGGCGATGTCCGTGTCCATGGTGAGATGCCAATTCCAGTGCAAGCGCTCGCTCGTGCCTTCGCAAATGAAACAGCCACCGCCCTTCAAATAACAAAGACTGCTTCCGACCCTGGACTTGATCAATGGCACATTGCTGTGGAGGTGGCCATCAACAATACGAGGGTCGAGTTCCCAACATTCGTGATCAAAAAGAACGCGAATATCGACGTCCGCTCGGCCAAGATCGATCTGACCTTGAAGGACAGCCAGAGCAGCATTCGTCTTGCGGCAAGACGCGAAGATGACCGTGTTGACAGTCAAAATCAGAAACGGGCTACTCCCGACCGCGACGACAATGACAATCTGGATCCACCAACGAAACGCCGAAAATCACAGGAATCCGAGTCAAAGCGGTCGAGCCCCAATACCAGAAAAGCGACTCCCAGCTCTAAACCGCGCAGTCCAAAGTCGAGCCGAAAGACAAACCCCGGCTCCAGACAAGGCAGTCCAAGCACAGGCCATCCAATGCCAAATAACTCTGTAGAAGGCCTTGGAATCCCTAAGCGGAGCAAAAGCAGGTCCAGATCAGTTCAACGCCTCAGCGAAAACCAGTTGTCGAAGCCCGAAGCCGCGACGTTAGGAGAACAGAGCCTGACAAATGCTCAGATTCCCGGGCTCGGAGATTCGGGAAAGAAGAGCAGCAACAGCGACGGCCTGGATTCACTTTTCAACGATCCTCCCTTAGAGCCTCCAGACGCTGAGGAGAATGGGCATGCTGATAGACAGAAAGAGGTCCGGAAAATGTTTGAGAAGGGCACACCGTTGGAGGAGTTGAGGCAGAAGAGCCTCGACCCGACACCGAAGGTCAAGGCCACTGCGCAGCCCACAGTCGGCAGGATTACGCGGGCGATGTCGCTTACGAGGAACTGGTAGATGACCGCCTGACGAGCAGGTAGGTGTTCAAGCGGTCCACCACTTGGCTGGTTTTCGACGTGCCTCGATGAGGTCATATTCATGTGACGGAGGATGCGGAGAGGTCTTATGGATGGCGGGATCCTGGATGCAGGAGAGGGCGGATGATATGGACGACATGGCTGAAGATCAAAAGAATAATTAAGGAGACAACGGGCCGGACGCCATGGGCAATCTTTGGAGGCTTGTTGGTTATTCTTCGTTTAGGGTTCATGGCATTTTTCAGATAACTGGGACCAATCTTCAGTTGGACTATCGATCATACATGACATATTAGCTACCGTTCAATTTCTCCTTGGAGAACGCGAACGAGACCTTGAACGTGACCGGCGCCGACGGTGATGGTGAGAGTCCCGAGTATGATGGGAATCGCTCCGGCGATGGCTGCGTCGGCGGTGGCCGTCCTTCCCAGGATGCTTCGTATACCCTTCGTCAAGGTTGAATCCGTCGAGGCTTTCCGTGTCATCATCATTGGCTTTACCAGCATCGGAGCCTGAATGTCTCTCTTCATAGGCTCGGTGTTTACGAGAGGGCCGCTTCTCAACGTCTCTCTGCCGACCTCCGGACCGTTTCTTCCGCTTCTGCCGTGCTAAGTCCTCGACCTCTCGCAAATCACGCTCCCGCTGCTCTTTCCACTCTTTGCGTTGTTGCTCTGATTCACGAAGCCTTTTAACGCCTTGCTTCATGATCGCGAGAGGGTCGTTTGCCGAGGCGCGGGCTGCTTGGCGTTGTTGACCTCGCGGCGATGTCAAGCCCCATGGCTCCCTGGAGGGCAGGGATGGGGTGTTCTTGTTCGCGAGGCTGTACCACGGAGCATCGCTTGCTTTCCGGCCATAGGCAGCTGCGTCGGAGAGGTAGAAGTGCGATGGGTTTTCGCCAGGCGGTAGGGTTTTACGTCGAGGTCGGTCTGGTTGCTCTGGGACGGGGAATAATGAGATGTGGCCGTCGGAATCGGTGATAGAGTGGTTTCGAGACTTCGCAATATTACATGGAGAATGATCCTTTGAGAGAGATGTGCTCGGCAAGTTCTGCACTTGTGCCTGAGCAAGCCGGATGTCTCGATCGGTATCATCTTCACCTGGAAATTTGCGTTTCTTCGATGCTCGGTGTTTCGCAGACTCTTGGTAGTCGCGGTGGTCCAAGTCTCGCTTTGGCGATGCTGAGTCTCGTTCAGCATGTTCTCTCTCTCCTCGCAACGCGGCTATTCTGTCTGCTGCTTCATCTTGTCTATGGCGGCGTTCTTGCTCTTGCTCTTGCTTCTGGGCCTCGGCCTCGTCGCGCTGTACGCGTGCGATGTTTGCGGGATTATAGACGTTCCACGATTTCTTGCCGAGGAGGTGGAGCGGCATGATGAAAGGAGAGTTTCACGTGAGGAGGGGGCAGGAGGGATGAAGCATGCCGCTGACTGGATGGAAAGAAAGCTACCGAACGGGCACTCGGCGAAGAGATGCGCGCGTGACTCCCGTCGCCTGAGAGCAATAAGAAGAAATGGGTAATTTGTACAAGACGAAAGGGCGAATGCAAGGCTGGCTCGGAGAACGTGTGACTCGAGGCTGATAGGTGGAAATGACGTAGGATCTTGGCAAATGCAGCCTTGCGAGTGTCAGCCTTGCGCATCTCGGCCTTGTTGTACTGGCCCGACAGGCTACAACGTAACCAAAACGTAAAAGCTGAAAAGGGCGATGCAGCAAAGACCAACCTGTTCTTTCGTCCATGCTTGATCTGCGAGAATCACCTAGCCATCGAAAACCCCCATGGTACAGAGTAACCTATCACTAGATATTTGAGTTTAAAGCGGCATGGGTATCTCGACCAAAGCATACCTGCGTTGCGATATGTGTCACATGACTCCTTGCTGACGAGGCCGGCGCCCGGTACACTTGTCTCTTTGGGAACGCCATGACATCCCCCTCTGTTTAGGCTTCATGCATCGCCCCTTCCCCAAGAACCTACAAAGTAAGTTGGGGCAGGAACCTACAAAAGCCACCCAGGTAGAATTCTATGCAGCATCATATGGGCGAACTGATTTTGTAGCGCGTTATCTCTCTCAGAACACCCTGGCTTCTTCTCGGTTTCGGCACTTCCTCAGAATCTCCAAGCACAAATTACCAAACCTGCGCCAGAACCTACACCCGCTTCAGCGACTTTCCTCCTGTCCTGTTTCACCGGTGTTTGGAGAACCTCAGCTCATTCCAACCTCACACCTGCACAAACACCCTTCCTGTTCCTCTAAAGTCCCCAAAGACACTCCTTAAAATGTCATTCCTCAATAGAAACAACTTGTTCGGCGGCGGTGGCGGTGGTAGCGGCGGACCACCTCAGAGGGATCCATATGGGCAAGCACCCTCTCCCAGCCGGCGCCCTCCCGGAGGCTATGGAGGCGGTGGAGGAGGAGGACCATACGATACTCCCATGAGTGGTGGCGGGGGTGGTGGTTATGATTATCCACGACAGCCACCTGGCTACGGACCTGGACCTGGCCAAGGTCTGCCTGCGAGAAATCCGCCCCCACGGCAGCAAGGTCACCAGCAAAACCCAAGCAGAGGAGGTGGTGGAGGCCACGGCCAGCTCCTGACTTTGCAGCCTGCCAAGAGTCCAGATAACACGTACACCTTCCGCAATCTAGTTGCGGTATCTACACGAGATGTTCCTTCATCTAGGGATGGCTCGGACATTCTCCTGCTTGTCAACCAGGCGTATGTTGTCTCCGCTCGACCGCTGGACAACTTCCCCCCGGGCACAATCGGTCTCTCCGAACCTCAAAGATCATGGATGGGTGTTGCCTTGACGGATCAGATCCAGGTTGAAGTTTATGACCCCTTTGCGGATGGAAATCAAGCATATATCGCTTCTGCAGACGTCGAAATTGGATTCGCTAGCACGCGAAAAATTGTCGAGACCCCATACGACCAGGATGAATTGGCCAAGGAAGTTACGAGGGTAAGTCGCTCTCCGTGCCAGAGAAGTTCAGACACTGACATACCTTCCACAGTTATTCAGCAATCAGATGTTTGCCCCAGGTCAAAGGTTCCTGATGGATCTTAGAAGTGTTCCTCTCAACCTGGTCATTAAAACCGTTCAACTTGCAGATCTGAGTGAAAAGGGCGCTGCCACTACCTCTGATCCTCGAGCCAGAGGAATTCTCACACCGCAATCCCAGATCAACTTTTTTAAAGACACAAAAACAGCCATAAACCTCAAGGCGTCTTCTCGGCGGCCCGCGGCCAACTCCATTATCGCTCCTGACTTCAAGTTTGAGGATATGGGTATTGGTGGTCTCGATAGTGAATTTGTCACCATATTTCGAAGGGCATTTGCCAGTCGCGTTTTCCCACCCGGGCTGGTAGAAAAGCTCGGCATCCAGCACGTCAAGGGAATTTTACTATATGGCCCTCCTGGTACGGGCAAAACACTCATTGCTCGACAAATCGGCAAGATGCTGAATGCTCGAGAACCCAAGGTCATCAATGGTCCTGAAGTACTCAACAAGTACGTTGGACAGTCAGAGGAAAATGTTCGGAAACTCTTTGCAGACGCCGAAAAGGAGTACAAGGAGAAAGGAGATGAATCCGGTCTTCACACCATCATTTTTGACGAACTCGATGCAGTGTGCAAACAAAGAGGCAGTGGCGCTGGCGGTGGTACGGGTGTGGGCGACAGCGTTGTCAATCAGTTGCTATCCAAACTAGATGGTGTCGACCAACTCAACAATATCCTTCTAATCGGCATGACCAATCGGAAGGATATGATCGATGATGCCTTGCTGCGTCCCGGGCGTCTGGAACTCCATATGGAAATCTCGCTACCTGACGAGTTTGGGAGATCACAAATCCTTAAAATCCACACCAAACGCATGCTAGAGAATGGCGTACTTGATACTGATGTTGATGTTATGGAACTGGCTCAGAAGACGAAGAACTTTTCCGGTGCAGAAATTGGAGGCTTGGTTAAATCAGCCACCTCCTTCGCGTTTAGCAGGCATATCAAAGTCGGCACCATGGCCGGTATAACTGATGATGTGGCCGATATGAAGGTCAAGCGAGATGACTTCATCAACGCTCTCGACGAGGTGAAGCCCGCCTTTGGCGTTTCGGAAGAGGAATTGACCCGTTGTGTCCAAGGCGGAATAATACACTTCTCGCCGCAGATCAAGGAAGTGCTCGACGAAGGTAGATTGTTCGTGGAACAAGTCCGCCATCCCGACTCTACTTCAACTTTCTCTGTTTGCCTTCATGGGCCCTCGGGGTCCGGTAAGACGGCTTTGGCAGCCAAAATTGCTATCGACTCGGGCTATCCTTTCATCAAGTTAGTCAGCAACACGGATACCCTAGAGATGAATGAGCTCCAAAAGATCTCTTATTTGAGTCGGGTGTTTATGGATGCACATAAGAGTCCAGCAAGCGTCGTCGTCATTGATGACATTGAGGAGTTCTGCGAATGGACTCCTGTTGGACCTCGTTTCAGTAACCCAATCCTTAAGACCATGGTCGCACTACTGAGAAAGGCTCCACCCCCTGGGCGTAGTCTTCTTGTCCTGGTTACCTCGGCTGATAGGAGCGTTCTTCAGCAGCTGGATTTCTGGCGTCATTTCAACACCGACATCCCAGTCGGCAACGTGAGGACTTATCAGGAATTGGAGGTCATTATAAAGGAGTCAAGCGTGTTTACCGCCGCAGATACCGCCCGTGCTATTGCGGAGATCCGGGACACGACACGTAATAATGAGGTTGGGGTTGGCGTCAAGCACATACTCCAGGCGATCCAAACAGCCAGGAATGACACGGACATGGTATCTCGGTTTACTTCGACCCTCTCTAGAGCCATCGCAGAGAGAGGTGACAGTTATCATTAGCGCAGACATAAAGACAGAGTTAGAGTAGAATTGTATGATTTATGGCCTCGGGCACGAGCTGTCTAAATTGCTCTTCAGAATTAACGCACCGATGCTTCTTATCCGAAAACGAGCGAGCCACAGGCCTCGGTACAACACCGGGAATGAGGTGCGTCTGTAGGTATCGGTAGTTGATTTTCTGACATTGAGCTTCGCAGGGATATGCTTGGGAAGAACCCCAGTTCAGTATATATGGCGGGGACTCCAGTTCACGTGATTACATGAGGGGTGAGAGGGGCTTTACAACCGCCTTATATAATAATTTGACGTGGCACCACACTCACCCAGACACTCACCCACATTGTGAATGGGGTGGAGCTCATGTTCATAGACCCATCCGTCCCTCTGCATCCAATTGCTCCCATCTGAACTACCGTGTTTATTTTCTCTGTAGCTCCGAATGGAACAAGTCCTTGTACGCACCAACTAGTCATATCTTCAAGACCTTGAAACCAAATTCACATCCATCTCATCCAGCTTGAGAAAACCCACCACAAGTCCCAAGCAAACTTCTCGAATAGCCTTTTCGCTTCCCCACCCCCATGCGCTCGGGATAATACCCAGATTTCCAGAAGGCTGATGGGTGCTATTCGAGACTAGACCAACGGTAGACCCACAGCCACAGGTCACCAACGTAGTACTTAAGTTCTCACTGATGGACCGCCTCAAAATGGTTCTCAATCACATCTCTCCCTCGACATCATCATGGCCCCCTCCGCTGCCGATCCCAACTCAAGTACCTCGCCATCCCCATTTCCCCATGGCGTCTTCCACGCCAACGGTGCTCAGACCGACCCACCACTTCCCGCGTCCGACCCGACAATCGGATTCAAGCTAAATCATTTCATGCTGCGGATTCGAGAACCCAAACGTTCTTTGTATTTCTATATCAATCTCATGGGAATGCGGACAGTCTTTACCATGAATGTGGGCCCTTTCACCATCTATTATCTTGGATACCCCCAGACCGACGAGCACAGGGCCGATCTACCCAAGTTCGGCTTGGACACTGCCACAAATCTGCAGTCGACTCTGGGCTTGTTGGAATTGTACCATGTCCACGGTTCGGAGAAGCAGGAAGAAGGGTATTATCAGACTGGTAACGGCCCACCGAATCTGGGATTTGGACATCTGGGTTTCACCGTGCCGAGCGTCCCGAAGGCTTTGACGAGGCTGCGGGAAAACGGGGTGGAGGTTCTTAAGGATCTTGGTGTAGCAAATCTGCGATCTATTCCGATCTCAGAGTGGGAGAACGAAAATGGAGTCGGCCTGGAGGTTCCAGGTACTGGGACGGAAATTCATCCGGAATATAAGAAGGTTTTTGAGAAGATCGCCTTTGTCAAGGACCCCGTAAGTCTTTACTGCGCTTCCAAATTTTCCCTGCCTCTTGTGATGCTACATCTTTGTCCTGCTGCCGTAAAGTGGAGGCTCTATCATCACTAACTCTTTCGCAGGATGGGTACATTGTTGAACTTGTCCCACAGAATATTGATCCGTTGGATCCGTGACTTTTCTCTTTATATTTTCAAGACGGACCTGGTTGTGATGGACCTTGAAATGCCATGTGTATTCGTGGCAGGATCTTGTATGAGCTTTCTCGATTCATGAGAGCGGCAACCTGAAATTCCCTCTGTGAACACCCCTATGTTTGGAAGAATCGCAACTTTCCTTTGGATTATGGACTCTGTCCTTCGTGACGGCCACAAGTTGTCCGTCACCGTCTGTTGAGCAGATTAGAATTGTCATGTGAGGGCGCTTACAATCCTTATTTTTAACTCACCGAAATCAGCCATTTGCGAGACTTACACTTTTCTGGGACTTTCTATTACCAAGGCCGATCTTTGAGTTTCCCAATTTCCTGGTAAGAGATGACCCACTGTCCTCATGGTTCGTTGTTTAGTCCACCAGATTTCTCGCTGCCTGCGACTGCGCTTGTTATAGAATCAAGTGGAGCCGTTCGCATCTCTGTGGACTTATGCCGTACCCTACGCCGTCGCTCTAGTCATCTGTGAATTCGAATCCCCTTTGAGGCTGCGCAGATTCACGAGCTCAATGTTGGCTTCGATCATCCCATCTGCCCACAATGCACCTCTCAATCATCCAGTCCTTACGCGCATCTATTCTCCTCGATTGTTGTAGCCCAGCTCGGTAGCTGTGCTCGAGGGGTCCATGTCTTTACCACAGCTAAGATGGCTCAACTCACGGTTATGCGGGTGGAGATCCTCGAAAACATGGCCAAATATCTGGGCGCCAAAGGTCTCAAGGATATAAGGTCTACCTGCAACATTCTAAAATAAAAATTAACGAAAAGAGTATCAGTGCGGCGTCTCAAATATTCTTTCGAGGGCATGAGATTCCAACTACCATTCGATTCTCTGCCGCTTTGGCCAGATTTACAATGGCCAGAGACGGAGGGCTTCTTGCATGAGAACTTGGCATCTACTCAGGAATTGAGCCTAGGATAATACGGTGGCCGAACTTCTCCGCTGCGTACGTAATCAAGCTCTGTATATTTATATTGTATTCTTGTTGTCGAAATGGATTCTTAGGAACAGGATTATCTCAGGTGATATTTCTGTACAAAGTATTAGATAAGATGAGGTGTGCCTCTTGGTTTGAATGATATTCTTGTACTCCTATTTGATATTATACAGATGAGACTACTTCCTTACGGTCAATTCAGCTGATATTATCAGCGTCCGCGTGGGTAATCGGACTAGGACATGATGCCTGACTTAGTAGTTGTGTTAACCTCGGAGATGCAGCCTCGCCTCCCGTGGCGCAAGGCTGGTGGCGCTGTGGGGCAGTCTCATTCTTGCGGGGCAGATTGTGGGATTGATGCAGCGAGATTCTAGAATGGTGCATGTGAGAGGGGCAATTCCGGTATGGACGCAAGTTTCCCACAGGCAGCGTGCAACTTTTTGTCGGTATCATCACCTTGCCCGACCTGAAAATGCTGAGGGATTGGCTAGAGGATCTAGCCATCGTCAATACGCGAAACGAAACCGAGCAAGGCTGCTTCTCACGATGCCCGACAAACTCACTGTGCCGCCGTCCGAGAATACCGTGCGCGTCCGCATGATTGACTCCACCGCTCGATTCACGCTTCAAGCCGAGTCTTTCTTCGAGCCTAGCCAGCGAGGTCTGCAGTGTTACGAGGTCCCAGATGTGGCATTCCTAATCGACCATGAGCCCTCAGGCCGTGCCGTCATGTTTGATCTGGGTGTTCGGAAGGACTATTGGAATCTTCCCAAGGTGATGCTCCATCGATTGAGTACCGACATTATATCGAATGTTAAAATCGATTCTGATGTTCCTGATATCCTGCTTGAGAACGGCATTATGCTGGAGAAAATCTGTAAGTGGCATAGCGACAATTATCTCGTTCTCAACTGACTCCACCATTCCCTGGAATCCAGCCGCGGTGATATGGTCGCATTATCACTGGGATCACATCGGAGACATGTCATTATTTCCGTTTTCAACTTCCCTGGTGGTCGGGCCAGGATTCAAGGCTGCGCCGAATTTGTTGCCGGGGTATCCCCTTAAGGAAGATTCTCCTGTTTCTGCAAACGCCTTCACGGGACGAGATCTTGAAGAAATTGACTTTTCGCAATCAGAGTTGACAATCGGAGGATTTCGCGCCTTTGATTTCTTCTCGGACGGGTCATTCTATCTCCTCGGTTGGTCTCTCTTAATTTATAGAGCTATTATTGCGGTACTGATTCGTCATAGACACCCCAGGTCACTGTATTGGACACATCTGTGGGTTCGCTCGCACGTCTGTTGGCCCAGAGAGCTCTTTTGTGTTTCTTGGAGGAGACATTTGCCATTTCGCAGGCTGCTTCCGGCCGTCACCAGATTCTCCACTGCCGCCCATAATCCCTGCTGGTATCCTTGATGCGAATGACGACCACAGCGATCCGTTTCCAGCAACGACATTCACAAATAGCTACTCCGCCGCGAGGCCAGATGAAGATCCGCTATCAACTCCATTTTCGAAAATATCAACGATACCGACCTCGGCATTCGCATTCCCTGATGTTTCGCAACAGACTGTGGAAAAATTGATTGCATTCGACACATCTCCACAAGTACTAATATGCTTCGCCCACGATCAATCTCTGCCTCTGTTTCTGCCAACAATGAACACGAGCCCGAAGGAATGCCTGAATGATTGGCGATCAAAAGGGTTGAAAGAGCAATGTCATTGGGACTGGTTGAATATCCTCCCTACGGGCAAGTCATCGGGTCGGACGCCAGTCGTACAGGAGATGTGGAAAGATGGAAAGCCGTGGCCTGGGGGGAAAGATAAATTACGTGCTAAGAGTCGTGGCGAGGACGTTACAGAATTATAACACGTCCCGGCCTATTCATTTATAAGAGGTATCAAAATCCCTTTTTGTCTAACTCGGTCTGGTTCACATCCTCAATTCTGAGACTCTTTCCAGCGGCATGATCTAGATTCTGTAGATCCCGAAGCGTCCAAAGATTGCAAACTATTGGTGTTGCTGTTACGTACTAACTATACTTCAGATTCCTTTATCTTCGCCTATACGCCAGTTTCTCCCCTGCTGGAAGCTGAACGTGGCTCGACGCATCACACAGAATATCCATTTTCAATCACATTACGTCCAGTATCTCGTAAATCTGCACGTGAGGTGACGCCGGACGACAAGACAACCCTTTCCCCAATCCTCCCGAAACCATGGAAGTTCGGCTTGCATGACCCTCTCAAAAGCAAGGTTAGTCCGATAATTAGCTACCAAATCCAAATGAGCATCGAACGGCCAAGTAGCCCGTCATGGACTCAACCCGCCATCAATAGTGTACACTGCTCCGGTTATGAAGGTGGCGTCGTCACTCAATAGAAACGCAATTAAGGCTCCAACCTCTGCTGGTCTGCCAGCTCGACTGATTGGAGCCTCCGTGTTCTCGTTGCTCCCAACGCTGACTTGACTCGCTACACCTAACATTTTGGTGTCGATGCTTCCCCTAAACAATCAGGCTGTGGCTTTCAAATACGTGTGCAGAGGAAACTTACGGGGCAATTGCATTTACCCTTACATTGCGATGGCCATTCTCGGCGGCAGCAACTCGAGTGAGTCCAATAACACCATGCTTGCTGACACCATACGACAAACACTTCGCAATCCCCATCTTGCCTGCAACACTGGCAGTGTTCACGATAGACCCTCCGTCTTCAATATGCCGCAACTGCGCACGCTGACACGCCATCATGCCTCTCAAATTGATCGAGATAACCAAATCGAAATCTTCGTCGCTAACCTCATGTGCGCCCGTCTTCCCAAACTCCTTTCCTATAGTTCCGGCCAGGTTCACAGCCCCAGACAGCTTGGAAAAATATTCCACGGTCGAGGTTATCCATTTATCCACTTGGTTAGAGTCTGACACATTGACGACAATGGTAATAACATCGATGCCATACTTGTCAGATATATCTTTAGCAAGATCATCCAAAGCTTTTGCGTCGTTGTCAGCCAAGGACAGGTTTGCTCCTCTGGCAGCCAGGATATGAGCCGTTGCTGCCCCTATGCCTCCAGCTGCCCCGCTGACCGCGATGACTTTCCCTCTGAGAGACGTCATACTTCTACATGAAGAACCCCTCTATATCTAAAGTGTGAGCAGCTTCTAGAAGATTCGGTAATGACATACACTTAAACAATCTCTGGCAGGTCAAGAAGATGTAACAGTCCCGGATTCGGCGCTGCTAACCGTAGCAGAAGCAGTTCTTAAGCTGTAAGTACTATGTACCTAGGTCTTCGACCGATAGCCTCTGGATGGACAGCTCACTTACTTAGCATGATTCCGAAACTTGTGATGAACCATAAGTGGGTACGCCTGATACATAGCATCTCGTATCCTACCAAGGCAATCAAGATAACCTCTAGTCCCCCTAGAACCGCCCCGGAAATACAGCGGGCCGTCGAAGTCCCGCTTAGAGCGTCCTCCCTGGGTCTTGTTGGATGGGGTAAACCTGTAGTACTAGTTCAGGGGAAACTCAGGCTCATAGGACCTCCCCAGCCCTTCCACCACTGCACCACTCCATGATTTCTCCAGAGAGTCTTTATTTCCGAGTGTCTCCCCAGCATTGCCTTTCCATCCTCCGTCCCCACCAGGAAGTAAAAAATACGACGGTGGCTTGAGCTCTCCGGCATACACGGGATTCGAAAAAGCAGTACCCGATAAGTGAGAACTGCTAGGCGATATCGGAGCGCTGGGGTAGGAGTGTCAAGGCAGTCTGGGTGTTGTTCACGCCCTCCTGTAGCGTGAAAGACGTTCAGATCCGTCGCACGAACGAACCTGACGAACGTATTATTGCGCTGATTGTAATTTCATCAGGACATCCTACGCTGTTTCCGAGAAATAGTGCCGGAGTTTGTATGCTGTCTTCATTCAGGGGGACACGCTTCTACACATAACTTTTCATGCGTGCTATATTGGAGACTACAAACCACAAATGTAGATTCACATGAGGACAGAGGTAATACCAAAACACAGGCACCCTGCAGTGGCATAGAGCATTTTCAGGAGAGTAAAATTATAATGTCTCTGAAGGCTCTTGACGGAGAGATGAGACGGATATCGATGCAAGTGTATCATATACATCAACACAGTAAGCCATGTTAATTTCAGACCACCCATACTCCATCTTTACTTTCATGATCTTCAGAAAGAAACATAACCATCGAGCCGCGATCGAACAAATACTCCTCGTCTTTCTTCACAATCTCGCTGAAATCCGGATTAGATTGCCCCTTAAAGGAGTCAAACAGTTCCTTGTCAGAGTACCACACCTCCATTATGACATCGTAGCCGCCGCTCTTTGGGGTAGCTAATGGTGATGCTAGGCCCGCGAAAGGCTCCAAATATCGACGAGCGTAGCGTAGGACACCAGGATGAGATACGTGCTCCTCGAAGAGCTTGATATGGTGATTTTCGTAGTAGTCCTTAAATTCATCCATCGAGAGACCTGGCTTCCTTTTGAACAAGCCGACTACCTTAACCACGTTCGTCTTTTCAGCCTGGTGCGGCCGTTTAGCACTAAACTCACACGTGTTCGTTCGTACGGGGCGCTCAACCTACCAGTTTCTCCGCAACTTGAGTCATATTGCTGCGGTAATTCTTCAGGTGTAACGATTACGGTTGCTGATTTTTAAGCCTTGAAATTCGCACAAAAGCATTTTGTGCTATCCAATGATTTTGCGCGTCTTAAAAGAATCGCTTTGGTTTCAATGGTGAGAGACTACCTCGGAACCCCATCCCCATCTCGTGCCGTAAACCACGTCTTTAACGCCCGAAATGAGCCTCCTTAAAATGTCATGAGCAAGTTTGCCGCCAAATAACAACCACGCCAGGCAACTTGGCTGGCTTGTTATACTTGCAAATAAAATCCTCAGGACCACGCGACTGTTCAACGAATAGAAGACTGAGATCCATCGACATGTCAGACATTGGTGATCTTTCCGGCAAAGTTGCTCTTGTCACTGGTACCAGCTCCGGTGTGGGCAGGGCAGTGGCCGAAGCATACGCATCTGCCGGGGCATACATCGTCGCCGCAGACTTGACTCCGGCACCACCCAAAGCACCAGTCTATGCAGAGGCCATGAAGAAGGCGGGAATAGATAAGGTCACCCCAACCGTGGACTTGATCAACCAAAAGTACGCCTCCACGGGATCTTCACCTCGTGCAATATTCGTCCAGTGTAATGTGACAGACTCAAACTCCGTCAAGGACGCCGTTGCAGCTGCAGTCGAACGATACGGCCGCTTGGACATTATGGTAAACAATGCAGGGATATCTTCTGTGTTCAGGTCAAAGTCTTTCCTAGAAGGACAGCCTTGCAGAGCCCACGAAATGGACGATGAGGTCCTTGAAAAAGATTTGGCTGTCAACGTCCGAGGCGTATTCCTCGGTATCAAACACGCGGCAGCGCAGTTTTTGAAGCAATCGCCTCACTCCTCGGGCGATAGGGGCTGGATCGTGAACACGTGCAGCGTGAATGGGCTGGTTGGGTCCCCAGATTCAGCATCATACTGTGCCTCCAAAGGAGCGGTCCTGATGCTGACACGAGCTACGGCCTTGGACTACGCGAAAGACAGAATCCATATCAATTGTGTCGTTCCTTGTTGGGTACAAACGGCTATGCTGGAACCTGTCATGGGGCAGGACAGCTCACACGCTGACTCACAGACGGAGAAGATCGGTGGGATGCCTCCCTGGGGACGAATGGCACAACCTGAGGAAATTGCGAAAATGTACGTCTTCTTAGGGGGGCCAGGTAGCTCGTTTTGTACTGGCCAGGCATTTGTAGTCGACGGAGGGTATACAACGCAGTAGCCTTGCCTTGGTCTTACAAAATTGAATATTGAGGGCGACTATTCATTTTGCAATAGGCTAATCACTTTAGATAACTTGGGAAAATATTCCCAGGATCAAACTGAAAATATCTCTCACTACCTTATTTACCGAATAGTACGGGGGTTTGCAGATGGTGCATGAGTAATGCCATTAGGTCTTCAGAGCAGGGGCAGTCATATACCCTATGTATGAAACGTATACGTTCAGTAGTCCCCGCTTCAACTGAATCTGATATCTTGTCCGAATGCCTAGATGTAATCAATGTATCTACTTCACTTCATTGAGTACTCGTGCTAAGAGTTTAGCGATATGAACTTTGTGGAGAGATAGAAGCCGCTCGCCTCTCGCAAGTTGGGCTTGAGCAGTGGTTGAGGACGAGACTCTGCCTTCTTCGATTGCAGAACCACACCATAGAATGAGTGTCGCGTAGTAGATTGCATATGGAACGTGGGGGGCTTCATAGGGTAGTCGGCGCTGTTGTGGGTATGACGCCGAGTGTCCGGCAAGGGCCTGTGACAGGTCCGATTTCGTACTGGGAGCCATAACAGCACCCTCGATTGACGAGATCATGTTCTCAGCATGCCACCGCGAGATCTTGTAGTTTCTGTCTTGAGCCCATGCAACAACTTCTTTTGCCACGGAGCTCTTCTTGGCATCTCGTGCTGCTGAGCCTGGAGGCGAATGAGCAAAGCTTTGCAGCATTGTCAAGTTGGCGTGGAGCATGATGTTCATCATATGGTAGACAGCAAGATGGGTAGGATTTCTAGATTGTCCGACCGTTCGAAGCCAATTGTCGCAAGCTAACTCGACATATTGTGGATTCCATAATGAAAAGCTTTCCACCGGGACATTATCCGAACCATACCCATTTTGCCGCGAATAGACAGCTGGCCACAGATGAGTACTCAGGGAAGCCAAGCTGGGCAGACTAAGGTCTTTAGAAGTTTCGGTTGTAGTCATGTGTCCCCCGTCATTCAACTCTGCGATGAGATTGAGTAATCGAGATATCCGTGTGTCCGGAGATGATTGCCCAGCAAATGAGGCTGCCCGTTGCCAGGATGAGGAGGCTGGACGTTGCATTATGACAACACGATAGCAATCCAGAATGTACAGAGCCTCGAGCAGTCTGATCATACATATCAGATCTTAATCTTCAAAAGGCATTGATTGCGATATACCTACCGGATGTTGCTGTCGTTGTTGTCAGCACTAGTTACAGCGCCTTTACAGGCCTGGCTGTATTCTTGGACTGACTGCTTCAAATTCAGCACAACCTCGAGGTAGAGAGATGAGTTCACACACATGAATGAGGCTGCCATGAAATGCTTCAGCAAATTCATAGCTTCTTTTATCGCCGCTGCAGAGACCATAGAGCTCTAGAAGAATGAACTGTAGCATATCAGTGAGAGAAAATAGTGATCGGAGGGTATAGGCACAGTTTTGGTAACAAGAAGTTTGTCCTCCCGAGTTTCAGAGAAATCCTGTAAAGAATTGCGAACGTTGAACTAATTCATGTCAGCCTTACTGACAGCTGACTACCGGCATTCATACTTGTGCAAGTAACAACTTTCGAGAATCATTATACAAAGCCTTCGCAACTTCGGCGCTTCCGGAAACTGGGCAGAACAGGCCACCAGTCGCAGCCATTGCTAGGGTATACGCAGCTCGATTTTTGTGACCAACAGCAGCATCTTTGAAAAGCGGGAAAGTCTCGGGAATGTGTCTTCTGAAGATGTTTAAGAAAACTCTGACAATATCCTGGTTATGGTCGCTTAGATTTGGTGGTGCCGAATACCACATTTTGCTGGCTTTACTGAGTGAAGGTGAAGGCGCTCGAGATTTGCGGTCAAAATATTCCTGCATTGTCGCTGTGAGTGTCTGCATTGGTGATGACAGTACATGGTTGAAAAGCGGCGAATTGGAATCGAATAGTCCACCGCTCTGGGCGAGGTCACAGCCGCTGAACCAGAATTGGCTGTTCTAAAAACTGGTTAGCTGCGGTTAAAACACACTGGTATCCCCGTCAAACCATAATTTGCGTTTGCCAGAAATCGCCCTGACCATCAGCGTCCGGCAAAGGGTAATTATCATAAGGAAGGGATATGTCTGGCACATCTAGATCGTAGATCGGCAAATTCGTGGAGTCCTGAAAGGAAGGCTCTTGGAGAATGGTATCTTGATAGTTGACCTCTAGAAGAGATGGAGGTACAGCTTCGTTGTGCATGCTGCTGAGAGGCTCCAGGGCAGCGTTGGCCGCTCTCTGTTCTTTTGCTGTTGAGTCCGACAGTGAGAAAGAAATTGATTCTGAGTGGCTGTTAACATCAGTAGTCTCATGAATATCGTCAATTGTTTGATCAACGCCATTCATTCCGGAACCTTCTTGGAGCGATGATTGACTTGGTGCTGCTCCTGTCCGGTCTGATAAAGGGTAGTGGCAAGCCGACTCCGTAGATTGACATGGAGTGCATGGTTCGTTACCGTCACAGCGCATTTTACGCTTTCGACATCTCTCGCAAGCGATGCGAACGCGCCTCCGGCCAGTCCTTTCAGCTGCTGTGTCGCCAGGGCTGTCATCTGAGGGAGCTGCGGGACATTTTCTAACGTGAATAGCCTTGACATCGGACCTTTGGAAGGATCTCGGGCAATATGGGCAGTGGTAAGCTTTTTCTTTGGTATCTTCAGCCTGGTCAGCAAAGCCATAGCCTCGACATGTGGGGATGCTCACGCGTGCGACGATGCCTTGCCAGATGCTCTGACCGAGTAAAGCATCGAAAGCAGATATCACACTGTGCTTAGAATTAATGACATGGTTCGGGAGGCAGAACACCTTCTGGCTAGGCACGAACTCAGGCACATTGCAGGCCTCGAATTTCGACGCACCTTCTTATCCTGTCGAGTGCCTGAAGATTTGGTGTTGTTGGTGGCCATCAGATATCCTCACGCACACGTTTGGTGGTACCACTTGCGAAGACTTCTGAGAATGTGGAGAGATTCTTTAAGAAATGGGGAACCGAACATGGGTTGACAGAAATATCGATGGTTCCCCAAGATCCCAGATGATGAAAGCCGAGACTGGGGGAAAAATCGGTTCGACCATGGGCCATAATTACTGGCTGCCGAGGTTGATGAAATCTACATTCACTGGCTCAAGCCATCTACAGCGACTGGAACAATCCTTACCCCAGGTCGGGAATATATGACACTCTACCTTTAAAATGCAGCTTGAGCAACCTCTTGACCCAGGTGTCCTAGACCCTGCTATGAGCTTCTCAACCTCACGCCAATGGCCAGGGGAACGACACCCAACGCGGTGGGATGTCGACGATGCCAACAAAAACCCCGGTACTTCCTTCTTAGATCGTTTTCGGGTCGCAGTGCTACACAGCGAGGGTGCGGAAGAGGACATATTGCTTGACTCCGACTCTGCCATCAACAGTTCGGAAGATCTGGACTTGGTAGGTTGGCCAAACGTATGCGCTTTGCTCCAGATACTGATGCCCAGGATAGCAAAATGCCTTCAGATACGTCTACCCGATGGCACTGTTATCTGACGTACCACCAACTCCACCTGACCACGAGTTGATACGTCTACAGTCGGCATTTTCCACGTCTTTCCAGCAGCATGCCTTTCTAAACTCTGTGGCAAATTTATCTTCCTCTTCGAGCTCAATACCACCTTATCTTCAATTTGCGTACGCTTGTTTAGCATCCGTCACCTCTGGCTCAGTGGACACGAGTCCATATAATGCTACAGAAGGGTCCTCGACACCAGAGGTGTCAGCTACACTTTTTGTTACAGGGGTGAATCTCTGGTCCGTAATGCTTGAGGTCGACAACCGGGAAGCCCGTCTGCTCGATGCAGTCATTGCCGTAAGTCTCTCTTAGTGACAAGGGAGCCATTGCTGACAGCCACCGACACGTAGGCCTCACTTCTTTCAACCTATGGTGTTTTGTCTGCTGACAATAACGATTGGAAGAAGGCATCGGGAGTACTGTGCAACGTCGTTACTGTAAGATGGCGTCAGATGCCTTTTCCATTTTCTGACCAGCCCTACAGATCTCAAGACGCCTTCATCTAAGTGACGGATACTCGCCGCTGTACCATGGCGATGATGTCGCAAACAAAGATTTCACAGCGAAAAGGTCTGAAAATTGTCGTATTTTACGAGCTGACTGACTGACAATTATGCAGTGCACTGATCAGCTATATGATCCTCGTCGACACTTTGCACGCGGTGCATTTTGGGATAGCACCAAACTATTCAACGAGCGAGCTCTTCATTCGGATGCCCTCGTCTAATCATCACTTTCGTACTATTTACAATTCCCTTTTGCATGGTTGTAAAGTACCATGCGATGTGCGCGACCAAGAAGATGCACTTATCCTGCTCACGGCGATACTCAACGATGTTATCCATGTGAATTGCAACTTCCTGTCGCTACAATTTCCCGAAATTGTTTCGAGTCAAGCTATAAACGGCCATCGTCAAGATGCAGTCAATCCATCCGTCGATCGACACTTAATTGACAAAAACCAGAAACTTAGGAATCCTTGGGCACCACTGACTGCAGGATCAGAATTCTGCCGCCTAAGAGTTCACCTCCTAGCTGCGTTGTCACGATGGGAAGACCATTTCAAGCAACATGTCGGCTCCGATGTCCTTAGCCTTTACTATTTCTCTCAGTTACAATTGCAGTGTCCTGAGATATGGGAGCTTCCACACCTTGCAGGATATGGAACAGCATCAATCAATTCCAGCGAGCGGGCAAAATCGACAGCCCAATTCCAGATTTCCGACAAAGCAATTGACTTGCCTTGGCATATTTTGGATCATTGTGACAAAAGTTCGAGATCTTCTGCGCCTCAAATGGCGATCTGGCTCCCTATTGTCTTATTCCTATCGGCATTGGTGGTTTGGCATAAAATACGCTGTCAAACCAGTACTCAAAAAAAGTACGGTACGCTAAAGGTGCTCGGCATGTTTAAGAACGAACTTGCCAAATTACCATGGCCATGTTGTACGGAGATGATGAGAACGCTGGACAGGCTCATGGACCAATGACGGTAGAATGGGCGCATACGTCAGTGGGAGTTTTACTTGAGAAGGGCGAAAACCATCGCAGAATGTGTGAAGAAAGATAGCAAGTGAGCCTCCCATTATAAGAGGCCAGAGAGAAGATCGAGGCAATGGAATGTGTGGGAGGCTCTCTTGCTAGCATAAAATCCTGGGGTACCGGCGGCCCAGGAGCCCCAGGATATCCGTAACCTTGGGTTTCCCGGCCCGCCCTTTTGCTTAGTAACGATCGGTACCCCAGTCGATCTGCATGCACCATGTGGAAATCACAAGTTGGAGGCTCCCATCAGGAAGGTCTGGATGGACGAGGCATTCGGCGCCCTGTGTCAGCATGGATAGCAACGTTTTGAACTCAGGGATAGCTAGAGGTGTTATGACTAGTATCTAAGTGTGAGTATTCACCTCAGCATATTTCACTTGTCAATTTGCACTTGTTTGGCCAGTATTTTGGGTGAGGCATGAAACACTTGCAGCCATAGCTTTAGTGACGAGCCCGGATCTGCTATAAAGCAGCCTGGAATCGTCCAGCGCACGACTCACTCCAAGTGGCGCAAGAACAGTAGTGCGAGCCTTTCATGGTGCACTCAATCCACCCTTTCTTTACTATTGTAACTAAACTTTCATTTTAGCCCAACCATAATGGCGAATCCTCTCATCCCGTCTCATCAAGGCGTCACGCACATAGGGACAATTAAGATTGACGCTGCCAATATCGACAAATTCCTCGAAGCGTTTCGAGTATGCTGGGTGGCAGTCTGCAAAGAACCTGAGTGCGTTTACTTTGACGTCTTTCACTCCCAAACCGAGCCTGGCAAGTTTCATTTTGTCGAAATTTGGACTAAAGACAACGACTGGTTTATGGAGGTGCAGATCAAAAAGGAATACTACAAGCCTTACTGGGACATCACCAGACCATTATGGATAGACCGAGACCTGCATGCGTACAGTCGTTTGAGCGGTTATACTTTCGTCGACGACAGGTATTTAGAGGGCAGTGTCAAGGTCAAAGACGGGCTACAGTAGTGTTCACAGCTCTCAAGCTCGGTGACATAAGATTACAACAATGCGCAGAACAACGCAACACGGTGTCATTTCTCATTGTGTGGGAGTGCTGAGCAAGGGCTAGCTGGATCTGTTGGAAATTGAATCAATTCGGGCAGCATCTATGTTGTAGATAGGATTGAGTCCAATGACCTTCTACTTGTTTATACATTCCATGGCCCATCCTTGCTCTCGACATCCTCTGAGAGATACATGGTCATCGAATTCCGATCAAGAAATTGTTCCTCGTCCTCAATTGCAATCTTGGTGAACTCTGGGTCCGGCTTATTCCTCAGAGACTCAAATAACTTGGCATCCTTGTACCACACCTCCATGATAACATCATAGCCGCCGGTGGTCGTTGGAAGTGGTGAGGACATCCCGTCAATCTGTGTTAGGTAACGGCGAGAAAATCGCAACACACCCGGAAGTGCCACGTGCTGATCGAACAACTTCGCATGCTTGTTCTCATAATATTCCCTGAATGCTTCCACAGATATTCCTGGCTTTCTCTTGAACAGCCCCACAACCTTGAGGACAGAAGATTTTCCGCTGGTCTTTCACGGAGTATTAGCTGTGCCACTGTTTGATATAGATGTCCGACTCACGGCTTTCGCAACTGCTGACGCCATCTTGCTAAGTCTGGAGACAATGGAGGTCTAGAAGCTTCAATTTGTCTTCACGTCGCCACGATCAGGAGTAGCTTGCAAGCCGTGCGAGATCGCAGTTGATATAAAACGCAAGGACCCCTTTTGTCGAAGTGATGTAGTCAGCTATGCCGCTGAATTGACCAAGTCTCTGGATGTCAGGCCGATATACCTCTCATTTAAGCATATCCTGACCCCTACCCGCGGTATTTGCAGTAGCCAAGAATGAGTAAAGGGGTGTGACACACCGCGTTGCCGAAACGCTTTGCAAACCCCCCATGTTCGCCCGTTGTCTTGAACGTCTGTACCGTGAAAGGCCTTCTGATTCTGTCTTTTGTGGCGATCGACCATGGAGTAAGTCCACACCAGAATATTTGCCTTCTCCGATAAAATTGGGCCTGAAATACTATCATGCGGAAGTCTGTGGGATGTCATCCGGTGGGGGTGGAGCGTGTTGGCGCAAGGCTCGGGTGCGAGTAATTCGGGTTTGGACAGGGTATTGATCACCAACATTGCGAAAATCCGAGGCCATTGTCAAGTTCTCTCCTGGTGCCTGGGTGCTCCAACATCGACTTTGTGATCATGTAAAGCTTATTCCAGTCGCATTGCAATCCTTCGGTGCTCATGTAACTTTATTTGCTATTTTGCGACTACTTTACAATATGAAGACCTGCGCGATACCCAAACACCATTGATGGCCCCAACGTCAACCCGCCAGAAGGATAACGCCCTTTCAAGAAATGATTCGAGTCGGCACCTATGGCGTATAGACCAGGAACTGGTTCACCCGACGCCTTCAAGACCTGCCCATCCTTGTTCGTATCTAATCCGTACATGGTGATCCCATTTCCAGAGTAAAGAGTCAGCGCATAGAATGGGCTCTTCTCAATGGGTGCAAGGCTCGGATTTGGCTTGATCTCGAAATCACCGTAGGCTTGATCAAATGACCCTTGTCCCCGACCAAAATCGTCATCTTTGCCATTACGAGCGAAGTTGTTGAATCGCTCAATAGTCGCAGATAGGTTAGTGGGATCTATCCCGATCCTTTGTGCAAGGGCAGGAATACTAGAAGCCGTAATTAGATAGCCACGTTTGATAAGATGCTTGATAGGGTAGCCTCCAGGCAATGCCATCCCCATTCCATAGTTTCGAAGGTGACGTTTATCTCCAATTAAGTATGACACCCGGATACCAGCTTCGTGGGTCGCACGGCCTAGATCCTGGTATGAAGCTGCTTCGTTTGCAAATCTTTTACCATCGCTGTCGACCATGATGGAACCTGGCTTCGTGATGGCTGTAGCAAAGTGAGGATATGATCGAGCAGGCCCTTTCGGAGAACGAAGTATGGAAATAGGCGACCATAGAGCGGCATTTTCACCAAGAGGAGCAGGTAAGTTTCCTCCACTTGCGAGGCCAAATCGCATCCCGTCACCCACGTTACCGCGAGGGCTGATCGTCCAATCTGGATTCGATAGATATTTACGGCTGAGTTCGCTGGACCGTGCAAATCCACCACTTGCGAGAATTACTCCTCGCCTCGCCCGGACTTTTACTTCTCGGCCGTCTTTGCTGATCACCATTCCCACGACTCGGCCTTTCTCCAGCAGAGGCTGTACAGCTGGCGCGTTGTTCCAGAGCTGTATACCAGATTGTATAGCCTTCTCAACCAGCCGTCCAACTAGCGCATTGCCGTTACATAGCTCAGTACCTTTGCCCCATCGCACTCGGTCAGAAGCGTATCGAAGGACTCCTTTAGTAACCGCTGAAAAGTTTTGCCATTTCCTGAACGGCTGTCTCCAAGTATTCAGTGCAAGGAGATCGACCTGCAATGAACCGAAGGCGCAGTAGCCCTGTAGAGGATACCTTATCTGCTTCACCATGCTTCTTAGCCTACGGCCGTCGTATGGAGCATTCAATACTGTCCTTCCCGCCTTGCAAGCACCCTCAAGTTCCATGTAGTAGTCCGGGGTTGGTGCAGCCACGAACTTTGTTGCGGAATTGTCTTCCAAGAACCTGACCATCGCCGGAGCTGATTCCAGATATGCAGACACCATAGGCTTGACATCTTCGTAGTCTTCCTTCAGGTAGTTCCGAAGGTATAGTTCAGCTTTTCCCGCCGAATCCTTCAAGCCTGCGGCTGATGCAACGTGATTCATGGGAACCCAAAGAGCTCCTCCTGAGTATGCCGATGTCCCACCAAACCATTTTGTCTTTTCAGTGACGAGAACTTTTTGACGCCCTGAAAGAGTAGCAGTTAAGGCAGCTGTCAGGCCTGCTGCTCCAGTACCAACAACAATGACATCGTACTCTTCGTCGTATTTAGGTGGCTGACACTTATCGTCAATATCATGATAGTAATAAATCATTAGTTAACAAGGAACTCACCTCGACTACAGTGGCATATGTGCGAGATATACGTGGACGGTTCTCCGATTTCGGGACAAGAGGAGGCCTCAATAGTGTGGATAAAGAAGTCGTTCGCCTGTAGAATAGCGATTGAGGTCGGGGCATGAGATTTCGCATCATGATTGAGCTGAGAGTGTTTAGATCTTGCGCGAGTGCAATAAACCCACGCCTAATTTAGTGAGGACGAGAAAATTCGACAACAGGTACCACTGGTTACTGATACATATGTCTGATTTAAAATCTGTCAAGCAGGTTGCAGTTGTAAGAAAAATTCAAATCAAAGGAGCTCCAAAACACGAAGGGTGACACTCCTGGAATTGTTGCGATCGCCAGCTGTTTCAATTCAAACAATTAACTTCCAGGAGTTTTAATTTCTGGATGTCGACCCCATTCAGACTAGGGTATGGATTGAGGCCCATCTACTCACGCCGATTGGAGTAAATGAATAGAGAAGGGTAAGTCCTCAGTGCCCCAGAAATGCCATTGTATATACCCGACAACCGGAAGGCATGGGGTCTGGCCTACTACACGAAGTATGTGGAGCAAAATGTTCACCGAGGCAACAACAAAGAGGCATCTTCATCCAATATGGTAGATTACGAAGAGTATTAGAAAGTTAGAGTATTTAATCTTGCTGCCGACCTTGTTTTGTCGATGTCTTTGCTCTTGCACAAGGATTGAGGTCGTGAGGGTAGCAATTGTGAATCCCGCGGTCCGTAGCAGGCCACCCTGAAAGGGGACGGATCAGGGGACGCACAGTGATTTGTTCGGAGTCGATTAGATTGGGGTTGCCGGTCCGAAGGGTTGGGGTGCTGTTCGAAGGCTCGTAGCCTTACAACCGAGCTGCCTAGTTCACAACTTATTAAACGTCAAAGTGGTGTCTGAGAATGAATAAAAGGGGGACGAATCTGCACCGCGACATTTCACATCGGTTTACTATACCTCAAGTTCGATAATACCTAGCTACCCGTTACACATTTCCAATATGGTTCTGGAAGTTGAGTTTCCCCCTCCGCTTTCGCCCACTCCTTTCGCCGGGAAAGTGATTGCAATTACAGGGGCAAGCTCTGGCATCGGCCTAGCAACCACTCTCCTCCTTTGGACCCGTGGCGCCACTATCTCTGCCATTAGTGTCAATGAAGAAGGAATGGCCGAACTGAATGCGGCGCTTCAAGAGAAGTCAAAGACAGCTTTACCTGGCCAGAGCTTCTACACAAAGGTGGCTGATGTCAGCAAAGCGGACGAGATCAAGACCTGGATAGAGGAGACCATCGAAAAGTTTGGCCGGCTCGATGGGGCAGCCAATATTGCCGGGGCGGTTCATAACTATAACAAGCTCGCCGACACCGTCCCGGAGGATTTTGACTTCTCGATCAACGTGAACACGAGAGGGGTATACAACTGTATGCGGTCTCAAATCCCCGCTATGAAGACTGGCGCAGCAATTGTCAACATGAGCTCAATAAGTGCTACTAAGACGGAGTCAGGCATTAGTTTGTACGGCGCGTCCAAAGCGGCGGTCAGTACATTAAGTACTGCTGCCGCGACGGAGTATGGACCGAAAGGGATCCGAGTGAATGCTATTGCAACGGGATTAACACTCTCTAAACGTCTGCTGAGTGTCGCAAAAGAATATGTCGACCCTGGAATTCAAGCTACGGCACTCAAAAGAGGAGCCACACCTATGGAACAAGCTCAGGTCATTTTGTTTCTACTGAGTGATGAAGCGAGCAATGTCACCGGAACTGTTGTCAGGTGCGATGGAGGCGCCCTTGCCCTGCAATATTAGATGAATAGATCAAACAATGCATATTAGTTGTGGATCATGGTGATGAGGCCAAGTTTATAAGGTATGTTCTTGGACCTAAGAGAGAGGCATGACCATACTTCACTACTGGGGCATCACAATCCTGCTGCCCATGGTGGGCTTATTTATTGGATAGCCGGACTAGCATGTTCGGAATTCTATCAATATGGCGGGTAATATGGTACATTCTGGATCACGAATCGTCTATTAGAAAGATAATAGTCAAAATAACGCATGTTCCATTGATCAAGGTAATTTGTTGGCGAAAAACAAAATAGCCATTTTGGTGGTGAAAAACTTGTGTGATTGTTGTAGTAAAATGGATAGATATCCAGTATATATAGACCTAATCTGGCGATATCCTCCAAATAACGTAATATTGTTGCCTAGTAGGCAACCTCATAGAAGTCTAATAAATGAGTCATATTCCGTCCAACATAATTTCAGGTCAATATCACGAAAGCCATTTGGCATATGCCTCGTTTTAGTCCACTCGCACTACTGATCAGCCACCCGGCAGGGCTGCGCCTCTCCTAGGATTCAGACTCTCATACACGACCTCTGATCTCACTGTCCTCGATCTGTTGCTCCGGAACAGCTTTAGATTCATTCTCAACACCATCATCTGATGAGGCATCAATAGGCGCATCGATCTTCGCATTAAATTCCGAGTGCGGGTTGCGCATGAACAAGGTTACTGCGAGGTAATTAGTCGAAATAGGCAGGATGCAAGTTTGAGTAATTTCGACTTACATATGATGCCCACAGCCATGAATGCCGCGCCACAGATGAACACGTTCCTAAATCCAACAACGTATGCTTGCTTGATGGCAAGTCCAGCGGCTGAGATGATCTCTGGAGTGATTCCTGGTATCTCTTCCAAAGCATCAACGTTACCGGAGCTCAACGCGCCAACAAGTGGCCCAATGCTTGTTTGTGGCAAATTAAGAGGGACAACAGCATTGGTCACCTTTTTCCCAAGGTTGCCAGAAAGACCACTTGCAAAGATGGCATTGATGATGGACAATCCAATCGATCCTCCTAAGCTGCGGACGCCGGTACAGATTCCAGTAGTCGTAGCGATGAGCTCTGGCGGAGTGGCAAGCTGCGCGGATGTGAAGAATGTAACGAGCGCCATGCCTAGGGCTATGCCATAGAAGAGGATATAGCCCCAGAAATTGGCCGAGGGAGTCCTTTCGTTGACGCTGGCCATAACGCACATAAATATCAAGAAAAAGACGAATGTCCCCACACCTGTCTCTCTGACTGACTTAGTCTTGTAGATATACAAGCCTGACAACGCACAAGCAATTCCAAAGGCACAGAAACCGACCATTTGGCAAAGGTATTGGCTATAGGTGCTTAGTTGACCAGCTTGAAGGACCGATAGAGCGTATGGGAAGAAGACAGCAGCTGTCATATATCCCATGCCTTCAATTGCGGAAGCAACCACGGAAATGGGAAAGTTGCGATCATGGAAGAGAGCGTGGTGAAATAAGCCATCCTTCTTGAGCCTTGTGGCGTACACAGCTAGGAGAAAAAGCAAGACAGCTCCAATAAGTAGAGGCGCAAGGACATGTACGTCTCTCCAAGGATAAGGATTCTGAGCCCACAAAAGGCCCAAGCAGAGGAGAACCGTACCCGATCCTAGAAGGATGTATGCTGGCCAGTCAAGAGCCTGGACCTTCTTTTTGAAGCTTAGGGACTGTAGCTCCCTCGGGGGCGGATTGTACAGTAATACCACAAGGACGACGGCGGCGGCGTAGATACCAGCGCAGATATAAAAGTAAATTCGAAAACCACCCGGCCGTGACTGAACCAAGTAGCCTCCGATAGTGAGGGCGAATATTGAGCCGAGAGCGTTCATGATGTTCGCAGCAGCTTGAGCCCAAGACCGGAATCTACGTGGCAGAACTTCCGAGATCACGGCTAGGATGAGTCCTTGGGCTCCGAAACCGATGCCTCCCACGCAGAACCCTGCGATGTACATACCCATTGAATTCGCACGAGCGGAGATGATAGCTCCAGCAACGCCGCCGATGTTCGGGATGACGAGAATCCATTTTCTTCCCCAACTGAGCGTTGAACATGTCAGTATGAGCTATCAAGGGCCCTGCGTTTCTATCATTGGAAAACTCACTAGTCGGAAGCTTGTGAAAGCGGTGCGGCCAGGGCGACGGTAAAAATGATCACCGCCAGTGATGGCCATGAGGTGAGTCCAGCGCCTCCAATCTCGGAGGCTACGCGCTGAGCAAAAGTCCCACCGCCGACAAGGATGATCAACTCGCAAAAGAACAGACTGAGGACGGCCTATTAGAAATATTCAGTCAGCTGTGTCCTCGCCCAGCAGGCAGCCCTGAACACTTACTCCGACCAGCGCGAAGGTCTTGACGTGATTCCAACGAGTCACCCTGCCAGCCTCGAGGGCATCGGCGTTTGTGGTGGCCATCGCTGACTGCTGTTGAACTGCTGTCTCGCCTCGACCCATTTTGTAGGCCCAGGTTGAGAAAACCCTCTACTTGGAATCAGGATTCGAGAGATTCGTAGGGTGTTTGAAATTAGGATTGGAAAGTTTCGGTGTTCTTTAGTTGAAGCGCTTGCATAAGGGTGTAGAAACAATGGCAAGGAGATTGAAGAGAACTTGGATTTCAAATGTACCCCTGAGATTTACCGCCTAAAGCAGGTCAGCAGTATCTCATATACAGGAGTCTGCACTGCACGCAGGCTCATGGGCTATTCCGAGCTGGAGCACGAGGAGTTTAGCCTCTCATACCCCAGATTCCGCTAGGTCCGGCTGCTGTTAGCCTCATATAGGGCACCCGTGCCAATACCTCTGTGCATCATCTAGCTCGATCACGGTTCGGTTCTGATGGGGATGGGGATGGGGATGGGGCCCACATGGAATACATGGGGTTGGTTGAGATGATCACGTGATCGCAAGGCTGTGACCATAAGAGTTGAGAAGCCATGCGCTGGTACATCTGACCAGGTACCCCAAGCACGGGACGTATGCACAGACTCGAACATGGACCGATGTGTCTAGCAGATATTCATGGCTAGCTCGGCCTCTACTATGAAGCTAGAGCAATGGTTCAAGGTCGGCTGGCCAGGGTGCTGTGGGTAAGCAGGAACCCCATCCACATACTATGACTGATTATGGAGAAGCAGGGCTTAGACAGGCATGGGGTAATGAGGATCAACCCATGCGCTTCGGGATAGCGGAGATGATGGGGTGATGGACTTCGGGAATCAGGTCTTTTCGTGCACAGACTACTGTCAACATGATTATCCTGGTCCGCTCAAGGCGATGCTAGCAATACTTACAAAAGAATGAAGAACTCTTACGTGCTGGTAGAGTAGCTGAGAAAGTATACCGCGCGAACCAATACTCAGGTACATCACTAAACTGTATATCAAAAGTCGTTCCTGTTCTAGGAAAGCCTGCATCATGCCTTACATCACAATGGTCGCTTACCCCGACACCCCGACAGCCACCTTCGACGAAGAGTACTACGTTCACAAACATCTGCCAATGGTCTTCCAGCAATGGGAAATGTACGGCTTATTGGACTGGAAGGTCATCAAGTTCGACAAGAATCCTGGTGATTCAAGACCATACATTGCTGCATCCTACATGACCTGGAACTCGGCCGAAAGTTTCAAAACAGCAACGGCGACTGACAGCATGGTGTTAATGATTGAGGATCTTAAAAATTTCAGTAATATAGAGCCGGTGTTCTTGAATGGGTCAATTATTGGGTCTAGATAATACAATGAGGAGGAGGAGGAGGAGGAGGAGGAGGAGGAGGAGGAGGAGGAGGACACTTTTCAAAGTTGTGTATAGCTTTGCTCAGAAATCCCCAGGAAGAGACAGCCTTATTTATGGGACATGTATGAAGAAGGATTGGGTGACTACTGCATCTAGTCGGAATGTTTTTAAATCGCTGTTGAACATATTGCCCAATTCGGACGGGCTCTCAACCCAGCCACCTATAGGAGACTTGCCAATCCAATTCCTGGCCAATTCAATCCCTGGCAGAGCGCAAGCACTATACATATGACGTATGGACATGAATCGACAGCATGGTGCAAGTTGAAGTCCACCAGCTAGCAGTTCATTTGACGACTATGGCCCTCTCATCATCCATTATATCAACTCCTATCGTCCCCGAGATCAGGCAGCTGGTAAAGTCAGCTGTGTATCGCAAAGAGCGTCGGGATGGTACCCCTGAGTGACCGTTAGGTAGTATGCTTCCCCGATCGTGAGATCCTATGTGCTAGAAATGGGCGCAGGTGCGCGATGGCAGGATGTCTATGATTTTATTGAGAATGAGAATCTCTCTGTCAACGGCGCCCGAGCAGGCTCGGTTGGTGTTGACACCATAGCCGGTTATTCACTGGGCTGAAAGGGAGCGACAATTACGCTTCTGTCGGTCTATCAGTAGTATTTGCTGCGACAAGCAACCAGACAATACTCGTAATAATGCTCACCCGCACCGGCGCCATCTATTCGAGTCCATTCCTTCCGCAGTTCTTCGATATTCCCAGCTTGCACCGCTCCGTTCAAAAGATGACTGAGGCGCAGCTCGCTCGGGATATTGACATGAAAACCCATCTGGGTTCCGGCAGCAGAAATCGACCTTCACCATCGGCGATAGCGCATCCTTTGTTACGGACATCGTTTATATTTTCGCCCATCTCACAGCGGCGTCTGAGTTCACGGAAGATCCAGCATACAGACCGAGCTTACTTGTTTAGCCACTGACGTTATCTCATCTAGGATACTCCAGAACATCCAAAAAAAGGAATATGCTAGGACTTGAAAACTCGGCGAAGCCACTCGTTCGTAAGTCACCGCTCTCTTAAACGGACTCCAAGTTCTTTGGGGTCCCCTTGTTCCTCCATAGCAGTGACAGGAGCCTCTACACAGTAATCTCCCTTGAAGTCCGGTGGTCATGTAAAGCCCTTGACACGAAATACCAAGCACTATTACAAATTCTTCGACGACATTCCTAGGACAAGGCTCGAGAAAGCTCTCAACTGCACGATTTCCGATACGCCAACTACGCTTCAGCGGACCAGGATATTTTTGCAGGCCTTCGGAAGTCTGGCCAGCTGCATGAACTCCGTAGGCTGCGAGATGGACACGATGAAGACAATTTCGTCGCGCGATATCCTAGTCATCCCTTTGATTTGCCGAGCAGCTAATTACTACTAAGCGATGAGTACGGATCCGACATGGCGGCAAGGAGGCTACGACTGCTTTGTATGACGTTGCCACAGTGAATCGGGGCCGCCTCGTTCCTGAATATTACCATTCACCAATTATACTGATTCGGAGGCTACGTCATGGTCCCCCCTGACCGATGCCAGGACTGAAATTACTTTTTGACACCGCGGGGGAAGTTTCTCTACTCACACACAAGAGCAGATCCATTCGGCGGCGCTCACTACAGCCTCCTCGCATTCCCAACAAAGCTATCATTCAAGGTCGTGAAAGATCCCATGTCTGTCAAACTGCCGATCCTGCCTAGCAAGAACTCAAGCTGTCTGTACGACGCACCGGGAGCATACTGGGGGATCTCATGGCCGGCAAGATCGACCGTGACCCACGTCAGGCCTCTCTCCGTGTGCGTGATGCCCAGGTACCCGGCACCAGCCTGCAGCCCGACCGGCGTGGCGGGGATGGGCTGGGACTCAGTCTCGTTGATGACCTGGTTGATATAGGGGTTGTAGGGGACGAAGAACAGATCGCTGGGTGCTTTGGAGAAGCCCTGTGCGCCATTCCAGGTCATGTTGTTCAGCGCCATGAGCGTGCCGTTGGTCAGGAGGAGGTAGTCGAGCAAGCCGCTGCCGACGATGACGTTGTTGGTGCGCTCGATAACCGAGGGCAGGGCCGAGTAGCTGGAGGGCTCGGACAGGTCACCGTCTGGAAAGAGGGTGTCATCGCCGCAGATGGCGTAGTTTGTGGGCGGGGCGTTGATCGCTTTCTGGACGTCGCTGCGGTTGAAGTAGTTGTTTGGGCCCTGTGACTCTCAGTTAGGTTCCTTTTTCGAAGCCGAGATTTGGAGAGATGGCACTCACGGTCGCAAGAGAGGGAAATCCAAGCTCGTCCCAGAGAAACGGACAGAAATCGGTCAGATGATAGATGTTGAAGCAAGGATTGATGAGGATCTCGGCTGTTACGATATCGTCCCAGACATCGCAGCCTAAGCACGGGTCAGATTCCGTCCTGCGAGGAACATGCGGCGTCGACGTTGGACAAACCTGGAGCGCTATCGTTTGGCGCGATGAACTTGCCAGCGGGAGGGAAAGTCAAGGCCTTCTCCATGAAATCGAGGTAGCCGCACTTTGCAGCGCGCTCGTTGATATCACTCATGAATGACTGGTTGAGCGCAAAGATGTTGGCATAGTTATTAAGATGCGTCACGGCTGGGGCTATTCTCATAGTCGTTAGCCGAATCCCCCAAAATGCATGCAGGATGTGTTTGACGAACCTTGGATCAGAACGGAATCTTCTGCAATGCTGGGGTCGTTGATCTGGATGCCCTTTACATTGTAGTAGTCCGTGTTGTTCTGGTCTAGCATGTAGCTTGCAATGTAGGGGATATACTGTCCAGCATACGACTCTCCCGTCAAGTAGACTTTTCGACCCGTAAGGTTGAACGTGGTCATGAAATTCTTCCAGAAGCCTGAGAAATCTCGACCGACGTCGACCTCGTCGGTGATGTTTGCAGGTGCTCCGTCGGCTGCAGGTGAGAAGCCCGTGCCAATCGGTTGGTCCACGTAGACCATGTTGGTGAGATTCACAAAGGAGAATGGATTCGGTTGTGGCGCATATGTACCGCTTTGCCAGAGAAATGGTCCATGTTCTTGGAGCAGCCCGTCAAGCGAACTGCACCCGGGCCCTCCATTCAGCCAGATAGTGATCTCGTCGCTGGCGTCAGGGTTGTCGGATGGGAAGAACCAGAAGAACAGTTGATTGGCATTAGAGCTGTTCCCGTCAATGGGCAGCGTTCCGGCGTAAGACTCGCCAATGTCGAAGTCTACCTCGGGGATTCCTGTGCCATTTACAGCAAACTCTGCTCGCATGTTAGGTTGCCTCGCCCTGTTCAGCCACCGATGCACATACTTTTGGTCTGGTCTGTCAGGTAGGTTGACTGCTGCCTCTTTGCTAGAGAGCGTCGCGCTGGTGACGATCGGACATGATGTACTCTCTTTGGCGCATGCTGGTGTGGGCTCTCAAGAGCCAGCGCACCGGTGGCGAGGCAAGCTGCGACAACAGTCGTGAAATGCATTAGGGGAATACCTGACCGCTCCAAGAATTTGAGGAGAAGAGGAAGACAGGCACACCGTACTGACGACTTTCTCCACCATAGCTATATGAAGGGATTCGTCACGCACACAACAACACAAGATGCAAGCGTGACGTTCCACAGCATACTTCCAGATAGGAAGGTTGCATCATGGAGGAGCTCTTTAGCGAGTGCTTGGGATGCTTGATAAGGCTTGGACAAGCTTGTTGTCACTGGGGTGACCTCTTATTATTGGACTATGGGCAGGCTTTCGAAGGTTGGCGAAGAAGCCTTGCCCGTTCAAGCAGGTCGTCGTGGAGAGGGCCGTTCACGATGATGCAACCGGCCTCGCCGTCTTGTCGATCTCGGCTTGTTTCTGGCTCGTAGACACGGTGTTAGGCCGAGGTTGCTGAGCTGGTGGCAAGATTCCAGCATGAAAGTAACCTGGCGATTGCGTGTCCCCACCAGACCAATAAATAGCGCATGGGCGGTCGCACAGAGAGAGTAGTTAGACAGTTCGACTGGTTCGACGTACTGACTCGGAAAGCCTTCTTTATTCGTACCAGTCTGACACGTTGGCCCATCTTTCCATCATTGGCCTCGAGGGTGACATCCCCTGGTACGGGCAGTAAGTTGGTCACAAGATGAGGAGTCAATGTTACCCATGACTCTATGAGGGCCCGCAGAAGCTTCAACGGCGACGCCAGCCTTCGCTAACCGAGAGAATTTTCTCTCCAAGCTTCAATAGCACGAACAGAAACAGAAGCATCGCGGAGTTCTGCAGGCTGCAGGCACCTAAATCCACAGATATGCAGGCTACCAAGGTCAACCCGAGTGAAAGGCAGCATGGATACGAACTCAATTAGCAATGTTTGGTGGCAGGACTGATCGGCTGTCACGGGTCTACAGCAAGATTTTCTCGCAGATCAAGAGCATCTAGTGCCAATGCCGAATGAGTGGTGAATTCAGGATTATACTGTCCCTGAACAATCGCCTCAATTGAGGTGACAGGTGACAGCAAAAGCACTTTTGGATTCCTAGTAGTAAGCGATTGAGCTTTGCAGGCTCCAAAGCTCTGCTATCCTATCCCGTCAAACGCCATTTCGCTATGCGCAAGCCATTTCGTCCTTGGGAATAGCGACCTCCTGCGACCCGGGCCGGTTCGTCAATCATCATTCATTTCGTAGCTTAGGCACCATATTTTCGGATCACCTCGGTGACTTGGCTAGCAAGTTTCTCGGATTCTATCTTAGAATGTGCCTCTGCGTAGACCCGAACGGCATCTTCAGTACCAGAAGCTCGAGCAAAGGCGCGGCCCTTGACGTACATATGGCACAACTTGTCAATCTCCTCCTGCGCACCCTTGGGAGATTCAAGCTTTCTCTCAGCATCGGTAGCCTTGAAGATAGAGCGATCGGCGACTTCAACGCGGACGAGGCGGTTTGGAAGATCAATGTAAGTGTTGCGCCAATTTTCCGGAGTCCAAGACTTGTGCGCAAGGACAACCTCGGCAAACAACATGTCAGAAATGGCATCACCAACAGCTTGATTGATCAAATCGATACAGGCGCGAAGAGACTCCAGGGCGTGCTTCTGTCCAGGAGACTTGGGTTCCGACTCACGGATGACTTTGATGGCATTGTCCGAGAAGAGAACAGTACCATGACCATTGGCTTCGAAGTAGACGCCAATGTCATAACGCGCAGCAGCGTGGTGAAGATGCTTGACACCGGTTGGGGTGACCGTGACTGGGAGTTTGAGGACCTTCTCAACGTACTCAGTTGCAGCACCATTGGCGTAAGCGGTCTGCACAATGCCAATCTTGAGTTTCTGATCGATACCAGCAACACGTGTCATGTCTGCGAGGAAGACGGCGCCAAGAGTAGCAATTCGGTCACCATCAAGGAGATGGAAGGTGTTCTGCTCATCGGTGTAGTAGTAGACAACACGATCGGCATCGCCGTCCAGAGAGCAGCATCGGTCACCTGGTTTAGCATTCGAGCTCGGAGGGCCACGCTGCTTAGTCTTGACATAATCTGCACCACACTAGGAACAAGTCAATTAACCGAAACAGTAGATCCAGAGTATCACTTGCCTCAAAGTTGAGAGCCTCAGGCT
This sequence comes from Exophiala aquamarina CBS 119918, assembly GCF_000709125.1. NCBI lineage: Eukaryota > Fungi > Ascomycota > Eurotiomycetes > Chaetothyriales > Herpotrichiellaceae > Exophiala > Exophiala aquamarina. The sequence continues at coordinate 372,690 of NW_013550570.1, read as the reverse complement.
TGACCACGTCATCGTTGACAACCTTGATGTCGATGCCCCCCTCTTTGGCGGTTGGAAGATATTTGATCATCTCTCGCAACTTGGGGCCACCGACTCCATTTGCACAATCGACTGTCACAGTGCCATGAATGGTGCGGCCATGCATGAGGACCTTGAAAGCAGATGCCATCTTCTTGTAGTAACCTTCCTCAGATGGAGGACCGAATTCATATGGAGAGCCCAGGGTGTTGATGGCGCGAACGATGTAGTGAAGTTGTGGGGTGGTCAAGATTCCTTCATCCTTGTATTCAACCTTTGCAGCATCCAAGGCGGCTTTGAGCGCGGTGACTAGGTATGGTCCAGAAGCACGGGTGTCGCGGGCAAAGACAACTTTGGCAGGTCGCTCATGAAGCTGTCGGATCTCGTCAACCAAAGTCTCATTGGTGAGATCTTCATATGCCTTGGCAAGTTGATCATTCCGAGTGTTGGCCAAGGTTGTAGCATAGCCTTCCCAAGATTGCTATTCGATCAGATGTCAGCCAAGTGGTGTTCACCAATGCGCCGTAGAGGACAGGTCATACCTCGAGCATGTCACCCTAGAACTTTATGTTAGCCCTGTCACTCGTCTCATCGCTTGTGTGAATGGCGACATACCATGGGATCAACCAACTTGACTCCATTGTCGTCGGCTGGGTTATGACTGGCCGTGATCATGATTCCAATGGTCGCATTGCGCTTCTTTGAGCGGATGGCCGCAATCAATCCAACAGTGTACATGACATGGTCAAGGCCAGCATTGCTACAATCCCTCTCTTGTCAGTCCGGATCGTGACGGTCTTGAAGGATGGGAAGGAGAACGTGAGGCTGTGTCAGCTTGGTGCGGCTGAAGGGTACATACGCTTTCATGCGAAACTGAGGCGAGAGAAACAACAGTCAGTCAATGAGAAGTCAAAGCATGTGTCCTGCGGGTTCACTCACTCCTGCAGTTCCGTACTCGTATTTTCTTCCCGCGGGGATTTCATAGGGCTCAGCGCCTTTTGCAATAGCAGCCAAAAGGTCTTGAGGAAGATGTACGACTGGCTTGGGCTGGTTGAAGACCGAGTCTCGCGGATTGGTGTAAGCCATGATGGGCTGAAGGGACAATGCGCTGGACAAACAAGCCGCAACGCTGACGCAGAGGGTATCAGGGGTGGAGTGAGCGATTGTGGGATGGGGAAAGGACAGAAGAGGACGGATGGCAGGTTTTGGTGTCGAGAGTAAGAGAGTCGCACTTGATGACCGTTGAAGAAACAATGCGATCTCCGAGCTGGCAGATCAGATTGATGGCGGGTGCGGTCGGTGCTGGGTGTGAATTGGTGGGATGAAATGAGAATTCGCAGGTTTGGACCAAGGCGAGAGTGGTAGTGGTTGGAAAGCTCCCCGCGTGCCTGACTAGTGGCAGGATGACGCCGGAGGAAGCGTGGGGGCGGCTGGTGGGCGGCTGGTGGGCGCCGAGAGGCCCTCACCCGGATGCTTCGTGCGGGTGCTGGTGCTGGTGCTCTGGGGGTCGCGCCGAGAAGCCTCGAGGGTTAACCCTAACCCACCGACCTAGTCGCCCCCAAAGTGTCCACACTGCCCAGGGTGCCCTAATTATAGCCTAGTCCAACACCCAGCAGCGCCTATCACCACCTGTCGCCGCCTGCACCTTAGGGGTCTGGGGGTTTCCCGGGGCATTGGGGGAACCTTCTCCTTAGCCCTGCCACATCTGCAACTGTCCAACCAGTGCTCCCATCAGAACGCCACATGCCAACTTGCTTTTGTCCTTAACTTTCGCTTGTTCCGGGTCTGGCAGAGTGCTTATCTGGACCAGCTCAAGCTTTCAGACGTTGACTGGCCATGTCTTCCTGGGCATCTCTGATCAAAAAACTGCATGACAGATTAGTTTGGGTCACATTTTGTGACGGATATCTTCTGGGCCAACCCTACCTGTACCACCAGATGGTTGGACCTACTGTTCCAAGGTGCCAGAGACTGTGGGCGTCTACCATCCCACCAATTGGCGCAAAGTCGAACAACTCCAAGCTCATGGCCATGATGAGCCAGGCAACGATGAGGCCGGGCCATGCGGTCCAGGATTTCTGTAATTTGCGATATCTTGAAATGCTAAACCAACTCCAGAGCACGTTCTGGACTATCCCAACAGCAACGTTGGCGGCCATGTTGTAGGTATAATCCCAACTCCATCCTGTGAGATAGGTGACATGGGCTATGTATAACGAGACACAGAGTATTGTCCAAATCCTCAAGGCACTCTGCTTGGTCGGAGTCTCCTGGTCCAGCCGAAAGATGCGGATTGGTGCGAGGAAAAGACCATACAGCACGCTGGCTCCGGCAGCGAAATAGTCCAGTTTCTCTGTGAGGTTGAAGTCTCGAGTGTGGAAGATCATACTGAAAACCCAGCTGGCCAGCCCGAAATATCCAAAGCCAAGGTAGTAGGGACGCAGAGGGTAGCGTGCTGGGATAGCGTCACGAACTCTTTGCATCCCCTGCCGATGGGCCAGAAAATTGAACAAGGAAAAAAGGACTGAAAAGGGCTCCTGGATGCCCATGAATCGATAGAATGGCCACTTGCCATGGTACTGGACGACAGGTTCAATCATAGGCGGGTCTCGTGCGATACGCCGACTCGTGATGATATGCTGGCAAGTATAATCACATTCTGAGGGGCATGTCCAGAGGAGTAAACGAAGATGAAAGGCTACTGATGGTCAGATTAAAGACTCGGGAGGCTGATCAAGGCTTCTCACGCAACTGTCCCCGGCCTGTGTCACAATTCTCTTCTATACAGACCTGGATAACGGAGTTAGCAGCGTCACTCTCCGGCACGGGACGGCCACTGACCTTGACACAGTCCTTAAATTCAGGGAGGCGGTCTCCCAACGACGCTGTACATTGTCCCCCGAGAAGAGACAGGGCTATGATTGCAAAAAAGGCGCTGAAAGATATGCCCCGGGTCTTCATTTTTGCGCAAATAAATCAAGACAAACAGAAACAACGCTATCCAACTTGTCAACAAACGACGGCCGCCGTGATCAGTGGTCCTGGATCGTGTCTGTCTGTGCAACGACGCGACTTTTTTTGGATGCGGAGAATTGGATATGGAAAAGGAGCGATGTGATTCACGCTAATGCGTCGCTAACGCAGATAGGAATGGGCGCCGTGATGCCGTCTCCAAGTCCGGTGATATCACGTGCAAGGACGGCCGTTTTGCACCGGAGCTTCCTGAGCTTCTCCGTACCTCGTGCTTTGGTTATCTCGGGAGCTTTCACGAGCGGTCGCCAGCTGCCTCCCTTAGACAACGAGACGGCAGATTTGTGCAGGGGTGACGTTGTCTTCATATCTACCCTGCTTGAGATCTTCGTTCATCAAGAACATCGCATAAGATCCGTAATGGCATTCAGAAATCCACAGCCAGGCAATGAAGCCATAACTGGCAGGGTCCCCTTGGCCGATTCCTTCAAGAACATCCTACGAATCGGTGGTGGCTATGGCACCGTGAGGCAGGCCTTGGTTATTGTGCATGGGTGCTTTCTTTCTGAAGCTGAAGACAAGCTCCTAGACATGACGGCATCTTCATTCTCATGAGTAACAGCTACCCAAATCTCATTCATCAGTGGACCGGGGCTTTTGTAAGGGCTTCCTTTCGTAGGCCTAAACGCAATCCTTCGCGGATTGCCTGACTTTGTGAAGCATGCCCCGTGTCGTAATATCAGGCGCCATTGCAAGCTTGTTTACCGGGATGTTCGGTGCCACGGTAGGGGCGTTGATCTGGGACACCGCTACGATCCCATTCGTCTTCGCTGCTTGCTCAGGCTTTGCCATGGGTGATATTGGCTTCTACCGCGATGCTGTTCGAAAGAGCCTGACTGCACTAGACCGATACCCTCGGCTGCTGCAACTACATCTCGATGCTAATTTTCCTCACCGAGGATTTCATACTTGGAGGTCGGAGAGATTCCGGAGTCAGGTGTTCGCACAAAGCTGGGTGCTCAGAAGTATGCTTGTTGCCAGTTGGTTGACTGCGACTCCGGCATTAGATGTGAGTGCCCATACCTCTGAGGCGTTGTTCCGCGTACACCCCTACCAGAATGGCAGATCCACAGGGAAAATGTTGACTTGACATCCTACCTGAAGCAAATATTGAACGCGGAGGAGGAAGCTATTATTGTTCCGTATACTAGCTTTCGGGGTGGTATTAACGATTAATGGCCAATTGCGTTGCTGTCGCAGTATAGTTTCTCTTCACCAGTTGACGGAGGGTCCAATCAACATTATCTCCCAAGCTTTCTCCAGCTGCTCCTGATAAAATACACAACGACCTGTCATATGGACCATTTCCCTCATCCGAAACGACAGCCCTTGTCGTTTTGTTTCGTCTCTCTAAATGTGGATCTAATTCAAATTTCGTGTTGGTATATGGGTCTGAAACGTAGCCCCTTGGCTCTTCAGGCAACCTCGGGCTGGCGCATCAACTCGGAAGATCCCCGGGATTCAAGTTCAAAGCCCAATAATGGTCCACAAATCCTAAGCTAAAGGCTGTATTGGCTGTTGAGTCAGAACGACATCTGGCATCTTCTGAAAATAACCGGACAAGGAAAGGCCTCATCGGGGCGCGCCACCATGGCTACAGGTTATCGAAAGAAACAAGGTGACTGCCTAGCCCAATGCCACACGAAATAATCTGACCACTGCTTTAAGAGTCATTGCCAATGCACTTAGCACCAACCCAAACCCTTTCAGCCTTGCCAGGCAGAATAATTCTCCCATTGTCTGACAAGACACGGTATATCATTGGCACGAGGCTGGGAGGACCGGGGGCACCAGATGCCGATGGTTCTGCTTCGGTGCGCGACGTCACGTATAATGCTAGAGTCGCGTTCTACAAACTATCTGGATGCCATATTGATTTGACACGGAACATAGTAGCCGTGGCGGCAGAGGATTCGTACTGGCGACATCAGGGCCCCCATGGTGTTCTCGACCTCGACGACTCAGCATTGACCGGCCTGTCGTAAAGAAGCTCACGTACAGCTTCATAGACATGGCTGTCAATCGAGAACGGCAAAACCTGCCTCTGCCAGAAACAAACATTGACGGACAAACTACACTCCTCTCCCTCCCACCAGAAGTCCAGCACCTGATAGCCTCCGAGCTACCATATCCAGACCTCCTATCCCTCAAGATCAGCCACCCGTACTTCGGTGCGCTGCTCGACGCCCAGCCAAGTGTGCACCAACGCATCGCATGGGTACTGTCTCGATGCAACATCTACCTCCCAATCCCACACGACAGCAAGACCGATTTCCGGACTGATGTGCAATTCTTGCGAAACCCAGAAGTCACGAGGATCATTCGGCGGCGGCGCAAGCATCTCGAATGCGTGGAATGCAAGTTAGCCCGGCAGATCGTGTGGCTGAAGTCGACGTCCACGGACGACGAGCGGCGGAGGCGCCTGTGCTTCGTCAACGAGGGGTACGAGTGTCCACGGGTCAGGGAGCTGGATGAGAAGAAGATGTCAGATGAGAAGAAGATCGGGCGTAGGTTGTTGAAACTTGTCGGCTGGCCGAACGCGTATTGGGAGTCTGGCTCGTCCTACTGGGAGCATCGAGGTCTTGGGCCGCCGGCCTGGTTTATCCGTTTGACTTGGTGGTTTGCGCCGGTCGATGCTCCTCCAATTGGGATTCATGTTCCTACGCTCATTATGAACCTCATCATTTTGATTCTGTTGGTGGCGGGGATGATCGGCTGGCAAGCTGGCTGCTTGACGCTCAGCGGATTACTGGAGTCAGTTTCACGTTCTTCATGGCAATGGCTTGACGCAATGTGGAAGGACTGGCTGCGAGAGCTCCACCTTCCTGTATGAATGGCTGTAGTCGTACTGAGTAATATGAGATCCATAGCAAGGACAAACGATACCTCGAGGGCGAGTTAAAATCTATCCGAGTCAGAACCCTAAGCGATACTAACTGCGAGGCTGGACCGGGGTATCTGCCATAACAACGGGACTCGTTACCGACTCGGGGATCCGTGCCAGGCCCATGGGGATTATTTCAGCCGGCACAGCAAGTTGCATTGCAGATCATCGACGAGCCCGAGCCTCCAGTACATACCGGGTCATGGACTGCCCTGGGTCCCGGGGTAGCATCCCGTCTCACCAATTTTGGCTAGGCAGGATTGGCATCGGTATCGGTAACCCAGCTCGGGTCGGATGCGGGATGGCAAGGCACATGCGAACGGCTCCTTGCAAGTATCATGGAGCGGAGCACGTGGTTCTTTCAATTCCCCCATACTCACCGAGTCTTTTTCTTCATGGTTTTGCGGGCACTAGTAATGTATGCGCAGGCGGAAGTAAGACGAGTCATTGAGCGACGAACGGGTCATTTAGAAGTGTGGGTGAGGATCCGCAAGCTGTTGGTCGACGTTCGGACAGTGCTAGGGCAAGCGAAATAGGACTATGAGGCAATGAGGCGACGAGGCAATCAAGGCTAGGATCTATTCATGGTAAGAAAGAGGTCGTCGTGAACAAACCGCGCGAGAAATGAATATCAATCAGGTCATGTAAAAAGTGAAGAGCTGAAGTGTTTTGATTCACGTCTAAATAAATGCTCGGATCCCCAGGATCCACAGATACTTCCCATTGACTCCCGGGCCTTTGCAAGACGCGTGTATTTACAGGAATCTTGATGAAACATCTTTCAACAGCTGGGTTACATACAGCAAGCTCGAACTCAGGCACCAGGCATCCGACGGCCCCACAGAATAGCAATACAGTTGCCTTTTGAAGCCGAATATCTATGGTCTCCATCGGAAACCAGGGTGTCTCCAATCGAGATCTTGCACTTGCTTGATAGACAAGCCATCCAATTCGGCATCGACGTCCTTGGTCTCTCTCTTCTTATTGTCGGCCCACATCCAGAACAGGAGGAGGATGGAGCAGAGCAAGATGGTGGAGGAAGTGGCCAAATTCAAGCCGTTGCCAATGTGGTAGTTGGGTCCATCAAATGGGAGGAAGGACCAGGTTGAGATAAGACCACCGACATTGCCCAGCATGACATTGGTGCCGATGGCGGAGGATCGCGCGCTGTCTGAAACGACATTGGCAGAAACTTGAGCATTGCAAAGCGCTCCGTACGGGAAAGCGCCTGCAGCGATGATGAAAGTGGCACCGTAGCGGACACTAGAGCTGGTGCTGGCTAGGAACATGATGTATCCGACCATCATCATTGGAGCAGACACAATGAAGAAGATATTTCGTCTATCGTACCTCCACGATAGCCCCGGGAGGAGGACGACGAAAAATGCACCGACAATATAAGGCGGTACAGTGTGAAGCTGTTGCGAAATAACACTAGACTCAGGGTAGATAGTTCGCACGATTGTTGGGGCGAAGAAAGCGAGGCCCTGGACCGTGATGTTGTCGAGCAGGAAGATGAAGGAGGTGGCGAGCGTGACAGGACTGAAAATACCACGGAGAACCTTGGGCTTGTCGAATTTATCCAACACCTCGGTCGTGCCGACACGCTCAGACTTAACGCGGGCAATAGCCAAATCCTTTTCCTCCTGAGTGAGCCATCTCGCTGTTTCTGGGCGATCTGTGACTGTCAGGAACGAGATGACCGAAATGCCGCAAGTGATGATTCCTTCGATGGCGAAAATCATACGCCATTGATGAAGACTTCCAAAGCCCGGTAGCTTGAGGATAGCAGAGGCAAGGAGGCCGCCAAACGCTCCGGCGAGGGGTGCCATGACGATGTAGAGAGACAGTCGGAAGGCCAACTCGCTTCGTCGATACCATCGGCTCATGTAGTAGGCGATACCAGGCAGCATACCGGCCTCGAAAATGCCAAGTAAGAACCGTACACCACAAATGCCATGAATATCGTGGACAAACGCAGTCCCGATTGAGCAGATTCCGAACCCCAGGGATGTAAGCGGGATGAACCAGCCAGGTCCCATCCATTTGCAAAGCATGTTGGCTGGGATTTCAAAAATGATATACGAGATGTAGAAGACGGATAAGACGGTGTTGTAGTCATAACCCGTCAGATGCAGATCCCTCTCAAGACCTGCAAGTCTCGCATTTCCTGAGTCGAATTTATTAGCTTGGCTTCAAATGGATGACAGACCGGCTCCTCGCTAGGCAACATACCGATATTGGCACGATCAATGAAGCAAAAGAGGTAGAGAAGTGCGACAGTCGGCACAATGTACAAGTCGATCTTCCATCGAAGACGCGCCTCTGCTTTGGGATCAAAGGTGACAAGTGAATGGCCGTACTTGTCAGTGGCGACGTGACCTCTCTCAGCGGCACCATGGAAATCTTCACTGTGCAAGGCAGCACCCTTTTCCATGCCTACCTCGTCATTCAGAGAATGACGGGCTGCAGCATCAACGCCTCGCTCTTCGACGTTATGGTCTTTGGCCATTTTGGATGACAAGCTAAGCAAAATGTTAGGGGATGAGAACGAATGAGTTTAAGAAGAGGAGAGGCATGTATACATAAGTAGTTTTCTGGACTAATCCATTTAACCAGAAGCTTGGAAGGCTTCGGCTCGGGGGATCATATGTAGAAGGTTGCATTCTACCTTGAATGATCCAATTCTGTTGGATACATCATCAGCTGGCGTTGACTGAATCAGGATGGCCAACCACACCAAGCGACGCCTCAATTGACCCCGGAAGCGGCACCCTGTCTACCAGGAGGGATATTATGGAGCGCGGGGATAGTGATGACAAGAGCCTGGGGACCGAGGGGCGAAGTAACTCCTTGGACCAACGGAAGGGCGAAGTCTAGAGTCTAGAGGCCTTGGTGGCGTCCATACTTCCCCTTGGAAGATTCCTGCCCGTCGGTAACAGAAAGCGGTTTATGGTTGATGCGTTTCCAGAAGATATGGCAGCTTGACACGACTTGAGGGCGCGGCAATTGCAGGGAGACTTGGTGATTTGAAGACGGGAAGAATACACTACAGAGTCCATGGACTCTGAGCCGCATACATCAGTTGCTACCTTCTTGAACAACCCTATTCCTCCTGTGAGCGACGGCAGAAGCGGCGTCGGTATATTCATTTTTTGGGGTATCGCCCTCTCCTAGTGAGTGATGTACCAGTATCCGCCCGCCTCTGACTGCTTTCTGGTGGACCAGCTTCCTCCATCCCAACATAGCGTTTATTCGACTGCTTCGTTGCAGATAAGATTCGGAAGAGCACCCTGACCAGATAAGCACACCAGCCGTCCTTGGTTTACATAGAACTCTGTACATGCTTTAGACGAAAGCCCGAGTTTCTGTACCCGCCCGCCTGATAACACAACCACATGCATAATAGGCACTTTAATTACTCTTCCTCCCTGAACTGATTGGAACTGCCCACTTGTAGGCATCGAAAAGAACTGCATTATTCAGGACTGACTCGGCCATACTAGTCACACTTGCCCAGGCTCTTCAAGGATGCCCGGACGCTGCCAAGGACGCCTACGTCTGCCCGAACCTCCACCATGACACCGGGAAGAAAAGTCGGGATTCTCTTTTGCGGGGACTGTGGTTGAAAAGTCCAATCAAGAGGCCATGGTTCCCTGGGTCTCCCTAACAAGTCATTGAACAGGAATGATCCTTCGTGCGCGACCCTTGCATTCCACTCGGTCCGGAGGACGGCCACGAGATAGCAAGGCTCTCTTCACATGCAGCTGAGGCTTTGCATGTGAGGCATTATGCACGGAGGCCTGACAAAGAGTATACGAGCAGACCCTTTTCAATTTGGTAAAATGGTGCAAGGCTTTTCTCATCCGATCCGACTTAGCGAACCCAAACCCAGTCCCAGGTCTCCAGGTCAAGCAAAATGCCGAGGTCTCCTCGAAATCCTAACAGATTAGACTTACCTACGAGGTAGGGAGTACGAAGGTCTCGGTGCAGATCAGAGGCCTTGAGCAGCCTGATCAGAACACCATGATAGATAAAGCAGAAACTACTGATCGATCCGGTCGGGAAACCTCAGAGCACAGATAGGTGAGAAAGAATAGGTCTTGCATCGGGTAATTCTGTGGAAATTGAACTGTCCTTCCAAGTGTGCACCTCTAAGAGAGCGCTCTGTGTAGGGCACTGTGTGATGAATTTCTCTCCATGGAATTTTCCCCTGGCGTCCCGGTATTCCTTTCATTATCCCTGGCGAAAAAAGGACGCTTCGGAAATGAAATCTAAAACTCCCAAAGAGTCATCTTGGATTCAAGAGTCCTGTGGTCGTGACACCCCCCCTTGAACGCCTGCAATCATGCTCCCATCTAACATTGACAAGTTTTCACATCTGACCATTCCGTTTCGCTCTAGGTTCATCAAATAAGTCGTTACTGTACAACATGCAGCAATCAAGCACGGAGAAAGAGCCAGGCCAACCCAGGACAAATGGCACTTTTGCATCGTGCGGCTGCTCTTCGCCTCTCCACATTTCTGTGTTGATCTCTGATCCCCATCCCCACAAACCGCGACATCAGACGATTCCCGTCCTGGTCGGATTCCCCAGCCGCAGTGAGGCGCGCTGCGAACGGAATTTGTCTCCGTATGACGCATGGATTACGACGCCTTCGTCCAAGAGAATTCAGATTCCGGGGTAATCTCAGGTTGGTAGCTATCAGGGGCTTGTGGCTTGTTGTCGGGATGGCATCTCCCGGTTGCAGTTGAAAAGTCAATGGATCAATCCAAGTTCAAGGCTGATGGATCAAGATCTCAATCTGCGATGTTGTGCAGCATGTCGGTGCAAATGTAGGTCTCGTTTTGGAGGCTGCCCTTCTGGTTTCTCTTCGCCATTTTCCTCCTTCTCCTTGGCTTTGAGTCCTTCCATTTTCTTGTCGCTCTTGTCGGAATCGGCATCCTCTTCACTCCGCTCGTCACCTTCCTCCTCTTCGTCACCGTGGTCTTCTTCGTCTTCTTCTTGATCTGGGATTCCTTCGGTATCGTCCTCCTTGAGATCTTCGAAGAGGCTGCCCTCTTGCGACAGCTCCAATGCCTCAAGTTCCTCCTCTTCTTCTTGTTCCAAGTGGATCTTGCGGAGCAATTCCTTTGTTGGGTCCAAATCTTCGTCATCGTCGTGGGGATGGGTGATTTCTTGAGCAGCCTCGGTATAGTTGAGAGCGGCCTCAACCAAGCAACCGCGGAGGTCGTCTCCAACCCATGAAGAAAGCATGTTCATCAAATCAGTATCGGCGCCCTTCAATGGCCCGTCCATGCTAAGCAAGTTGTTAAATTGAGGCATTCGGTGAACGAATTCTAGGATGCCCTCCACACGCGCAACTTGCACTGTCTCATCGTTGACACTGAATGTCACGCTCATGACGTCCTGGCCGTTCTCAGTATCCCACTGAGCCACGCTGTTGGGAATAAGAATTCGTCCCTTGTCGCAACGATCGTCGTCGGGTCCCAGTTCGATAATAGCATTGCCAAAGTCAAGCGATTCGCTGGCGAATGCCAGATGGAATTGGTCACCAATCAGAACCATGACGACGAACTCTGGCCGGTAAAAGGAGCCAGAGCAATGCTGCTCAATGTTGGTGCGCGGGAAGGCTGCATAAACACGCACCCTTGGATCCACACGCATGTGTGCGGGTATAGGTACTGGTACAAAATTGGTGCCTCCACGCAGACTCCCACCGTCTTCTCTGTGCTTACTGTGGAAATTCTCCGGAACGATCTGCTCGTAGACAAATTCGCAGTCACCGCAGCGCAGATGGCATTTCAGAATCTGCAGTGGCTTGAAACTGTAGACAAAATGGATGTATTCGTTCTCCGTTCGTACAGTGGGAACGTTCGTCAATGCCTGTTTGTTTCCTTTGCTGACCTTAGTGACAGGCTCCTTGTAGGGGATGAAGAAAGGTGCCCAATTCTTCTCGGTCCATTGTCGTTCAGTGTCCTTGATGGTGAGAATGGTGGTATGGTTTGAGAAAGGGCGGAGAATATACATGGCTCGCTTCCAGTCTGAGCGTTTTCCAATCATGTTGAAGATGATCACAGGTTCAGCACCCTCAACTTCATCCTCAAGAATGATTCGAGGGTCTTCAGGGCCGTATAAGTTGCCATCTTGTTCCCACTGCGCTGGGATATCAAAAACCAGGGGGAAATTGAAGTCCTTTCCACCCCATGTGATGGTATGATTGCTCAATGGCTCCCAATCTTTATTGAAGACTTGACCTCTCAGGAAACTCATCTTGGGGACGGATCGAGTTCGGGTCGGGCAAAATATGACGCGAGTCACCGAGAGGTACACTCCCTGCTCTGGTAGCCAGACACTGGAACCAGAGAGACGAGCCCAGCTCTGTTCAACAATATCCGTCACCTTCATATTAGGATCATTCATGACGTCGTCGGGATAATCGACAATGGGGTGGGAGTCGAGGGTCATGGCAATCTGCCGGATATCGTCGGTGAGGTAGAAACTCTTCTGGACCCCCACGCTGGAGTTATAACGCAGATTATCGCACGATCGTTTGCCAGGGAGGCCGGTATTGAGGAAACCAGGAATTTGCATCGGCTCGAATGGACCCCATTGCAGATAATACTCGGATGTTTTGTGTTTGACCTATTCGAAGTGTTATTGGGGCTCCCCGCTCATACACTCTGGTCTGGATGCTTACGCTTCTATAAACATTCGGGACTGGAACTTCAGGAAAGAACGATGATTCAAAGAAAATGAATAGAATGAGTGTCGCTACAGCAAAAATGCCCAGTCTTTGAATCCTGGCTGGAGCGGAGAACCGCTCAAATGAAGGGAAGGCCATATCGTCGCCGAAAAAGTTTGCTTGTCCCCTCCAGTGGTGGTCGGCGGTCGAGGTTGAGATAGAAACGCGCAAGGAAGGGCTACGGCCACGCCACGGGGGACAAAAATGTTATATTGATATCGACATCGACATCGGACGAGAAGAATGACTGTCGCTGTAGAAAGGGAAGGCTCCTTAATTTGGAGGCGCCTATTATGTGCGTGGCATTCCAACTAAAGAGTCCAGCCTCGCCCGGCAAGGAGTATGCACAGCATTCCGTCCAGGATAGAGTGGGACATGGGTCTCGGTTTGGACCATATCAATTGGCGTGCCAGGGGCGAAGGGCTCTGATAGCCGGGGGCTCCATAACCTTCCATGCACAAAGGCATCCACCGCACGACCGTCTGCAAGATCGAGGTGCCAGAACGACCACCTTTTCCATCTGTGGAGATTACCTGCTGCCAGTCACATGTGAAAAGAGTTTGTTTGTGCCTGGACTGGGCGGGGGGCTAATGAAGTCCCGCGATCCAAATGTGGACCGCTTTCGGAAAATACAGTATTAATTGACCTTATCTGAACCCTTCGGGTACCTGGCGGGCTTAGATCCTAGACTTTACCTTTTAAAGCGTCCTGAGACATACAAGCGCGGCGATAAGCACGACAAGAATTCCTGGGACATGGGACAGCGAGAATGGCACATCCGATCAGGGCGTAGCAGGGACTCTGCATCGCATGATGAAAATCATTTCCAAACACCCGCAGAATGCTTGTCCTCGACAGCAGTCGGTTTCCTGACCTTCAAACAGGTGGACCGGCAGGCCCCTTTTGAGGGTGTTCGCGACAACATTCATGACGTGGACCAGACCGACAGTGACAGATGCCACCCCCAGCCGTCGCCACCACCCCAAACTCAGCATTACGTATTGGCTCAGCGCTCAGTCACGACTTACGAGTGCGGAGAATCATAGAGTGAACAGTCTAGTTTTTTTTTTCCTGGCAAAAGGGGAGGCTCCAACGCGGTTTGAAAGGAAGTTCGGGTTCCTGCGTTAGCACTTTGCCTTGACGCTGGCTTTTTGGCGAACCGAGATCCACCTTGGGAGGTTGCCAGCCAATTCCCGAACCAGGTGGCTGATAAGAAAACTCTAGTGGGGCTCACAAGGGTATCGGCATGGATTGGCACAGCGGCCATGCGAGATACACCGTAATCCCCTAAGTGTTACTCCGTCCTCCGTGGTAATTATACTCACAACTGACTCAGCCGGCTTCGCTTGAGCAGTAAGGCAAAAAGGGTCCTCGCCAAGATGATTCTAGTGTTGAGTGGTGCGATACTCTGGTTTGATCTCATCATCAAGTGCGCGGACGGCAGATCGCAGGAGATACATTCCGCCGCCGACGACAGGCATAGGGGCCCTTGCTAACCCGTTGACGAGATTTAACCAAGTCCGGTAGCTGACTACCTCGTACCTCCGCGCATTCTCAGCTGTCAGAGGTAGACGCCTCCAGGCATCGTCTATCTTACATTGGGGACATCCCGCGCTGAAGAGGACCAAGGGGGCAAAGTATCCTAACTTCCGGTGGGTCTTTTGCTCCGACAGCTGCCAGGGGCTGCCTTATCGCCCACCGCCACAGCGACTTGGCTTATCCTGTCTCGAACACTTGTGTCGTGGGGGCTTGACTCCGACACGTGCCGAGCTTTTGTTATTGCTAGCGTGGCGCACATTATTTGCTTGGAGAGTCTTTTTGTCTGCATTCTTGAGTCTAGGGGCTGCGAGCCACTTTGCACCAAACGTGTATGGATTAATTCGCAGCCCGAAAGTCTCGCCGTCATAATCCGTGTCCGAACAGGGCTAATTTGGAAGGGAGGAGCAATGCGAGGCCGGAGTGTCAAAGTGTCTGTGCGAGCGACTGGCAGTCTCCTGAAAAATGACAGTCATCCAAGTTCAGTCGTAAAAGGGGTTGCCAACCACTCTCAACGAAGATGATCCGCGACCTATGTATCTCGATCAACGTCACCTATCAAATCTACATAGTTTGGCATCCTGACAGACAGGCATTACGAGTATGCTTGAGTAGAACCTGATTGATCGTCAATTGTGTATCTTGCGTTCGTGCTCTACTCCGTATCAGCAGAGGGAACAGTCATTCCAGCTGTTCAGTGCCCCGTCAGCAATCCCTGAATCGATGCAGCAGCGAAAGTTCTATTGCGCCATTCCCGCGACTATCGTCTAACAACCAAATGCTTACTCCGGACCGCGAGCAGCTTAATTTTGGTGTGGACTACGTTGCGCGTACGCCACGCGTACCACAAACTCCTAGTAGCGGAACATTTACATGACAGCCTGTTGGATGGCGGCGAACGCTGCCTCGTTATTGCCTCTGAATAGTAGTATGTCGAGTTGACTGTTTGGCATCGGACGGGACACCCTTTCAAAAAGAGGGGCAACGCCGAGCTGTTCGGTCTGGGCCATCAGCCGCCAGGGGCATGCTTTGGACACTATCAGCGCCCCTTGCATGAGCTCCAACACAAATACTCAGCTACAGCATCGACGTGTCAACAGTCTTCTTCGCCTTTCGATCATCACGACGCATACAAAAGTGGTTCACAATTCTTGCCGTGGTAACCTCCGGAGTATCCATCTAGTAAGTGGCAAGATCTCATCTGCTTGACAATGGACCATGGCGAACAACGGTACGAGGCGAGACCGCTAGATCAATGATGATCGAGCTCGACCGGAGACAGTGATGCACCCATCCACCAACAATACCGGAGAGGCGTGCCTGGCAGAGGCTCCCTGAACGGCAGATGGTATGATTTCATTCCTGGTGAACCTGAATGACCACCTGTGACCTGTCTCCTTCTCCGTGTGTATCTCTCATCTGTCTCGAATATCTCTCATGGTTCTCCAAAGCCCACGATCTGCCAGGTATGACAGGCGCCATGCATACATGTAGGTGCATATAACATATATGCGTCAAGTGCCTGTTTTTGAGAAGTTCTGACCTATAGGACGCCGCCATCTCCGATTCTGCCCCGAGAAAGTTCCAATGCTCGATTCTAGACGTGGGTCTCTGAGTCTTGGATCGAAGCCGTTTCTATTATCTCTATTCCCGAGACTCACAATTGCCGAAAACAAGAGCTGACTTACCGGCATATGTGCGAGGTAATGAGCAAGTCTGGTTTTTTCTTTGCCCTAGTTCAAGGATAGTACCGCGGCGAGAACATCCACAAAGAAAAGTTGTGTGAATAAAATACAACATAGATATCTCGTGCATGCCTCCTCCCTTCAGCAATGTGCTCCGATTCACCGCATTGTGGACTTCAGAGTGCCTTGTTGGGCAACGTCTCGGCCAACTTCGATGACCTATTGAACTCGCTGTTAGTATGCCAAAGGCTTGAGCCTGCACAAATCACCCCAATTGCAATGCATCACGGCATCTCAACATCCGTCTGCGTTTGTCGACAACCTCACATATTTGCGCATAACGACATTGGCTTCGAAGGGTAGCTTCGAAGTCCGATCATGGTATCCGATTTTACGATTGTCGGTCTTGAAACTCTGGGGGCTGTTTCCGATTGATGACTATTTTGGCGTCCGCGGCATTCCATTGCTTCCATTGTTGTTCTGATGGCGAGAGACCGATCGGATATTGTGGTCTACAGTGATATAAATCCGTCTTATGCAACGCAGTCAAAGCGGAATTACCACTTCACCTTAACGTATCGTATATCTTGTCACTGTCATCTTTGTAGTTCTTGCCGAGCCACACTGAGTCAACTTGTCCAGCGCCTGCCAGGACGATGCTCTGCCACATCGATTTGGTTGCACATAGAGCAAGATAAGTACCAGAGCAGCAGATGCGACTCTGGAAAGGGCCCGCTTTGGACACGGAGGCTGCCACACTTCGACTGTTGAAGGAACTCTTCAAGTTCGCGTTCTTGCTGACGGCCCGGAGTTCGCGACCCAGGAGGCGGTTTGAGGAGCGCAACCCGAGAACAATGCCTCTTGAAGGCAGAGACTGAAAGGACAGCATCAACCACAATTTATGGCGAATGCATAGGTCCGTATCAAGTGCAATGAGTTTGGCACTTGCTGGGGACTCCATGGTCGTTAATGGGCGAGGTTGTCGAAATATGTGATTATTCTAAAGCGGTCTGGGTTGACCTGCCACTTCATGGTATCGATTCCTGCAGAACAGTACACTGCTCTCAGACTTATGACTTTGGAAGCGGTCACGTTCGAATGAGGTTACTGGCGACGAGGTACGGTGCGTCGTGGACGAGGCTCCCTCTGTGTTTGCCAGTGGTTCAGAGCCAGCCAATAAGTTTTCCCAAACATCGGAAAAGGTGTCAAGACTCGTTGGAACAGTGCACGCGTTTGTGGTGATTGGATTACCCATTACGTGCAACGAATAACTGTTCTCGACGGACGGTAAGGTCGTGAAACGAGCGATCACTCAGGCTGTCGTATCCCACAGATAGGTGGCTCAGAACCAAGACTTTAGATAAGACTTGCCCATTCTCGATCTGCTTAGTTCTTTTTGGCATCCCTGCTACATCAAGCGTCACAAGCAAATGGGTATGGGCGCCTTTGGAGCTTGGTGTCCAGGAAGCTTTCGCCCGGTTCTGTCCAATATGTACGCCACCTAACGACGCCCAGAGCCGTCATCGTGCAAGGACGTGTCCCAAATTTCTTATACTCAGTTTTCGACTCTTTGACGAGAACCATGAGGAACTCCAGTTCTACAGGATCTCAAATTATCAGCTGTTCACCCGTCGCGAGCAAGTAAGACGCTGAGCTCATCCCTCAGGTGAGAGATCCTCACAGCGCCACGGAAATTCCACAAAAAAAAAGGATTTTCCAAATCACGGAGCTCTGCTCGGCGTCCAGCTCCGCAGTTGCATACTCAAAATCCCACATCGGGCGGATACGGCGGGGAGATTGTCACCCACAACCAAAGCATCTGCCTTAAAGGATATGGTGTAGCCGACGAGAAACTGGGGCTGATCTCCTAACCAGTCCTAGCGACAAGAGTTAAACTCCCATACAAGGAGTTTCCAGGTGGCGCCGTACTCTCTCTACCTACAGATAGCCGGCCTGGTCGGCCTTTGAAATGGCACCCAAATGGCACATGTGTAGGAAATCATCTAGAAGTCCATCGGTTCACCAATCCGACTCGCTCCGACTTTCTCTCTGGCTCCGCAGGAGTTGATGCCGTTATACAAGGCTCAGCGTTGTCGTTTTCGCCTTGAGTCTAGGCTCCGCGCATGTAAAGTCCTGGGACATGCGCTTCCTTGTCGTCCCCACGGAAGCCTTTTCAAGCACGCCTCAAGCATATTATAGTTTCCCTTGGCAGTGTGGGTGGCACTGAGCCGGATCTACAAGCATTCTCCTCTCTTTTGCTGCAATTTCGTCAGCCGACCTCAGCCTACTGTTACATCCAAGCTGATCATCTCGAGCACCCGAAGTCTTTCTGGGAGGCCAGCGAACCACCCAACCTTTTTCGAAGCCTGTCATGTTGGTCACAACACCGCCGCTTGCCATGCCCCTTGCTCAGAATCCTCACCTGCCGAGCATTGCTTCAGCGAGCTTATGTAGCACCACGAGAACTCAGTAGCTTGGCGAGTGACACCTCCCCCGTGGATTGGCTCAAGACCCCCGCGTACTTGCTCCAGGATGGGATGCCATGGTAGATACAAGTTCCTCGACGATTGGTATACTAACCCCTGCCTGGTCGATGCAGGGTTCTCATCGCCGTGTGGGATAGTCCAGACGTACTCTACCCTGCAATTCTTGAAAATTCAGGTTGAATACTTAAGTTCGACTTGGTCGCCCATTTTTGACCACCACCCGTCAATCGCCCAAGGCTTCTTGTGTCCTCGAGTTGAGAGAGACACATATCTCGAGCTGATCCGTGCAGAAACATCCTTTCAGGTTCTCCTTGATTATTTACGTTCACCATGGGTGGCGGCGGCGGAAAGCCTCTCAACATCTTCAGGCTCGGCCGATCCCTTGAGGATGAGCCAAAGGAAGTCCTCAACTGGCGACTATGGTTTGCCGTTTTCTCTTTCGGCATCATGGGCGCTGCTCGAGGAGTGGACGAGGGGTTAATCAGCGGTACGTATCACTCGCAAACAAGTGTAAACGGCAAGGACTGACCCTGACATAGGAACTTTCAACACCGCTCATTTCCAGAAGCTTTTACATTTCGACGAACTCGACAAGGAGGCCCTTGCCAATGTAAAAGGAAACGTCTCCGCCATGGTTCAAATCGGTAGCGTTGGTGGAGCCCTTCTTGCTTTCGTTCTTGCCGATCGCATTGGGCGTCTCTGGGCAACCCGACAGCTCTGCGTTCTCTGGATCCTGGGAATCGTCATTTTCTTGACAAACAATGGCCGCCTTGGACAAGTCTACGCTGGGCGATTCATTGCTGGACTGGGAATCGGCCAAACTACTGTTATCGCGCCCGTTTATATCTCCGAAATTGCGCCACGGGCTGTCCGAGGTCTTTGCACCTGTGTCTTCGCTGGATCCGTATACGTTGGTATCATGGTAAGTTGCAGAAACCGGAATTGGTGATTGATATTGAGTACTTATCATCCTCCCTAGCTCGCATATTTCGCCTCGTGGGGTAGCAGCCTGCACATCAACAAGAACAGCTACAACTCCTGGGTCGTTCCCACGTCCCTTCACCTGATGTTTGCGGGAATCATCTTTGTCTTGTCATTCTTCAACTATGAGTCTCCCCGTTTCCTCATCAAAAAGGGCGAGCCAGAGCATGCCGTCACCAATCTTGCGCGCGTGCGAGGTTTGCCCGCCGATGATGAATATGTCGTTTCGGAAATCAATGGCATCAAACATCAACTGGCCGAGGAACAGGAGGCAACCATGGGTCAAGGTGCCTGGGGTTACGTGCGAGAAATGTTTTGCATGCCCAATAATTTCTATCGTATCTACCTGGGTCTGGGTACGCAACTGCTCAGTCAATGGTCCGGAGCTCAGAGTATTACGATATATGCGCCCGACATGTTTGCTTTGCTTGGGACCAAGGGTCAAAATGAGAAGTGGGTTTCTCTTTGACAGATCGCATTGACCTTCGCTAATCATGGTTTTACAGGCTTTTTGCAACCGCTATCTTCGGTGTCGTAAAGTTCGTTGCCGCCATTATGTGTGCTCTCTTCCTCGTCGACGTGATCGGTAGGAAGCGATCATTGTCGATCGGAATCGGTCTTCAAGCACTCTCTATGTGCTATGTTGCAGCATTCTTGACCGCCGTGCCCAACATTGACGCGGACACTGTATTCACACCATCGCAAAAGCACGCCAGCACCGGTGCAATCGTCATGATCTACCTGTCAGGTTTTGGTTGGGCAATGGGCTGGAATTCAAGTGCGACTCCCTCATTAAACTGCCATTTATGAAAACCGTACTAACTTCTGCGTTCTTATAGTCCAATATCTCTTGAATTCTGAGATCTATCCTCTACGAATCAGAGCAATCAGCTCTTCGTTGGTCATGTGCTTCCACTTTGGTAAGTTGATGATCTCCCAAAGCCTCCGAGAACTTGGAAAGGCTATCCTACTAACATAATACTTACAGTCAATCAATACGGCAACTCTCGCGCCGTCCCAAGCATGCTTCTTCCCACCTCATCAGGCGGTATGTCGCCCAAGGGTACATTCTGGTTCTTTACCGTGATCACGGTGATCGGAGGATGTTGGGCCTGGTTCTTCATTCCCGAAACGAGTGGCCGAAGCCTCGAAGGCATGGATGCCCTTTTCAGACTTCCGTGGTACAAGATCGGCCGATACGGACAAAAGGATGCTGAAAGTAGTGACCACTTTGCCAGAGAACGAGTTCTGGAGGAGAAACACCCTACTACGGGAGAGCAGGTGGAAATGCCCAAAGGGTCAAAGCCTCAGGAGAAGAGTGCTTAAATAGCGGATTTCGGAATCACCTCCCTTGCCCCTGGCTTCCTCGCTTAGAAAGCGTTGGATTGCATTATGAGAAGCTCCAGTGGCATGAGTACATGTAGTTATGATGCAGAATTGCTGCCAAATTGCCAAATTGCAAATCTATATTCAACGGCCGATCATCTTCCGTAGAGGACCCTCCATGAACAAATAATCTACAGTTCTTGGAGTCAAATTGGGTGATACTATTGGCACCGTGGTAGGCCTCTATAGTACGTAGCTCATAATTGTAAATAATTATTGCTGTGAATAGTTCCGACTAGGGCCAAGCTCAAGCTCAAGGCAATTGTGCGAAGATGTTCTCGTACGAAAACCGCAGCGCGCAAGAGTGCCGTCGCACCTACACCACACTTCAGCCTCCTCGATCCCGGGCACGCGCTGCCTTACTCTTACTGTAGAGCTTTTCTACGTATTGCATTCAACATGGGCATCCTCTGATATGGTCAGCTATATCTTGAGAGCCGCGTGGCTCTACTAGCCACATTGATTCAACGACCGTTCATTCTTAGCTATTGCGAACCTATCAGTCTTGATGGGAAGCCATGTCTTTTGGTCCACGCCCATAGCATTGCCTCTGCCAGGATCTGGAGCAAGTATACAGGCCGCCTTTGCGTCTCTCCGACTCGACTTTAACACAGCTCCAAGCCCAGTCCACGATGGCACGTGATATAGCGAAGCCACATGGCCCAGTACTTAGGCAGTTCACAGCTTACTCTTGCCATCAACGACACGTATCGAGGCCCGGCCATTGCTCAATACGACCTTTCCGTCGACCTCGGTGACGAACCTGATCTCCTCGAAGCCGTCCTTGACCTCACCGGTGCGCCACATCTTGACAAGGATCTTGACGCCAGGCTTGACGGGGGCGGCGAATCGGGCTTGGAAGTCCTTTATGTTCTCTGGGTCACTGCCTCCAAGCTCTTTCAGCAGGGCATGGGCGGATGCGTTCCAGCTGAAGAGGCCGTGCATGATGGGGCCGCCGAAGCCCATCTTCTGGCCTGGCTCGGGTGTTGCGTGCAGTGGGTTGTAGTCGCCATTCAATCTGCGAGGCTTGGATCAGTAATCGGCCCTCAGAGGTATGCCTCCCCTCCCCAGGGTTTGAGAACGTCTTACCTGTACAGATGCGCACTCTCGGGCGTCAACTGGATCTCGTGGATCTTGTCAGGGCTGTTCTCCTTGCCCTTGGGTGGCGGGTAGTTGACGGTGGAGGGGCCTTTGGGGCCACCCCATCCACCCTGGCCGACGAAAAATCCACTCCCGACTGCTCTGGTGTAGACCTCATCCGTCTCTTTGTCGACGATGAGCGTTTCGCTCTCAACGACCGTCCCGGGCTTGCCTTTGTCGTAGACACCGAGGACTTTGCTGCGGAGCTCGAACTTGCGGCCCTCGGAGGTGGTGGGCAAGGGCTTCAGGAATTCAATGCGGCGTTGACCATCTAGCACTCGTCTCGAATCGAGTTTGGGGACACCTGGGATTGGATTGCTTTCCTGGGCTGCGTAGAAATCGATGACCTCTTGCGTGGTCTTCTTGAATGCTAGATGTGGAAATCAGCCATGACTCCATGAGCCAGATAGGAGGTGACCGCGTTAGGCAGGACTAACGTAGGATGATGGGATAGGTAGGGAAGACGGCAAACTTGGGGTGTAATTCCTGTTGACAATGATTAGAAAACGGTCGCGTTCGTCCTTTGACCCAGCTGAAAGGTCTAGGTGTCTTCTCTTACATAGATAAAATGTAATTCATCTTTTGCTGTTGCCCCGATACTGACTGCGAACAAGAGCACATCCCTCTTGAGCCATGAGACGTCTTGTCGAGGATATTCGAAACCAACACCTGGATCCGGCATATTGGCAGTGGCAGCTGACGCTGGTGTCTTGTGCGCTGAGTTCAAAGATTGCTGAGGAGCTAAATTTACATACGGAGTACAGCAGGAGAGATATGAATCTGTGAAAAGGCAAATCAGTCCATCGGTAGAGCTATGTACAGCTTTCTGCGGGGAATCAGCAATCATCTCACCGAGGAAAGGGACCGAGGCAATTCGTCTCGGTCTGAGAGGCCTACTCGTAACTAGGGACTGCTTGGTAGCCCGGTGGGGTTTCGGTGGCTGGCTGGGATAGGACGGGGAATATGGGGACGGGATGCGTCTGTGTCCGGATAACTAATCGCCAATTCGATACGACGTACCGAGTACTGATTGGTGGCCCTTAGGCAAAGTCGGTTATTCAGTCGGCAATGATACAATAAACAGAAGTGAAGTCATGTCTCTGACTCTCTGACTCTCTGATTCCCTGCTTCTCTGATTCTCTATTCATATGTCCATCGTGAAAAAGCTCCATGTTGTCAAAAATCAGCATCAACTCGTGGGGTATCTCATGTATAAATAAACGAGGAGCTTGAGTTTTCGGTTCCTGGGATTTCTTCATTACGGTCATTTTTGATCGTTGCAGCTCTCGCTGGTAAGCGGCCCCCTCTGACTTGCTGCCCTTTTTGTGCTGTGAATCTTTCGAATCGCTAAAAGTGCTCTGACTCGCTTGGGTTTGGAACCGAAGACCACCAGAAATCCATACCACGCTCTCATCCCAAAAGCCACCTGGTTGCTATGCATGGTGCGAGAAAACGAAAAATGGATAACCTGAGTGCGAACGGAGATATGTGTCAAATTCATAGCGAAAGAATCAACACATTCTGTACTCGCATGAGCCAGCAGCTGTCCGTGTTCTGTCCTCGGTCGCTAGCTCATAATCGATCTTGATGTCGAGATCTCGTCGGTTCTTGTTATTGGGCTTGTTGGAGAGGAACCCACGCACGTGCTCACCTTCCTCCACAGTCAAGACTTCCCGCAGGTAGAAGACAGTTTGCTTCCAGTGGGTGTATTTGGTGTGCGGGCCTGTCGAGAATCGAATGGGCTTATGGCATGCTTGGAAATCAATATCGAACCATGCAATGAGAGCATGGATGAAGTCATTCCTCTGCACTCGGAGTTGGAATGGTTCGGAGAATGCGAGGTCGGAGACCTGGACGGTGTTGAGGTCGATGGTGAAGACTGGGCAGGGGTCTGTGACCAGAGCCTTCAGTTCCACGGTATCAACCAGTGGTTCTGTCAGGGCACTCTCCTTCATGGGCGAGTAATCGAATCCATAGACGTTGTCCCAGACTAGAGGATGTCAGCTGCAAACTCCAACATGTTCCGGCTTTCCACTTACATCCGATCTTGTCTTCCTTATACTCTCCATCCTCAATGGCTGCCATGTAGATGGTAGCCTTGTCAGGGAATATTTTCCCTCCTGGGACCAGATACTTGTCCCGTGCGTAAAGCACCGTGTCAAGCATGCTCTCATAGAGAAGGAAATATCCCATCCACTCGGAAATAATGATATCAACCTTGCCATCATTTAGGTGCTGAACTGGCATTTCCACCTCTTCCATTTTGCCCTGGAGAAGGGTAACTTTGCTCGTTAATCCGTTCGCTGCGACAATCTCTCTGGCTTTGTTGATGATGCTCGACATGTCGACGCCAATCACATGTTTTGCGCCAGCCTTTGCGGCGAACCTGGAACGGTCAGAAAATTTCGGTATCTTGTAGGGTCAGGGCACTTACATGCTGAGGATGCCAGTACCGCAGCCAACATCGAGAACGACCTTGTCTTTGAAGAGATGCTTGTTCTGGTAGATGGAGTCTCGGTAGGACCTGGTCCGGACTTCATCTTTCTGGGATTGGATATTAGAACCAGCCGAAAGTGCCTTGGGAGGATAATTACCAGCATTTCTTCGTGGATTCCATGATGATCATAGCTGCGGGAGAGTCAGCTAGATTTCCTGACCGTACACCCAACTATGATTACCTAGTGAAGTAGCGGACTTCAGAGTGCTCCATGCCCGCCATTCTCTCTTCTGTGGTCATGGCAGCCAGATCGGCCACTGAAGGCCCAGGCTTGGTGCCGTTCATGTCTGGTATTCTCGCGAGGAAAGGATTGAGCGAGGGTGGTGAAAGAGATCAAGAGCAGAGTTTTGGAGAACCAAAGATATACTCAGATGATGTGAGAAATCTCAAGCCTCGACAAGAAAACAAAAATAGACTTTGTCAAGACCCAGGCACGGCCTCTTGAATATTTCTGGCGGCGCAGTTACAATCGGTCGCCTGTCAGATCGATACGGATCACGTGAGCTACGGTGAGGTTTTCAGTACAAGAATGAAGTGGGATGAAAGCATTTGCCCTCCGCCGTAGTGTTCTTTTCGACTCCTGACGCAGCACGAACTCAAAAGTGCAAAAAGGCTCAGCGAATTCTCTAGGCAGTAGGCATTCCTAGGACTGCTGATCAGATCAGGAAACGGTAAAAATATAGAAGTCAGGCAAAAATATTGGAAACATGTCTCTGGAGCTGGCGCGAATCGAACACGCGACATCTCGCAATTAAGGCTTTGCAAAGCGAGCGCTCTACCCCTGAGCTACAACCCCCTCACAGATCATGTGTACGGCAAAGGTTGGAGATTTAATATATGACGATAATAATTCTTCGAGCAGCGAGTGGGGTCACGGCGTGCCTGAAGGATCAAGAAACCTTAGCCCTCTGGCAATGGGCCGGGTGTGGGCGGCCGTGGGGGGCCCTCGGGCTTCATCATCCCCTAACTGGGAGCCTAATGGTGCTACTGGCAGCACCGATACCCTACGCGAGCTTTGTACAATTCCCCGTCACTAAAATAACAGGCTCGCTCACCCAACAAAGCCAATCAAATCCAAATCATAGCCACGCCAGAAGGCTCTTGGAAGCGGCTGGTGCCAAACAGCCGCCTGGGTCAATCTCAAGTCACCTATATCAGAAAGCCACTCGTGTCGACTCCTGTGCATGTGGAATACCCGTGTGATAGCACCTACAAACACTGAGCCCGCTTATTCGCACTGCGAAATATTAAAGTGCGTTTTTGGTCGGTGGGTGTCGTGGTCGCCTTGACATTCAGGGGCATTTCGATCTCGTCTCGCAAGGCTTTGAATGCATCGAACTCCCCAATGTGCAATTACTCTACAGGTGATAATTATGTCAGGCTGAGGTCACAAACCAGGCCATCACAACATCAACATCAGCACAGCCCCCTGTTGGACTTTCGCCAAACCCTGGTCCCTGGAGGCTATGCAAACCTGAGCTCTGCCGGTGCCTCTCCACCTGCATGCTATCGTTGCATATATCCACAGCAGGGCGGCCATAGCCCTGCATCCTCAGGTTGCAAATGGTGACGATCATGGATTGCAACACACGGGATGCACCGCCTAAGCCACTTCTTCCCACTCCTACATCGCGCTTTGCATTTGCCTCAAACTCTGGGGTTGCCCTGATTCGGTTGACACAAACCGCAATGTAGGTGCCACCTTAAGGATGCATGGCAAAGATGCTCACCCCGCGGAGCCTTGTTCTTACCCTGGTTTATGGCTCGGTGGGCCTGTCTTCTAGGCGATTGATGCCTAGCGGGGTAGCGAGGCGGAACGGACTAGATTGCCTGGAGGGGCTTGAGATATAGCCTCGTGAAGTGGACTACCAAAATGGCTCTTCTTTTGTATATTCAAACTCCTTGTGGCTCAAAGTTAATGAGTCTGCCACTAGGCCTGTAGCGCAGCTTCCTAAGGTCCAACATGACAACATCTCTATCACATCTCCTTGCTCGCGAGTCGTCTGAAAAGTCAGGCACGGTAGCGAGCTCGGACTCCGGAAGAACAGCTGCCGCACGCAATTATGCCTGCGAGCAGGACGATAGCGTGGTTAAACATGCAACGATTCTGGATATTGATCCGTCTTCTCGTCTCCCAAAGGATGGAATGACATTCAGGAAGCCCACTGTCGACAGTCTCCTGCAGCGTGGCCCCTCAGAGATCATGAGTGAAATCAAGGGCCACAGGACAAGCATTCGCTGGGTCCACCTGCGATCGAATTGCATGAGCTGGATAGAAGACTTGATGGAGAAGGTTTGTGAAGAGAGGCACATCTCCATGCAAGACCATAACTCCCAACGGCCATCTACCCCTGTCAAGATCAACCCGCTATTAAGGAAGGACTTGTGGGCTCATCTCTTCCACGGGAAGGCTTCTGATCAAATCCAGACACGATTCATGGGGCCCACCTGCACTCCGTTCTCGATTGATCTGGAGGATGAACAGTCTGACTCGACCAGTGAGTCAACCAAGGGTCCTAGGAACAACCTCGTTCTATACCTGCCTTATCTCAACTGGGAACTAGCACAATCGTGGAAACAGAGACAAGAATTGATTCAAGAGGCCAGAGAAGGACGGGAGATCAGTGGACAGGCCGACAGCGAATTGATAAAAATGTACCTACACCATGATACCTCCCCACTCCACGATCGCCGCACTCTTCATCAAGCGTACTACCATGATTTTGGCATGACGAGGTCTCTTCCAAAGTATGACCAAGTCATGCAAAGATTCACGGCAGAGATGACGTCTGAACAGGAAGCGAAGCTACTTGTAGTGGATCAGCTGTGGCTTTGGATCATTAAGGGGAAAGGGTCGAACGGGCAGGATAATGACGAACCGATGCCGGATTTAGTGATCACAGCATTTCCTGGCAGATTCAACGGATGCTACGATTCTGCAGACGTGTATCACGGTGTCATCGAACACCTTGAGCGCGGCCTTGAGCCTCCTCTGCGAAGTGCAAATGACCTAGCCGCCGTCATCGTTGAGCATTGTACAGGCGTGTTCTTCCAGCGCCAACTCGAAGCCGACAAATGGTTCCTTGAATTCTACGCTGCCGCCATTGGAGTAATTCGCGACAAACAGAAGGCTGCATTTACCCGGTTCTGCTTCACATCTCAAGAACTCGAAGAATTGCAGATCAATCAAACATCACTACTTGAAGTCTCCCGCAAGCTTGAAGACGCCGCTTTCTCAATCAGTGTCGAGGCCACGCTTTTCAGTCAGATCAAGGATATAATCGACGAGCTTGAATGCATAGACTACATCCTGGGAAGACAGGACGACATGGTACGGGCATTGACTCGCACTCAGAAATCCCGCAGCTTGCGCACCGTCAGCGACATTGTCAAGGAACGGAGAAACACTTGGGCAGGGATTGCTCGGACCGCAAAGATAGCATACACCGAGATCCAAGCCCAAATGGACCTCAAACAGAAGCAAAGCAGCCTGGCCGAGGCCAGGACGAATCGATATCAAGTGGAAGACTCGGCAAGACATGGTCGAATCATGCTGCTTTTCACCGTCGTCACTATCATCTTCTTACCGATGTCCTTCCTGGCTACCTGGTTTGGCATGAATCTCAAGGAGGAGGATAGTGGACAGCTGACGCTTGGGCTAATTGCAGCTGTGGTCTTCCCTATCTCGATTGTCATTGCAATTGTGGCATTAGTCTTTGCCTTTAGTCAGAGATTGAGAGATTGGCTAGCTAGCTGCATTGAAAAGATCATTGGTGGTACACTGGCCATTCTCGGCATACATGGCGGTAGGAGCACTACCATGAGTATGCATTCGGGTCTCCGAAGAGATAGGGAAAGACCTAGGAGGTTTGATCTAAGGCTCAGAAGGCTGACCGAGTCGGAGCTGGACGATGAAATCAACGACAGAAGACATAGTGATGATCAAATCGTGTGACTGATGCACGCTTGTCACAGCCTGTGGAGTGAGGACATAGGCGATGGCAATGCACTCGTGTTGACTAATTCGAGCCAACTCACGGGATATGGAGTGATTTCCAGAAGATACTAATCCTTTCCATTGATTATGGAAGCCAGTGAGTGCGGCTCTAGACTGGTTGACTCTATTCGACTGCGTCCTGCGTGACCTGTCAACTACTTAGTTGTGTGCTGAGCACTTCTCTAGGTCGTCCCCGTCGAGATCTCAACAGGAAAACCTGAATGCTGTTAGCATAGCGTACATCTGTTTTATATACTGATCCGGAACCAGCTCTACAACAGGCGATGCACGACATATTTGAAGAACCGATCAATCTAGGTGCGTCTTTACTACATGCCGCTACCTACGCCAAAATTCAGTGCTTCGATAGGGTCGATTTGTGGGAGAAGAGAAACATCCCACACGAGTAAGCATAACGGTCCTCCGTTTGCCGCTCTGCTTCGCCATCCAAGGCGCTGAGCAGGACACGGTCATCAACGCGGTCGAATCGTGCTTCAAAACGACGGAGCATCTGGCAGTATGAGATGACTTGCTGCAATAACGCTATTACAACACCAAATCACGCCTTATGTACGGGAGGTTTATACCGACCAAGTGGCTTTCGTGGGTGGTTTCAGGGTACACGGTGGCAGAGAGACTCTGGTAAAGCAGCTCCTTCTGATGAAGTGCCTACTGTATTATATATGGGCACGCACGCAAACCGTTCCATGAGAGCGCAGGAGAGACTCGCAGTTTACTCATTTTACCCCCGCTTATGGGCCAAAGCTAACAGTCTCTCTTACCTTATCCTATAGATTAATCGCTATCAAGTCCACACAAGCAGAATAATCGGCTGATGAGGACAGAGATTTGGCGTCCCGGAGCCCCTGGGAGCTCTATATAGTAGGCAGACAGGCGAAGTGATGGTATCAAATACGACTGAATGTTTGGCTTCATGGTGGGTTTGTATGTCAACTATGGTTTAGATTATAAAACTTGGTCTGCAGGATTGTGCGCACCAAATCTTATCGAGACCCGAGCCCCGTTAAACGTTTCTTCCTCTAGCCTTCGTCTCAACTGTCTTCCCATCGTTCAAATACACCTCAATTCTAATGAACAGTTCGACGACGCCGAGTGTAATCAGTACGAATATCTGAATTCGGTGTTCTGGAGATCCGTCATATCTTCGAAAGCGTGCGCGTGGACGTTCTCCCCGACAAGGGAGGCATCACGTTTGGCGTTTCTTCTGACAATCAAGTGTCTCATGGCTAGGAGAACTATGATTAGAGTCACGTAAAGGCCGATATGGATGTACAGGGTGTTGAAGTATCTCGGCGCCCATTTCGCCTGAAACAGCTGAGGGCCAACAGCATTTCCTCCTGCCCAAGCGACGACTGAAGGATTTGTCAGCGATTGGTTTTAATATTTGAAAGGCCACTTACAGAAGAAGGCATATACGATTGACCTCTTCGTGTGTCCAGCGATGTTACGCGAGAGTAGAGAGTACAGGGACGGGTTGAGCGCCTGGATGCACTGCATGAAGTAATAGCAGACAAGTAGTCCACCACGGGTGTCGCTACTGGGGGGGACCTTGATCAAAATGATCGAACCGACCATATTGATGATCACGTATGTAATGATGCAGTAGATGGTTTGGCCGGTCTTCGTGACGGCCCAGCCAATGAGGAAGTATAAGAGAATCGTGAAGACCGCCAATGGGATGCCTAGAAGTTGAGCTGTTGCAGCATCGAATCCGAATGCCTTGTTGATGAGCAGTGAGTTGAAGGTGTAGAGACCCCCATTGACCAATGTTTGGACAAAGATCATTCCTACGAGAAGCCAGGCGAGTGGGTCTTGGAAGGCTTCTTTTAATTGACCGGATTTCCAGTGCTTCGCTTGAATACCCTGATCATTCTCGCGGACGCGCTCCACAAATTTGATCTTCTCTTCTTCGGTAGCCCAACGAGCTTTGGTCGGTGAGTCTGGGAGAAACACCAAGATGATGACTGTGATTGACTTTTAATATCTGACATGTAAAAATTGGATTCCGACTTACGACTTGAGCTGAGTGAGAGGATCCCCACCAGAATATGGAGCCACTGCCAACCGCGAAGATTGCGAGTATTATCGACTTGGATAAAGGCATACCCCATAAGAGAAGAGAAGCCTTGAGCGGCTCCGAACGCCGCTTGCCAAACCGTGGTGACCATTGGCTGCTCCTTCTTGCGGTACCACTGAACGGTGATAGCCAGGAGGCAAGGAGCGAAAGCCGACTCGAAGAAGCCGAGCAGAAAACGAATAGCCCATACACCCGGCACGTTCTTAGTAAAAGCGAGCGCGAAGATGAGCTGTTGGTGAAGCATTAGTGCACGGCTGATGATAGAGTGTACGTTCCGACCACTCACCACTGTCCACATCACCATGGCTCCACCAAGCACTTTGGCCACGGGAAGTCGTCGGTTCAGCTGGTTCACGATTGGTTCGCCGACGATGACACCTGCCCAGAGAAAGGTCGAGGTGAGGGCATAATCCTGACCGAAGGCACCAACATCTTGCTGCCAGCCCATGATGGATGAAGTACCGAGTGTACCTTTGTCCAGCGACTGAGTGATGTACGCGATACACATAACTGGGAGGAGGCTGTCGGGAGTTAGCATTTCTCAATTGCAATCCCGAGAGTTGATTTCTTACTGCCAGTGAATCTTTCTCACCAACCGAGCGTTCTCTTCCGAGTCGAGCTGGAGCATTGGGTCGACGTACCCTGCTACCATGGAGTCCTCAATGAGATCGTCCAGCGTCTTCATCCTATCTGCACCATTTTGCGAAAGAAAGTGCAGCTCGCTGGCCTGCAAGTCTTTGTGATCTGGCTTTAGGGCCATGCTGCTGCGTGTGTTGAATATTGTAAGTGGCTGAAGCTGTATTCAGAGGGGAATGCAGCTCGTCCGCTCGAGCACGTTCTTATATATTCATGTTGTTCGTCAATGGCTGTTTGGATGCAAGTGTTACAGCGCACGTGTCAGGACGCACGTTTATTACAGGCACAGTTCCGGCAAGCATCATCAACATCATCATGCTCCGACTGGTATTGTAATTTGCACCACAAGAATAAGCTGTACTTGTTGGTATGGAGTTCGAGGCTCGAGATTTTCCATCGAAGATACCGGACGAATTCCCGACATCTCCTCTCTAGCCACCGGGAATTTGCCCGACTTTTGGTAGTGATCCCGTGACTTGAAAGGGGTTCGCAGGCCAATTTACACTGTGTTGTTTCACAGTATGGATGGCTTGACGTGCTATCAGCAGGATTCTAGGTTGTAAGATGCGATCCACTTTCAACGAGCTTGGTGTTATATCCCATGACTCAACCTGAGGTCGATGGGCAAGTTAAGTGTTGGTCATATAAATGTAGGGAGCTTCATTATCAGGTATGTTTACTACTTCATGCAGTGTCAACCGAGTGTATCTCAATTATCGCTGGCGTTCTTCCTCAATAGTAAGTCCAGTCGGTTGCCTGCCTACCAGAATACTCAATAGTCAGGCTGACAATGATACGGCTGGCTCCACTCGCCTTCAAGTAGTAATTCTAGAACCTTCTCTTGGCAGTTGAAATCGGACTTAGCAATAAAGCAGACAAGAGTCCAGGTAGGGAAAACGAAACTTACGTCTTCAGAGAGGAAGGGAGAACAGGATTAGGCAAGATCGAAGGCCAGAGTAAGAAATCTGAGAAATGGCATGCATGCGCGCGCCCAGCACACCATGAGCGACATCAGTATTACGCTATTCTAACCTATAATGTCTGTATGAGGCTAAAGAAGTGTTTCTCAAATGCCTTCGTATTGACAGCTACAGCAACACGGCAGTTTGGCTTAGGAGGTCTGGGTCCTTCTAATTGATCTGTAATGATCACTCCTCTCGCTTCACCTTCACCCGTAATGACTGAAGCAAAAACCTCTTTAAATTCGCAGATATCAGGTCGAGAAACAACCGCTACTGCCAAGGCATCATGCACCGGGCATGAGTCTGAACGGGGTCGTCCCGGGTACCGAGCAGCCTGGCAATCGATGTAAGCACCTGCAGCATGCCCTGCAAACGCAGCAAACTCTGAAGGGGACGCTTCGAGGTCTTTTGCTTGTTTCTTCGTTAAGCGGACTTGTAGGGTGCAGTCGAGACCTACCCATCGTTGAGGGATACCAGAACGCAGGACCGTTTGCGCCGCTTCTGGGTCGGTGAAAACGTTTGTCTCGCCGGGTTTATCATGGAAACCTGTAGAGCCGAAAAACGTGCCACCCATAACAACAAGCTCTTTGATGTCCGTGGCTATTTGAGGTTCTAGGAGTAAAGCCAGTGCAATATTCGTCAGAGGTCCAATCGCAACGACGGTAATTTGATCTTTGTTGGCTAAGATGTGCTCAATGATCGCCATTGGAGCGTAGCCGGGAGAAGGACAGCAGGATTGAGACAGACCCTTCAGGGCAGCGACGTGAGGAGCAGGAGACCATTTTTGATTAGGCCGTATTAAAGGGGTCGCGGCGCCGCGAAATATTGGAGTATCATGGATTTCGAGATGCTTTGCGACTACCCCGGTGAGGACCGTAGCGCTTTCGACGTCGGTGTTCCCATAAACGGTCGTGATCATATCAATATGTAATTCTGGGTCGGCATGAGCCAGAGCGAGGGCGAAGCCATCGTCGATATTGCCACCATTGCCCATCGCCAGGTCAGTGTCGAGTATGATCCGGGTCACTCCCATGTCGACGCAACGAGAGTGGGGGTGTGACGAAGAGACTCAAGATGGAGAAGACTGTGGAGAGGATTTAAAGTCCTCTTGTTGAGGTAATCAGTCGCACGAGCATTTTCCATCGAATCACGGTAGGACGTAGCGGCACCGGACGTATTTCCGACAGGAGTGGTGACCGGGGATTTTCCCAAATATAGAGGAACACTTGTTTCGATTCGGACCTCCCTCATTTGTCCGGATCGGCATAAGTCAAATTACCTGTGTATCAATAGACCCTGAATTGGCTAAGAAATGTGGCTGCAAAGTTGTACGATAGTTGTGTATTTGCTTCACGGGCTTCTGTCCACTTACCATGATCCAGCCTCCACCACTAATAACTCACCAAGCTGTCACGTGGGATAGCAAGCCCCACTAGATCAGACACATCTCCCCCTCCTTCTACAGACACACAGGCCGTTCTTAAATCTCTTTATGTAGAACCCTGGGGCAACAGCAGCCATGTCCGATCCTCCGACGGCACCATCCCCGCCATATGCTCGTCGAGCTTGCAAGCGATGCTCCGTCCATAAGAAGAAGGCAGGTCGTCCAAGAATCTCGCGTGTTATTTCTTTCTCATGCGCCAAAGTGTGATCGACTCATTCCGCGTTGTACAGGATGCGTTTTGGCATCTGTGCCTTGCGAGGCGCCAAACAATACCGCAGATCGTAGGCTCACACGGTATGTCCAACAGTTCACCTGCTTAAGGCAACTGCGACTGATGTTGATTCTCCTCCATAGCCAGAACAACGAACTGAGGGATGAAACAGCACGCTTAAAGAAACAAATCGCTTGTCTTCAGAGGAAATTGGGCGTGCACAATGATACGCTCGAGGGTGGACAACATATCGGACACTCTCCCGAGACCTTCTTACAGTCGTCGGGTTCTTCCAGCTCCTTGCCCGTATGGCCTCTGGCGCTGCTTGCGACGAACGATCATCCCATTCTCTCCCAGAATTTTCGTCCACAATCTTTGCCAGGCTTCGTTCTCACCACTTTTGGACTACGGGACTACAACTTCTCTGATGAGTTCGATGATTGGGACCAGGACGATGGATCTTCAAATAGATCGTTGAATCAACTAATTGGTCATGAGGTCTCCACTTCGAGCAGTCTCAATGAACTCCCAAGCATGGAAGAAACACGCAGTATTATACGGTCCCTGCTCGAATCAGCCAAGCATGGTCCTAGCAATCTAGACAAGATTATTGGACAGACACAGCTCGAGGAAGATTGTCGATTGGTATATGGCCCGGATGGCCTCATGGCTCTCGAGTATGCGAATAATCGATTTAGATGCTTTATCACAGTTTATCTGGCAATGTGTATGGCGGCGGCCGTAAATGGTGAGGACGTCACAACGGACGCTCGAGCAACTGCTTGTCGCGCGATTGGAATGAAGGAACTGGCGTCTGTGACATCGAGAGAGGACCTCGTGAGACAAGTTTCTTCCATTACTTCTAGACTATCTACCTGACTTGCTTGACGTAGGCCTGTGTTGAAGCATTGACGCTCCTCTGTGAACTTGCCATCCACGAGCCCAACGGGTCAAGTCTGTGGCAGCTGGTCGGCCTGACTGGACGTACTGCTATCGCTATCAGCCTTCATCGTCGCGACGACATATACCTGCCTACAGTGTATCCTTCTTGGCCTGCTGTCGACGAGGAGCCTGCCACGATATCTGCACGAAATCAAAGACGTAAAGACCTTTTTTGGGCGTTTTATAGCCTTGATAGGTTGACGATGTTCACTCTAAACCGCCCGGCGTCCATCAAAGACGAGGATATCGATGTGGAGGTAAGCTGGTAGCGTGTTCTGCTGTCCCATCTGGCAATTTGCTTATTGGCTCTAGCTGCCGCCATTGACTATGTGGCCGGAGGGTAAATATGCCACCGCTTCAAGCGAGGCACTCTGGGTCCATCACCTGCAAGCTAGACGGCTCTATGGCCAGATCTATGAGTCACTGTATGGAGTATCGAGACCAAATGAACGCGATACCACCGCTCAGCGAGAGAAAGTAGTGGCCAAGTATGTCCATCAGGTGAGGCAATGGTACATGTGGAGTCGATTCAATGCTACTGTCGTACCGTTCTCAGATGACAGTGTCAAGCGACACGTATGTCGTATTTCTCTCTTTCACTTAGTCAATGGAACTGAATTTGAATAGTTACTCGACGACGTACAATACCACCAAATGATGATGGCTCTTCATCAGCCTTCGCCACTCATTCCAAGCGTCTCATCAACCTTCATGGCCACCCTCAAGAGATCTGCCAGCCTTTCTGTCAACGTCTTTCACCATGCAGCTTTCCGAAAACAACTCAATGTGCATTGGGTCAATTTGTATCATTTCTTCATCTCTTGCGCTATACTCATCTACTGTTTCCACCAATACGAGATTCGGTCCGATCTCGTCACTGTGCCTCATGATGAGGTGACGGAGATGCTCGCTCGATGTCGAGACACGCTACCTCTTTTTCGCGGTTCCGGAGCATCCCTTGTGCGTCGATATGGGGCAATGCTCACCGAGATCATCCGAGCTTTCGAGTTACTGCAGCAGCAGCAGGAGGAGGTAATCTCGGTGGAGCAAATCCCCTCGCCGACTCATGTGGAACCCGCCAGTGGACAACCTCAACTTGATCCAAGCCAAGGTTCTGCCTTTGATATCGACATGATAGTCAATAGTCTGTTGCAGGAAGGGTATATCCCCAATAAGACCCCTTCGCCCATCTTTGCTGAGGGCAACATGTCCAGTGAGCTGGCGAATTTTATGCTCCCCGGCATGTGGCCAGACACGATGGGTCAGAGTGCATGGGGCTCGACTGTAGAAAGGCACTCAAACATGGAGACCGAGGGAGAGGAAGGGCCAGTGTGTGGGCTCGGCTTGCCATCATGAGGATTCTCTTGAAGGCCTTAAGAAGGATTATAAATCTATTCTCCTTAATAATTATAACATCACAACGCCGCTGTAAGAGATTCAGAAAAGTCTATTGACGGTGGAAGATATAGTGAATTAGTATAGACAATAGTAACTGTCACGGGGGTGCCGAGGAATACTTATGTAGTGGATTGCCTGATGACTGAGGCACTGGATAACCACCTGATCACGACACATTCTTGAATTCCAATGCAGAGCTCAATATGGTGAGGTATTGCCTCTATGCTATGTGTTGGTAAAGGTGGCTGACTACCCCATAGTTACCAAACATAGTCTTCGCAGCCGTTGATATGGTGCCTGATATAAATCGACGGCTATCTGCTCGTAATGAGCCACACTTGCACCGAATACCTGGCCTGCCACACGATCGCTTTCCAGGACCGCTTCCACGTCAGATTTCGTTGGTTTGAACTAAACTGCCTGAGCCGGATGAGATATTTTCCAAGGTCGGTCGCACAACTGGTTGGACAGCAGGAATCTACAACTCGTGTAGGTCGGTAATTTCCGCCCAAAGGAAGCAACGATCGTCCATGGGTCTGTTAGGCAGAGAGCACCTCCGCCTAAGTAAAGGACTATACAGATAGCTGGGAGTGTCTTTGATCAAATCGGTTGTCGGGCTTTGCCCAAAATCTCGTGCAAAACTGCGACTACGGAGAGTACTTCGAACCCTGACACCCTTCAATACCAACTCAAGACAGCTCGGTGTCCTTGAGGTCCTGGAAGTAACTCTCCTCGACGCTCTTTACAGGAAATGATTCTTCTCATCGCCGAAACACCAGAGTGTTGAAGTGGAAGCAGAAAGCAAAAGCGTTGTGTAAATCAGCGGAGAATCGATGAAAAGAAAATCCTTAAACGATCGTAAAATTGCGAAGTTGCAAATTTCACACATTGGATGTAAAGCCAGCGACCTCGACAAGTCACAAGATATATTTATCCACCACTCTGGACTGTAGCAACTTTGACTACGCATGTGTCGCTTAGATATATGTATTACTGGTGATTAATATGACACCTTATTCGAATTTGGCTTTCAAGTCGAAGACTTCCTTTATGAGCATATCTCATACTTCTTCAGTAGTTCTAAGTGTGTGGTGTATTTCATCGTCCTTTCGATACCGCAGGTCGTGAATTCTACTTAGCGGCGCATTTCCCATACTCTGCATGACAATGTAGGTACTCTACTTCCGCTAAGCTTTCATCATGGGTACTAATTGTTGAGAAAGCAAGCAGCTTTCGATCCGTGGACCTTGGCACCTGCCGCGGCGCGTCAGTTTTCGGAAATTTACACATATAACTCCGTTCCTATTCCCGCACGCATTAGTCATTGCACAATCTATATATTTCAAGATTAATATAACTGAGCGGATTTTGGGAACTGATTCTACGATAGCCTTGAGATATACGAGATAAGGTTATGGCTCGAATTCTCAGCCTGAAGTCTACCTACAAGTTAAACTCGGGCTTCGAGATCCCACTCTTAGGCTTCGGTGTGCGTTATAAGGCCATGGAGTATATGAGATTTGGATATTAATAAGACAAAAATAGGTTTTTAAAACTCCTCCCCAGGGACAAGCTCCGTCGTACAACAGGCGATTGCATATGGTTATCGCGCTGTAGATGCTGCAGCATTCTACCAGAATGAAGCCGCTTGTGCTGATGGCTTGCTGAAGTCTGGTGTTCCCCGCGAACAATTCTTCTACACTTCGAAGGTCCCACCAAACATGGTCTCATACGAGGGAGCGAAGGCTGCTATCAGTCAGAGCTTTAATGAAGTCCTAGACTTAAAGTACATTGATCTTATGCTCCTTCATGCTCCCTGGGGAGGATCAGAAGGCCGTTTCGGCGCATGGAAAGCCCTCGTTGAAGCAGGGGAGGTAGGGACAGTTCGCAGTATTGGTGTGTCGAACTGGGGCGTTGCGGTATATTTAAATTCAACCCCAAAGTTTTCTATTAAATGTTCTGACCATAAGACAGCACCTTGCTCAACTAGAGCAACACATTACAGAGATAGATAGCCAGCAGGGCAAGGGCGGTGTTCTCAGTGTCAACCAGATCGAACTGCATCCGTGGTTACCACATAGGGACATTGTTGAGTGGTGCAAGAAGCACGGTGTGATTGTGCAGGCATGGGCACCTCTAGCTCAAGCAACCCGCTGGGGTGACAAGACAATTCAGAGTATTGCTCATCGCACAGGCAAAACCGAGGCACAGATACTTCTTCGATGGAGTCTGCAAAAAGTAAGTGACATTGCTGCTACAAAAAGTCTTCCGGCATCTTTTGACGCATGCTCACTGTAGGGTTTCAATCCGTTGCCAAAGAGTGTTACGGCATCTCGCATCGCAGAAAATATCAACATCTTTGATTTCACACTCTCAGAAGCTGAGATGGCTGCCCTTGAAACAGACGAGTACGATTTCCATGGTTGGGAGTAAGTTACCTCTTGGAGATATTTTTGCCTACATCGCTTTTACTGATTGACCTCAAAGTCCAACTACAACACCACTATAGTTTTCGACCAATGCACTCACTCTTGCTGGAAAGGGTTTCTTTTTTCTTCTTTTGACATCCCTACTCTACGTTTGCTGTTACCCGATATGCAAGATAAACAGGCATGGACACGATGTTGGTCGCAGACAAGTCATACTTGAGGCTATAGAAGCTATCGCCAAGAGCAGGTTCTGTATACCTAGGATCGAACAAGGATAATAGTAAACCAATCCGAGCAACACCTGAATAGGTCAAAACACTCCTGGTGTAAATCCAACAATTCTGTACTGTCTGCCTTGCTATGCTCTGAGATTCCAGCCTCGCTCAGCAGATGCCGGATTCAAGATGTCATGTCTATCGGCTCACAATTGTAGTTCAAGCAAGGATCAGTCAGTCCTGGCCTTGGTTGTAAAAGACATGCGTCTTTTCTCCCATAGTCTAGACTCTGTTCTCGGAATTCATCCGTTGCCTCCGAAGCAAAGGCTCATAAAGTATAGCGGAAATGGGGATTCTCCCAGTCGGTAAGGTCTTGGGCAATAGTTCGATCTCGGATTGCAGCATCGAGATTTTGGTCTCGTTTCTTGTTTGCGTTTATGAGATAGAACCTCATGGCGAGACTGCAGGCCACCGAGAGTGATGCCGTGACAAGAGCCCCACGGAACAAAGTAGGATAATGTTCTTCGACCTCGGTTGTCTTGATGAACAGTGGCGCAGTTCCATTAGAGACACAGTACGCCATCCACACCAGACCCATGACGAAGACTTTCTTGGTGTAGCCACCAGTGTTTGAGCCGACAAGGGACAACAGCATGGTATACCCGGGTGGAAATGTGAACAGTAGGAAGAAACCTGCAAGTGCAGCCGAGTGATCAGGCGCCCATTGTACCTGCCAGATGAGTGCTGCTCCGGCGATAACGAACACCTCACAGATCCACCAGATGATTGTGCGAGTATTGCGCTGGTAATTAGCTGCTGCTCCGGTGATGGCCAAAACCGCAAGCAGATAGATCCCAGCACAACCAGTCAGCAGCACTGACTTGAATGGTGAGTAGCCAAAACTTTTCACGATTATGGCCCCAAACCCTGAGCAGGCACCATTGATGAAATGAATGCAGTATGTTGAGATCACTGTCAGCCACGTTTTTGGATCCTTTACTGCTTCAACGATCTGGTGAAGCTTGATAGTTTTGGTCTCTTCGGTGACCTGCTCTAGTCGGATTCGTGCAGCAGCGACCGTCCGCTCAGCCTCATCCAAGAACCAGGCTGATTCGGGACTGTTCGGTAGTGCAAATACCATGATAACTCCCCAGGCAACAGTAATTGCACCCAGGATCAAGTATTGATATTTCCACGGCGAGAGATCACCGTGGATATGACCAATACCATAGATCATCATAGGGCCGAGGAAAATGCCAAGGCCCTGAGACAAGTACCAAAATGAGTATCGGAGAGGCTGTTCTTCTCTTTTCCAGAACAACGGAATCATAAGCGAGAAACCGGGACCTGCGCCAGCTTCGCAGAAGCCGAGGAAGAAACGCTGCACCAACATTCCCGGATATGATGGAACTAGGGCGGTGAGCATAGTGACGACTCCCCAGGTGACAATAAGACCAGCCAGAAAT
The DNA here is from genome assembly GCF_000709125.1 of Exophiala aquamarina CBS 119918. Classification (NCBI taxonomy): domain Eukaryota; kingdom Fungi; phylum Ascomycota; class Eurotiomycetes; order Chaetothyriales; family Herpotrichiellaceae; genus Exophiala; species Exophiala aquamarina. The sequence goes on along the minus strand of NW_013550570.1, from coordinate 332,503 downwards.
TTGCCCAGAGGAAGTTTCTGCGCAAGAAACGCTGCAGGGACAGCTGCAGTCACAGGCGTCAGTTAAGGTGCAAGTGGTATTATCTAGGGCTGGGCTGTCCACATACCACCTGCTAGATAACCCCAGTAGAATATCATCGTTACTAAAGAGAATCGATGGAGACTCAGGATCGGCTCTTGGGTTTGTTCATTGTGGCCCACGATCGTGTATAGATCGAGATCCTGCACAATACCGAACTGTGAAGCCCCGTTAAGAATGACCTTGTCGATATATTGCAGACCATAAGAAACGATGATCATGGGAGTTAGCCATTTGTCGATTTTTCGCAGACATACTCGTTCCTCGTTCGCTGTGAATGCAGAGAACGGGCTGTTCAAGTCCTTGGTCGAAGTTGCATTTTCGAGTTCGATATTGTCGGAGCGGCTGATATCCCTCTTAGCGACTTCATCGGATTGGTCCAGTGGTTTGATGTCAAACGAGGCCATCTTTGAGAGTCGTACAGATTGGGATAGATGCGGACACAAGTTGGGAGTTTTATAGAGGCATCTTTGTATATTAGCCCAGTATACAGAGTATTTCCCCAGTATATCAACCCAGCCATGGTACCCCAGTCTGAGCCGGATAGCTTCATCGACCACCCCGCACCCTCTCACGTATATCCACTATATCCGCTCTATATCCGCCCTACATCCACTCTTCATTATCTCTACATCCACATCCGCTCCTATATCCACTGTCTAGCTTTGCCTCCTAGCGTGAAGTCCTCTTCATCAGTCTCCTATTGAGGCCGGCCTTGAAAAGGGCTCATGATCTTTGTGCGGCTGAACTTACACCTGTCAAATATTCCCAGCATATGAGCCACCCTCCCTGCTCGCATTACCCACAGCTAGTTTCAGTTGCTTGAACTCCCGAATTCTCCCCAGTGCAGACGGAGATCATTTCGACCGAGAACATGGCCGATTACTTCCGCCGATTGGCCTCACATGCTGCCCTCAATCGTTTGGCCATCGTTGATCCAGTCTCGTCGCAGTCATCGTCACCAGAGACACATAGCTATGCTCAACTCCTCTTGCGTGTCAATGTCTTTCACGAGAGACTCATTGCTGCCGCGCAGGAATCACAGAGGCTGCTTGAGGGCGCAAGGGTTGGATTGATGGTGCCTCCTGGACTAGACTTTGTTGCTGCCTTGCTAGCTATATGGAGCGTCAGGGCAATCGTGGGTATGACTAGTCGCACCGCACTGCGTCATGCCTGTGGCATGGACTGACATTATGCCATCTAGTTCCGATCTGTGTCACTCATCCTGAGAAGGAAATCACTCACACGGTAGCCGATTCCGGGCAAGAGTTCATTATCTTTCATGCAGACTATGAACGTAGAATAAGACCACTAATCGAGAGGAGATCTTGTATTGATGTAACCACTGTTCCGCACGAAGCGAGACCGGGACAGGTTGCACCACAACAACCCCATTAATCTTCCGGAATGCTAACGAACAGTTTCAGAGCATTGACTTTTCTGCACTGGAATGGCCAGCTGATACTCCCTGCACTATAATCTACACTTCCGGCACGACTGGACTTCCTAAGGTAAGATATTTCTATACTGCCGTAGGAGATATCTCGTTGACAAACTTTTCAACGTAGGGGGTAGTACAAACTGCGCAGAGCCTTGAATTCCAGTTCAGATCCCTTGCAGAAACATGGCAATTAACATCTGAAGATCGGGTACTTCATGTACTCCCTCTTCATCACGGGCATGGTCTCTTTCTGTCACTGCTGTTACCGCTTTGGACAGGCGCCACCGTAGAATTCATGGCAAAATTCGACGAGAGGCTTGTCTGGCAGCGCTTTCTCAGTACGTCATTGCATCCAGTTACTGTTTTCATGGCTGTGCCCACGATCTGGGTCAAAATGATAGGCTATTTCAATCAATATTTCAAAAACCAACCGACCAAAGCAAAGAAAGCCAGTGACTCGGCTGGGAAGCTGAGATTGGCAATCAGTGGCTCAGCTGCGTTGCCTGTATCGATCAGAGATGCTTGGGCTCAAATAGCCAATGGGTGTCTGCTGTTGGAACGATACGGAACGAGCGAGACAGGAATTACGTACTCTGAAAGACTGACTGCGGGCGGGCGAATTGAGGTAGGTTGCGGAAACGGCAAAGACTGCGATATGAAGCTAATTTGTTCCAGGGGAGCGTCGGATGGCCGCTTCCTGGCGTGCAATCACGACTGATTACCGCCGACGGGCAGGATGTGACTAACATACCCGATGTTATGGGCGAGATACAGATCAAAACCCGTGGTCTCTTGAAAGAGTTAGTAATTGCACGCAAATTATTATTGTCTGACTTATTGTAGGTACTGGGGAAAGCCAGGTGCAGCAGAGAAAGAGGTGACATTGGATGGCTGGTGGAGAACTGGTGATCTAGCAATGATCAAGGCTGAGCATAACAATGCCACCTTCATTCAAGGACGTGCCAGTGTCGACATCATCAAGTCCGGTGGCTACAAGATCTCGGGACTTGATATTGAGACGGCAATGTTAGAATTGCCATATATCAAAGAGGTGGCGGTTGTAGGCGTACCCGATGTAGTTTGGGGAGAGGTAGTGGCTGCTATTTGCGCTCCCGTCCGAGGCAAAGAAGCTGATCTCACGATTGTTAATATAAGAGAGAACCTGAGGAGTCAGCTCGCGGCATACAAATTGCCGCAGAAGTTGCACGTAGTGAAGGAATTGCCTAGGAATGAGATGGGGAAGGTTCAGAAGAAGGCACTACGACAGCAGTGCTTCCCACAGCAACGGGAAACTAAATTGTAGAACCGGTGACTCTGGTCATTCATATGAACAACATCCGAAATCTTCTCGAGTCCGAAAAATCCTGGCATAAGCCAAGCCGAGGCTAGTACAATGCGATGCCGGACGCTGAAGAGTAATATATAAGGAAGGGAAATCCTGGACATAAATAGAATTCTCCTCAAGTTCAGCACTCCAATATGTCGTGCACCATCGCCTATCAAGGTCACGTGGCCATTATCACCATTGACAACGCGCTGAAACTAGGTGCGCTGACACGGGACATACAGATTCGGTTGGGTCGCCATATGCGTGAAGCTGCTGACCGCAAGGACGTCTACATTACGCTCTTGGCTGGTACAGGACGATTCTTTTCCTCGTGAGTCATCTTATCCGGCTTTTGCTCCATATTATATGCTCTAACCACCTGCATTCTGATTCCAGAGGCGCTGACATTCGCGAGGACCGCGAAGCGCCATCCGATGAAGACAGCAGGCGTCACTATGTCCACCAGATGGCCGACATTCTTGATCTTGCACAGACATTTTACACGCACCCAAACATTATTGTTACTGCCCTGAATGGTCCCGTTGTTGGGCTGGCATCGGCCTTGGTATCTCATTCGGACTTTATCTACGCTGCACCCCATACGTATCTCCTCGCACCTTTCAATTCTATCGGAATTGTGGTTGAGGGCGCCGCAACCAAATCAATGATCAATCGTATGGGCGCAGGCCTGGCGAAGGAGGCTCTACTCATGGCTAGAAAGATTTCCCTCGATGAGCTGCTTGCGAGTCGCTTTGTAAATGGCGTCTTCCCAGCAAACGCCTCGGGGAAAGATGCTGAGAAATTTACCCAGACGGTGTTTACCGAGATTTGCGAGGGACGACTGGGAGCGCATTTGAGCTCAGCAAGTATGCTGAGAACTAAGCAAGTAATGTCGAGATCCGACGAAATAGCGTATGATGCGCATTCGGTCCGCGAGCTGGTGGGTGGTGTGGAGGCGTTCCAGCGTGGATATCCTCAAGAGCAGTTCCGAAAGATGCAACGTGGAGAGAAGAGGCACAAGTTGTAGATTTTGTATATGTGCTGAAATCAAATCAAGCTTTATTGCGGCCTCGGTTTCTTTGAAAAGGCCTTTTGATAGAATTTAGCAGCAGACCTTGGCTCAAATCTGAACGAATCAAAAAAGTTCTCTCCTCCCAGATATAACATCTAGACACACAGGGGATCGGATCGCCCGCTGGATAGTGGGCTTTTCTGTCAATTTCTAGGCACTACCATTGCCTTTCACCGCATAGATAAGTTCACGGATGAGTAATTAATACCAACTAGACTCTGTGCCGGACCGGAACACCTAATACGTCAAGTATTGCTATTTTGCTGTACGTCATTCAAATGATACTCCATACTTTCGGCGAGGCCAAAATCAGTCTGGTCTTCAATTGTGCTGATGTCGAAACCTGGGAAGTCGTGGCTCCAAGGGAAGGCGTTCACTGTGGGCCAGAATGCTGCTCCGAATAAAGCATCATCTGCATACTCAGGCTGGTCCGTATCAAAGCCATCTGGCTCTGCCTTGGGCATACGGTCGCAAAGTGATCGTAGGAAATGCTCACTCTGTCCAGGCAGCAGCCCCTGCAGATGCTGGTAGATGGAAAAGTTGGCAAGGCCAGAGATGTCATACAATGTCACTACGGCTTCATTGAGAGCTTCACCCCATCGCCAACGAGGGTACTCAAGTAATAATCTTGCCATGGCCATGTACCGCGAAGCTTCGTCGTGTACAAGCTCACCATGCCAATAGGCGAATATCACTACAAATGTAGACAGCATTATCCTTTTGACTTGTCTCCAGGTAACCGCCAGCGCAGCGACGCTAGGTGTTGAGAGCTTATCAGCCGGTAGATCTTGATTCCTGAATTGCTTGGCCAGCATCGCAAGCACTGGTTGGTACAGTTGAAGGTAAGCCGTAAGGACGCCCTGGGCCGCGTGAATACAGGTTGACAGTGACAGCAGCCACGAAGACTGCACAGAAAGTCGTGGTGCGCGAAGTTTCAAGCGACAACTAGAATTCGTTGTCAGCATTTGCCTCTCGAGTTCGAGGAGAGGCTGAGCAAACCACAACATATGGATGTGAGCGACTAGGTCGTAGTTGCGTCTGTAGCTTCCACAACCAGGTTGGATTGGCCCTCTCCGTTGCCAGCAAAAGCTCCCAATCTTTGTTTCGAGCTTCAGCAACTCTTCATCTGAGAGATCTAAACGCCTATACGACTGTTCAATTACGTGACCGTTAATCGTTACTAGCTCAACAACTGCTTGAAGCTCAGGCTCAGCCTCAATTAAAGGAGCAAAGAGGAAATCTTCAAGGTTCGATGCCTGAATGTGAGGCTCAGTATTGTGTTGTAAAGAGCCGTACCTACTTACCACGTTAGTCAGACGTTCTATCACCGTTGGAAGCACTTAACTGGTCTGCCATATAAATTAGCATGAAGAGGAGTAGACCGCGGTTTCCATGCGTATTTTGGTGGAGTCCTAGTGCACGGGAGACGTGGATTGCCTGTAAGATTATACCCTGAGCATAGTTCGAAGTGCCGGAGCGGAGTGCATGGAGATGTTGCAGGAAGTAGGAGAGACAGAGGTCCAGTGTTAGTTCACCCACGCAATATTTAACCATTTCAGTGGACACCCCGAAGTAAAATCGGCCATGACCGGGTTCGCCAGTTGCCACAGCTCCAAGCGCTAGAGCTGCGAAGACCAAGGCAATGGTGTCTACCGGTAAACGAGTTCTCGAAACCAGCACTGAGATGCCCCTTGGAGACAGGTCCACCAAGGTTTCTAGATGAATGCGGGAGGTGGTGTGTAACTCTTCCACGTCTATAAGCTGGGGACTTCGCCACCCCAGAAACTTAGCGGAACACTCTAGTAGGTGCTGGAATTGCGCTGAGCTGAGTGGCAGCTGTGGTTGAGCATCACAACCTTGGTGATGGGAGGCGGAGTGATGAGCAGCAGCAGGCCTGCAGGACTGGGGCTCGGTTAGTGCACAGTCGAACTCGTAACCTGCAGTGTTTAGCATCTGATTCGCGAGGTAGGGTAGCCTCATATACCGTGCCGTTGCTGCATAATATCTTGCACGAGACCTTTGAGCAGGTCGCATGTCTCGCCTTGTGCCTTTTGCCTACGGAATGACAATCTGCTGGGCACTCTTGACTCGTGGGCCGGCGAGTCTGTAACATCTGTGCTGTAAGACTGGCCGTAGTCCCGACCATCTGAATTCGGCGAGGCCAAGGTTTCTTGCCGATGCCGTCGTTGCTGTTGCCGCTGCGGGCGTGCTTTGGCTCGGACATTGCAAGAGACTCCTGACTCAACGCACTGCCGGCAGGGGTATGGAGGGACACAACGCCGTCGTGCAATCCTGCAGCGCTCACACGCTCGAGGGGTTCGTTTCAAACGTTTTTGCATGCTCACAATACCACTGTCACGGCCAGCTGCCAATGAAACACCCCTGGGCAGTCGTGAGAACTCGATGACAAAGAAGAGCTGGTGGTGCCAAGCTGTATTGCTCACATGACAGTGCCAAGGCGCGCTTGCCACCTACTTTACTCAGACCACCGGCCCCCTTTCTCTCTCTGTGTGTTTGTGAGACAGAACAACTCAAATGTGATGACAATGTCTGAGAAAGGAGGAGCGGGAGCAGGAATGAGCACGCACGGATAGACTCTGACCCTTTCAGCTTCATCTTCCTCACCTTGCTCCACCGCCGTTGCAGCCAGGCTTGATCTCTACTTGACTCCTCCATTGGTCCCGCAATCTGATACGCCGCCAGATCATCGCGACGGGTACTTGTGCTCAAAATGATCGCCCCGAAGAGCTGGGCCATCCTCCACGTCAACGTCTTCGCTGCTCCCTCTTGTTGCTGCAGAACCTTTGTTCCCTGCCGGACAAGTGATTGGGTCAGTTAGATTGAGGAGACTAGTTATCAAATCCCTCTCAGGCTATGTCAGGCGAAATCCATCAATGACGTGACTGGAAGAAGCCGACTAATAGCAAATATCGACGGCGTTACGCCGGAAGGTTCGAGAAGATGTGCAAAAAGAGAAGTGCTAGTATCCGTGGGTTGTGATGCTGGAGAAGCCATGCTGTGCTTGTCGCCGCAGGTCAAATCCTCCACGATCACTGTGTCTTGTCTTCTTTCTCTTGTGCGCAATGGCTGCGAGGCCAGATGGCGACATTGATGCTGAGAGTGCGCCATGTTAAAGTAATCTTGGAGTACAGATGGCTCGATACGGGGACGGGGTAGAAGGTACGAATGTTTCGCTGGTCTGGTGAAATCGCCACCCGGAGATGAGGATTTAGTCCTTTTGATACCACAGGGGCTCATGGTATTATGATGTACTGACGTTGGCGAGTGTTGCCTCCCGTGGACCACTGGGAAGATATACCGCTGATCGCCCTCGACACCAGCCTCACTTTTCTGACGTTTTGCAGTTTCCCAAGTCTCATGCTGGCTCTGGCAAATGCTGTCGCGAAATTGTCTTCTCCTTTGCACCTGGCCGGGCCATCTGTCACCTGTCGCTTCAACGTCCATAGTTCGAATAATTTATGGACTGGTAAAAGGTCGTCACTGTAAGCGAGGATGATCAATGGTGCGAGTTTCATGATTATCATTATAGGCGCTATCACCGCCGAGAGAGAGGAGGTTAAGTAAGAGTAAGAGATGGGGCGCCCAGGGCACGAAGATGGATCTACAACAAGCCAAACAACCCGACGAGAGAAGGGGTGAGTCCCGACGTGATCGCGACAGAGAGCGAGACCGAGAATATGAGCGAGAACGAGATCGCGAAAGTGAGCGTGACCGCGAAAGGGACCGAAATAGGGACCATGATCACGATCGTTGCGATCGGCGTTGAGACCGAGGTAACTATCGTCGAGTTGATCGACCATCATCCTACAACTCTCCCACCTCGAGTTACGGAAATGGTGTTGGTGCAGGAGCAGCTCCTGGTCCGCTACCCGGCAGAGACTCCTGTGTCGGTGGACAAGGAGCATTTCGAGGTGGTGTAGAGTGAGTGCACCAGGAGATTAGGGCGTTGCCACATGAACAATCATGGAAAGGCAAAAGGACGTTCAGTTTCAGAAAAAGCAATACTGGACGGAGATGGAATATTCCCTGAGGTGTTCACTTCCCCAACTGCACTGTTGTATCCGACACCACGACCCTTCGTACCGCCCTGCAGACTTGGCATTCGGTCTTTTCTGCAAGCAGCTGTCACATACTGGAGCGAACTTACACCAGCATGGAGAGGAAAGGTAGTAGATGCGACGAGTTGTCGGGTATTGAAGTCATAGGTGGCAAATTACTAGCCATTCGGTAAGGGCAGAGCACTAGGCCCGTGGCGGGACGAACAAACTGACGTGCACCTTCAGTTGAGATTGTCGATGTTCAAAGACGATGAGGCAAGAATGACGACGGTCCATCTGTGCGACTTCAACTTCAAGACGGAGCTTCCTCCGAAATGTCCATCCAAGATCAAGGACGCCTATCTGCCTTACAAAGGCTATTTCCTTTGCGTCGCTCTGCGCGGTCGTTAGGTCAAGGGTCCGCTTTCAGTATCGAGCCAATTCTTCACTCCTTCAGACCAATCATGGCTTTGTCATTGGCCTGCTTGCGCATCTCGAAGTCAAGGATCGCACCCTCATAGTCCTTGGGTGTCTTCAGAGAACCGGATCATTCCGAAAGACACAGCCCACAATTCAATCCTGTCCATTTCGAGATTACCAGCGTTCTCGATACGTCCTCATCCTCGAACTCATTTCCCGCATCACCTTTGGGGCTTCATGCATGGCCTTCCGCAAGCTAAAGGGTTGCCTCTGGGAATATAAATGCCTCGCGTGAGGTTGTTGGTTATGTCTACACTTGTCATTAGTGTTGGACTTATCACCACCTGGAGTCTAAGGATGTGTTTGAATTCGTCTGAGGCGCCGGGGGGGACACAGGTCTAATTGGAAGTCCCGTCAAAACCGCTTCTTCAGCGGCACGCAGCTCCATGCAACGCGCCCACATCCGAAACTCTTATAAAGGGCTTTTTGATGGGCACGGCCAACCTAGCTTTGGATCTTGGCATTCGGAGCCAGAGCTTGGTGCGTTACCCTGCAGGCCGCAACAGCGAAATCTGGCCACTTTAGCAAGAGTAGTGGAGCACGTGGTCGAAATCTCTTTGACGGGAACTCGCACTGAGATGTGGAAGGGATGAGATGATGGAGGAAAGACCGCTCCGAGGACCACTCAAAGCCAAGACACTAGCCTCTTGTGGTAAGGGCCCACGGTGATCGGCGATCGGCGACCGGGCAGAAAAAGAAGCGTAGATTGGTCGAGGGCCGCCCCACAAGGCAAGAGGAGCATCAACGAACAGTAGGCGGTGAGGCTGAGCAACGATGTTGTTTTCCTTGCCTGCGCTGGCATGGCAGCCTTTCTCGCCCTACACAGGCTTACAGTGTCTCCCTCCGATCCCCTTGTCAACTCGCTCCTCCTGAAATCTCATTCTGCCTGCGCTCGGAACGATCCCATTCCCCTCCAGTTCGAACCGGACGACCCCAGGACTCATTGGGGACCCTCCTCTCGGACGATGCTCGCCATGTTCTGATGGCCGAGATAATTCGTGGCTATCGTCCCTGATGCTCGAAAACAACGAGAGCACTTATCAGCACTTTCCCCCAGCTGCATCTTCCACCTCGCCGTTTCTCTGTCCCACCAGATGTGGTCGGTCAAGTTGAACGTTGACTTGTCTACAATAGCGTTAGTTTAGTCTTGAGGCAATACAAAGGGCTTACTGGGTAAGCTTGTCATCAACGCTTCCAACGAACAGAGCTCCAATTACCGCCAACCCTATGATTATGAGCAGTTTTCACTGAAAAGCGACATGACATACTTACCTCCAAACGCAATTGTGACCAGATACACCATCCGAAAAGCGCCGACGTAGACCGTTTTCTGAGCATCCAAGCCCACCGCGAGGACGTTTGGATTAATATCTGGTAGGGACGTAAAGTCTGCGGTTTGCAGAGCCTCTAACTTACTGTTAGCGATCTTCTAGCATGTCATCTGGAGCCTTTACCGAGGAAGTTCGTAACGGAAGATGTTGGCAGCCCGGCTTGCACCACTGCATCGCCAACTTCGACTGCCCATGTGCTCGCTATTCGATTGTTGAGCAAGCTTGAATAAATGGCGACTCCCATTCCACCACCGACTCCGCGAATAGAATTGAGCAGACCTGTCGCCAATCCAATGTCTTCATCTTTTGCGCCGAGTTGCACGATCAGAGTCCCAATACAATTCGTTGCACCAACCATGGCAGAGGCAATGCCTACAAAGACCACAGCTCGCGCAGGCGTATGCTGATTGACGGTAGCGTTGAGTCCTAGGAAGAGTGCCATCATGGTGACCACGAATATAAACTGCCATCGTGTTCGCCGAAGAGTTCCGAAGCTCTGTCCGAATATCACGAATCCAACTATCGAGATCAGCCTGCTGTAAGCCATCTTGAGAGCCTAACATACCAGTTGCGCACCCCTGATTTGCAAGAGCATACCACCCAACTGTACTTGGGACCGTGGTGAATAGACGAGCGATCTGCTGTGGCCACAGGGTTCCCAGACTAATCAATGCCATCCCCGCAACAAAAGTTACACCGCAAGGTATGACGACTGTCCTAAAATTCCGGAAGAGGTGGGGAGGACAGACCTTGACGATTGTATCGGGGCTGTAGACTTCCCAGAGCGGAAACGCAGCAAAGACACAGAGCCCGCCCAATATGATCGGACACAAGACGGTAGCGCTCGTCCACTGGTATGGATTCCCGCCAAACCCAATGCCGATGAGAAAAACAGTGAGTCCTCCAGCGAAAAGGAGCATGCCGATAAAGTCAAGCTCTGCAAACTGTTGGCGTCTACTTTTGCCCTCTGGATGAAGCGCTAGGAAGTCCGGAGGCCAGTAGCATATCAAGATAAGTACAAAGCCAAGTCCGTTGACTATCAGAGCAATGTAATAGGTCCAGCGCCAATCTGCGACCGTGATGATGCTGTATGCTGTTTTGTGCAGTCAGTAAATGGTCAGACCGACTGCTCGACCCGGATGAAAGCTCACCGATCGGTGCCCCGAAAGCGGAGCCAGGCAACGATACAAGTGTCATAATGGCCAGTGTCTGACCTCGATACTTCTTTGGTACAATTTCGCTGGCCGCCGCGAATGCAAGCTGCTGCAGCCCACCAGATAAGCCCTGCCAACGGATCAATTTAAGGACTGAAGCTGCCCATTGAAGCATGCGTACGATGAAAGTGGATCCAAGTATTAATATTGATACATGGGTTGCCCTGCAAGAGTCAGCGGTCGGAGCTATTTCTCTCTGCACGCAAGAATTACCTGCTGTTGATTGCACATCCAATGATTCCCAAAGAATTGGCCCACAAGAAAAAGGGACGACGCCCGAAGATGTCGCTACATCTTCCAGCGACCGGCATGACCACAGCGCTTGATAGAGACCACGCTGTTGCCATCCAAGCAATATTGTTGGAAGAGCCAATGTCTTGATTGATGCTCAACAGGACTGAAACGGGAAGTACGAACGAGAATAAGCATGATTCGTAAGTCACTGCCAGAGCCTGCAACATGATTAACCTTAATGGAATAGGAATCGACTCGGTCGACACTAGTTACCAATATACCCAGAACCGGACGAACATCGATCTTGCGTGTTGCGTGTTGTTCTTGGTCGTTTCCAGACGTGACATGAGTTTCCTCCGAATGGGTTGCGCTGCAGTCCAACTTGGTGGTGTCTGGCTGGTCGGGGTGTCCTTCGAATGCCATCGTCGAAGTGAACAATATCTTTGACAGAGGTTCTTCACGTCCAGGGGCGGGCGGGGCTTATGTAGAGCCCCGACTTTGGCTAGATCGAGGATGTGTAAGACGTTCCCAGTGTTCGGGACATGAATTACTCCATGGGGAAAGCTTGAAAAGGACCCCCGCATGGAGGAAAGCTTAAACGAAAAACTCAAACGTTTAACAGCTGGTCCAGGCGCTGCTACTGCGGCTCCTCGGCCTTTGTCCACATCCCCAGAGCTACTTAGCAAGGGCGGCGAGTATTTCAGTCTTGCCCCAGAATCGATAGAATGGCACCGTTCACCGACGTAGACCCTTGTGATTCGAACCACATTCGGACGATGCATCTAAGTGCGGTGTAACGAAAGTTCGTACATCTCCATGGCCGTCCGGACTACCGGGGTTCCGAACGGAAACTGCATGATACTCTCCGTCTAGGCGCAAGGCGATGCCTCGCGCAGTATGCTACATAGTTTTCCCTGTCGTTGCAACACTCATGTTACTGTGATGTTGGGGTTTCTTAAATCAGCTGCCTGCCACTGGTGGAACTTACTCGATCCTCCCATTCCAGGGAATGATCAAAGTGTTCCCCATTCTGCACGCGGCTAATGAAGTCGATGGCAGTATGGACATGGTTGTATCGGTCAGTGAGCAGACGAAAAATGCGCAGAACGTGCCCCAGATACAGAGAGCCTAATTGGCAATACTCCAGGTTGGGTGACATGGCATCCTTGAGATGTTGAATAGTTGCTGCAATTAACATGGCTGTAGCTACAGGAGGAAGGTAAGAGATCCGCTTGTCGGCCTCGAGATCTCTGCCTATCTCTGTAATTCGGCATGCAGAAGAGCGCAAGGTAGCAGACGAGAACACACGCATTGCTTCCGTAGCGGTTTCCCATTGCCGCTGTTGCAGCATAAGTGGGCGGTGTACAGCAGACAATGCTGTAAGATACAGCATCTCGAGCATCGCAGAATGAACCGGAACAATCGAACCGTGGTGACCTTGCTGCCGGTCAAATAGGCCAAGTTGCGACGCATTTTCATGCCACTCCCTTAGCTTTTCGTCCAGTGCAATAACTAAAGAGCCGGTAGCTTTGGTCTTAGGGATCAGCACCAGGATTGAATTGCTAGATGTATCCCTTCGGAGCCCGCTCAATTCGTACAGAGCATCCAGAATGTGCAGAATTATTCGACACAATTCTACTTCTTGGATGAGCATACAGCCCAACATCTCCACTTGTTCTCTTGTCTCGCTTACCGGATAGGAATCGAGAGCACGTAAAAGAGAAGTGGTGTTCCAGTGCTCAGAAGACAAGATGGGTGGGCCCGATACTGAGCATGGTAACATAATTTGTCGCCGCTCTCCAATGGATAGCAAAGCACTTCTGATGATGCAACAACTCCACAGTCGGCGGCGGAAATTATTCTCCTCGAGCTCTTCATGCTGTAAATCAGAGTTGTGCAGGCCAATTTCTGTCGCCAGGGATAGAGCAATTCTGAGCCAGTGGACACGTCCCTGAATATCGTTAAGCTGAGAATGCCAGTAAGTCATTAAGAGCAGACTTTGGATCACAGTAACCTGGTTAGGCTCTACTTCCATATCGTACAATAATTTCGCTCGACCAAAAAGCAATTTCTGAGCATCCTTACTTCGTTGAAAGCTCGGATGTTGCGACTGGGAAAAGTCGGTGAACACTGCCCCGGCCAACAAAACAGCTTGGAATAAGAGTGAGCTGATGGTTTTTCCAGATTCTTGTTCTCTAGCTGCTAGAAAGTCATCTAGACGTAGGATCGGCAGTAGTGGGTAAACATAACATAGAAATGATCGAATTAGTTCGTTAATGATATCCGGTGGAGGGAATACCAGTGCATCTCTTTGCACAAGCACTTGCAGATTGTCCGAATTGATGGTCGTGGATAAGGGCGTGATATAGGCTGGTAGATGCAGTTGCCCCGGATCACTAACGTTGGCTTCAATGTTGACAGCGCCGTAGTCATGCTCCTCGGCTATTGCGTCGGGCAGCGGACTGGATGAAGGCCTTGATGTGTCGATGCTGTCTTGGCCCACATGGTTCCGGTGAGCCTTGACTCTGAACTTGTGTGTCCTGTCCAAGGGTATGGCATGCTGTAGTTGATGTGCGGTTGAGTGAGCTGGCGACACGACACACTTCGACTTCTGCTTCGAGCAATTGGAGCAGGGCACACCAACGTGGACCGCATCGCAACGGACTTTGCGACTCCGACAGAGATTACAGGCTGTGGTGTGTCGCTTTCTCGCCATATCAGTTGAATTGAATACGTGAGGAGCAAGCTAAGGTCTTCCAAGATCTGAAGCTGTCTCCTGGCCTCGCATTGACATTGAAGATGGTAAGTCCGAGCCGCCACAGCACGAAATGGAGTAATTCGGAACCCCACTCGCTAACTGAGTTCTGCGCGGGATCACAACATCGCGATGGGGTGGGGGACAACTGCATCACAGTATTCCAGTTGCGACTCGTGACCAGCTCTGACAATCCGCGTTCTCCGATATTCGCGCCCAGTTTTCGACTGCTCGGGACGGCTAGAATAGCTCCCCACTCTGAACGAGATATACCTATTTGAAGTAAGTTTGAATGGTCACGGACGAGAATCAGTACGCACCAATGCTCTGCAGCCCGCACGAGGTCGATAAGTATGTAAGAGGCCAGGGCCCATGCTCGTGTGATGGGCTGCAGCTTGGAATGCCAACTGCTTTGCAACTCCTCGTGGATTGGCAATCATTATGGCTGAAATTCAGGGTACCTATGGTCCGGCATTTCAAAAGCTCGTAGATCTTTTCCAAGATAAACTCTCAGAGGGCGAGGAGCTTGGCGGGGCCATAAATATTAACATCAGCGGTGAAGATGTTGTCAACGTCTGGGCAGGCTATACCGACCAGGCCAAAACCACATCATGGGCCGCAGATACGATCACGAACGTGTACTCCTCAACTAAGACTGTTGCTGCAATTGCCATCCTCGTGGCCCATGAGCGTGGTCTGCTGAGCGTTGATGACCCTGTTGCTAAACTGTGGCCAGAATTTGCCGAAAACGGGAAGGAAAAGATCCTTATTCGACATGTCATGTCCCACAACTCAGGGGTTTCAGGTTGGGAAGGTCCCATAACAATGGAGGAGGTATGTGATGTGCCCTATTCCACTGCCAGACTGGCAAAACAAGCACCATGGTGGGAGGCAGGCACTGGCAGTGGCTACCATGCCACTACACAGGGTCATCTCTTAGGCGAGATCATCCGACGGGCGACTGGCAAGCCTATGAAGCAATTTGTTGCGGAGGAACTCGCCGGGCCCTTGAAAGCAGACTTCCAGATCGGAGCAAGGGAGGAAGACTGGCCTCGAATCACACCAGTCGTCCCGCCACCTCCTCCATCCTGGGATGTCAACAAGCTTGACCAGACTGGCATAGTGTACAAAAGCCTCTTCAACCCTAGAACAAGCGCGACCTTCTCACGGACGCCCCTATGGCGGAAGGCAGACATGTCTGCGGTTAATGGCCACGGGACAGCCAAGGGCCTCAACCAGATATTACGTGCAGTGACGCTATCCGGGACATCCCATGATGATGCGAAGCTGTTGTCACCTGAGACCGTTCAGCAAATCTTCCGAACGCAATCTGAGTCAACAGACTTGGTCTTGAGCATACCATTACGGCTCGGAATAGGTTTTGCTATCGGCGGTGGACCGTCAGCTCAGACTTTCAATTACTTGCCACAAGAAAAGATGTGTTTCTGGGCTGGATGGGGTGGTAGCTTTGCTATCTGTGACTTGTACCGTGGCGTCACCTTTACGTATGTCATGAACAAGATGGGCACAGGCATTATTGGTAACGAGAGATCAATTGAGTATGCTAGGATGGCGTGGCAGATTCTCAAGCAGGGCGAGGATGGGTGAGGCTTTAGACATTACACTTGACCTTACGAGCACAATAGGCGAATGGAGCGGAACCTTGGCAGATGGGGATCATTTCATGTCTCACGTAGAGTCATTTGCATACCGACCGCCCACAACCAGCGGCCAAGGTCGAAAGCTGATACCAAATTTATTCAGTCATGATACACAAGCCTAGCCACCACAGCTGAAAGGCTTATTCGGAACTCCTCTACACACTCCTGCTCTGTCCTACCGTCGACCACTAAGCTGATACTACTAGCCTTGCTGCTGCTGATATTCGTGCCCGAACTCATTAGCCATGCGCAGGTAATGAGATGCACTTGGTCGGTTCCATTCTCGATGCCATTGATGTTAGGCTTTGTCAGAATATGGAGCAAACCTCGGTTCTATTCCCGCCTAGTTGGACCTCCGACCCTGTTGTCCAATGGTCGACTCTCAAGCCGCAACCCTTCGCGAAACCTTACATCTTCAACGCTACTAGATATTAAATGCCAAGAGGACCTTGTCCCGGTACAGTAACTCCGAATGATTCTCGGATTCCAGGCCCCCACAAGTCTTTCAGCTTCGTTAATGCAGGTGACCTTCTTTTATAGTATAGTCTTTTCTTGTACTAAGACTCGCCCTGGGGTGAACCAAACCATTCCTGCTAAGTTTTCGTAATAAGTCGACTCTACAGCCGAATTTGATACCGAGCTGGCTGCCTTGCTAAGAATTGCGATCTTATGCATTGATAGATGGCATTGTAGGCATAAGGATAGCTCAGATTTGTCATAATCACTTCGCCTGGAACCCGTCTAGAAGGATTACGGATAATCTGATTTGAAATCAGACAACTCCTTGAAAACATGTTATTAAAGCTCGCTTCCTCATCCTTTGGAAGGGGCAGCCACCACTGTATCGAAGATTGCGGAAGCAGCAAGCAAGCGAGGTGACACCATGGCTCCACCAACAGTGGTCCTCATTACTGGCGCTGGCAGAGGTAAGTTGTAAGTTGGTCGTGAGATCAGTCTAATCCCTATCTGCTGTTCTGATAGTTCTAACAGCACTCAAATCTAGGCATCGGCAAGGCTCTAGCAACCACATATCTCTCATTCCCTGACCACGTTGTTGTTGGAACTCTTCGCGACCTTAAAGGCCCGCAGGCGGAACAACTGCGTAGCTTGCCTGCAGCGAGCGGCTCACGTTTACTGTTGGTTGGCATCGAAAACACAAATCTCTCGGATCCCAAGAACGCCATCGAAGAAGTTGAAGCTGCCGGTATTGACTATATTGACATCGTCATTGCCAATTCGGCCGTTTCGATCGGCGGCGGTCCTCTAGAAGCTGTTGACCTCAAATTTTTCAACGCAAGTTTTGATGTCAACGTGGTATCCGGTCTTGCACTGTTCCAGGCAGTTCACAAGCTGCTCGCCAAATCGAGCGACCCGAAGTGGATTTCGATTTCGAGTCGAGGAGGGTCTGTCGCAGCTCCACTTCCTTGGTACCCGTACGCTGCTGCCTATTGTATGTCAAAGGCCGCACAAAATTGGTTCACACAGTAGGTCTGGCTCAAGTTGGTACACTCGCATGCTACCTCTAATGCGATTTACAGAGCTCTCCATATTGGAAACCAACCACTCACCGCTTTTGCGGTCCATCCCGGGTAAGTCATTTCTGAGACAGTGAACAGATCGAAGAGTCAAAGAAATTCGCTGAGAAGTCTACCTTGCAGATTTGTTTCGACAGACATGGGAATCGCAGCAGCTACTAGTGCGGGCATTGCCTTACCCGAAACTTCCAGTGAAGAGAGTGCCAAAAATATCATAAATTTGATCGGTTCAGCGACACGTGAGAATAGCTCGGGAAGATTCTTTGATGTTGATACTCGTGAAGAGATTCCTTGGTAGATAATGGTCGCATGATCTAAGATCGGCGTCGATCGGGAACTCAGTCATCCAATCCTCTATATCGAAGGACGACTCAAAAAAAATAGCCATATCTATACTTGAGTCTTACTTACCTTTGTCCTTGTACCGCCTTAGAGCATGGCGCTCATACACATGCGCCTACGTCATCCATTGTCCGCATTTCAAGAACAAGGATGGGCACAATACCAAATCGGAATAACTGAGACGGCAGGAAGTTTAACACTTTCTGCAGGTGTAGCTATTATGAAATTCATATTTGGGTTGCCTCAAAGTTGCAGTGATGGATGAGTGTTCTTGAAATATTATCTCCCGACGTTATACTTCCTCAGATTCGTCACCCGAGCAAGAACCCAGCATCCAAAACTGAGTTTATACCTGTCATAGACTTGTTTTCAGCTACTGCTTGCACCTGTTGAGCGACATCCTGTGTATTGAGAAGGTCAGAATATGGAAACCCTGCAAGTCAAATCTGGACACAATGAATACATGCCTCTACGGTGGCGAATCTCTTCAAGCTGGATTTCTGTTGGGCAATTTGCAACCGCTCAGCAGAAAATTGGCGGCCCCAGTCCTTTCCCAGTCAATGATGTCCTATGGTAGTTGAAAGCACCAGAATCGAGGGTCAGATGTCTCACCGTCATCAAGATTCCAGGCGAGATCGAGTTCACTCGTACCCTTGGGCTTACAATGCCCGCCAGGCACTTGACCAGATAAATCTGCGCTGCTTTGGTAACTGCATATGGCTGTATGTTCTCATCAGTTCATACGGAACTGGCAGGCACAAATTCAATCATTGAGAAACACGCACCACAGAGCTCCCACTCGGCTTGACACCTGCTACGCTAGCAATAGTCACAAAAGCGCCATCTTGCTCACCCAGATGCTTTGTTGCAGCATGCAACAGGATCAGATGGCTCTTTACATTCATATTCCAACATCGATCCCAGTCTGCCTCGTCGATGTTGTCATCCAGGTTTGTGAAGTTGGTGATGCGTGTCCAACCGCCATTTGAGACAACAACATCCAAGCGTCCAAATCGAGAGACCACCTCATCCACAAGCCGACGGATCTCAGTCACACTGCTGATATCTGCTTGCACAGCAAGAAAACGTCCAGATGGATTGGTGGAGCTATGACCTATGGAGTCCTCCATTTCTTCGAGGACAGCCTCCGCTTTGGAAGGCGAAGAGTGATAGTTTATGGCAACATTATAATTGGCCGCAGCAAGGCGCTTTGCAATGGCAGCGCCCAGGCCTGCAGAGGATGCCGTAATGAGGCTAACTTTGACAGCAGCCATGGCTGGAAGCAAGTCGTGATGAGAAGCGTGCGGTCAGGAGGAAGAGACGAGCTACTTCAGCATGTCCAGTCACTGGGAAAACATTCCGGGCAACATCGCCCAGGTTTAGCACACGAGCAGATCAATAAAGTAAAGCTACTTCTCACTCCCAAATATCGGGTGCTAAGATGCCCTGTTTGTTGTGAAAGGTGATTCGGACGATCTTCTTATTGGCACTCCGCAACGGAGAGAAGGCCTTCCAGGCACCAGTTGAATTTGATGCACGCTATGTACAAGGGACAGCCTAGTGCAAAATAGTGCTTCAGTGTTCGAACTTCGTCTTTCTTTTGCACGTGCTCGGAGATGTGTCAGAGAGAGAGGGTGAAGATCTCGGGATACCCTACCTTGCCATGTTGAACGACCGTGTGTAACTGGTTGCTTAAATTTGGCACCGGTACAATACACCGAGGCTCCCCGATAGCCCCGACTTCATAACGAATCTGCTCCGTCAACCTTACGGCACCGGCCCATGACGGTGATACATGCACCTCGTCTCTGATAGTGTTAAGAATGGACCATGAGATGAGGTAAGCCACGCGAACGTCGGAGAGCTTGCTGCATGACCAGCTCCAGGACCAGAGCACCTGGAGTGAATGCCGTTCAAAACACGTCTTTGGGTTCTCTGCTAAGGTGGATTTACTAACAGGTTCAGACGCTGCGCCAATCATGACGAAGCAGGTACAACATAACCATTGAGATAGTTGTATACATCTGCCCCCTTGTAGTTGGATTTCGAGAACGACCTTTTTCACCCTTCTTGGTTTGCGTAATTACGTCCAAGGATCTGCACCACAGTGTCACCATGGCTCCGATTCATTTGAAAACTAAATCTCAGGCACAGATCAACACTACCTCCAGTGAATTGGACGTTCCTGCCATCGTCCGCTCAGTGATCAGCGATGTCCGTTCGAAAGGTGACACCGCTGTCCGAGGGTATTCAGACAAGTTCGACAAATGGACGCCTCAGGCATTTAAGCTCTCTAACCAAGATATCAAATCCATCATTGCAGGAGTACCACAACAGACGATCGATGATATAAAAACAGTGCAACATAGTGTGCGTACTTTTGCAGCTGCACAGCGCGAGTCTTTACAAGACTTCGAGATGGAGATCCGACCTGGTGTGCACCTAGGTCAAAAGAACATTCCCATCGCATCCGTGGGAGCATATATTCCTGGCGGCCGTTATCCGCTTCTGGCGTCTGCGCACATGACCATTGTGACTGCAAAGGCTGCCGGTGTTGAACGCGTGATTGCTTGTACTCCACCCATTCGTGGCGAAATCCCTGCAGCGACTGTTGCTGCGGCGCATCTTGCTGGTGCTGACGAAATCCATATCCTCGGTGGCACTCAGGCTATTGCGGCCATGGCTCTAGGGACAGAAACAATTGGAAAGGTGGACTTTATCGCAGGTCCTGGCAATTCATTCGTCGCCGAAGCTAAGCGCCAACTCTTTGGCGAAATTGGGATCGATTTACCCGCAGGACCGACTGAAGTTCTGATCGTCGCTGATGAGAACGCAGATCCTACTACAGTAGCAACAGATTTATTGAGTCAAGCCGAACACGGCCCAGATACTCCTGCAGTTTTGGTGACGAATTCGAAGAAACTCGGCGAAGAGACAATAAAAGAAGTCAACAGACAACTGGCGATTCTTCCAACGAGAGACTTAGCCGGTGTGAGCTGGAACACGTATGGAGAGGTTATTGTTACTGATACTTTGGACGAAGCATACGCTGTTGCGGACACGTACGCGAGCGAGCATGTGCAAATACTTACAGAGGCTCCAAGGAAAGCATTAACCGCGATGAAGAACTATGGTGCGCTGTTCCTAGGAGAGAAGACGTGCGTAAGCTATGGCGATAAGGTAAGTGGTGGTCTCAAGACGCCTCAGGCGCCATCATCCACTAACCGCTTCTCTAGTGTATCGGAACCAACCATGTCCTTCCAACCAAGGGTGCTGCACGGTTCACGGGCGGCCTCTGGGTGGGTAAGTATCTCAAGACTGTAACCTATCAAGAGGTCACGTCGGAGAAAGAAAGTGGAGATTTAGGTAAGCTATGCGGGCGAGCTGCGAGAGCAGAACTCTTTGAAGGTCACGCAAGATCTGGTGATGTGAGGGCAAATAAGTATCTCGGAGAAAAGTTTGAGTGGCTTTCGTAGGTGGGACGACTGGAGCTACCCCTGAGCCCCGGTCTGGATCGTAATTATCGTTATGCAGAAGGTTTGGGAAGGGCGAGCTACTATCCCGATGGAATTCTACTTCGGGATGTATCTATGTTGAGATATAGGCATATCGGAAATTGACCTTGAGACCAACATTGTTTGGTTGCCATTCGTGATCGACCTATTGCTCAGTACGGAGACCGACCACGCAACATGGCCCAAGTAATGTCTGCATCACTTCTCACCAAGTTGGCAGAACTTGCACTTAGCTCCTATACGTTCATTGGACGGCTCGTTCTCAAATTTTGGGGAGATAGAGTGGCTGTAGTGAGAGGGCACAGCAGAAGCACCAGCGGTACGACTCCGCGACGAGGCTGGCCTTCCATGAATTCAGCCTTGTGTATGTCAGCACGTGACTGAATCCACACGTAGCCGTCCTCGAGCCGTCCTCGCACCGTCATACTGAACCACTCAGACTTCGTACGACTTCATGCAACTGTTCCTCAAGGCGAGATATCAACGACAATGATCTAAAAGCCTTGTATAAGTTTTTTTTCCTCCTAGTTAATTACATGTTCGTGAAAGGACATTCTTCGCCTGTCCCATTCCAAAAATCCAAGCGTGAAGATAACGTCGACATCGTGATGTCAGACTACTAAGGGCCTAAAGTTTAGACGGCGACGATCTCCCCGGAGCGACACGCAGAGCCTCATGAGTGATACAAGCATATTGATCAATAACTCCTTGGCGGATCGATACTAGTACTTCCCTAGCCTTTACACCCTGAGGACGGCTAGTCCTTCGCCGCCGCAGAAAATTGACTTACCTACCAGGACCCAGTGTGGATCATTCTCTAGCTTCAGCCGACATGAAACTGTATAATATAATTCTCCCTGACCGAGATCCAAAATCTCGATGGGACATTGTCTTCGACGACAACACCATCATTTCCATGGTACCAGCTGGAGAGGCAGCTTCGTCACCGCAGCCGGCATCCATCCTTCTACCAGCACTGTGCCACCCACATATCCACCTTGACAAGCCTTATCTCTTGACCTGCAACTGTCAACACCACCCATCCCAGCCCCAGTCACAGGAAGACTCTCACCCAAGTCACTATCCCGACTACTCCGACTTGACGCCCCAGACCGGCACATTCGGCGAAGCATTATCATTCACCGGGCAGGCGAAAGCGCGGTACACGCCGCAGGATCTTTACTTGCGGGGTTCGCAGCTGCTCGCGACATCGCTGATTCAAGGCGTGACGTCGTGCCGGGCATTCGTCGAGCTCGACCATGTAACCGGCACGCAATGTCTCGACGCCGCTTTTGAGCTCGAGAGGGCCTTCAAGGATAAAGTCGACGTCCAGATCTGCGCATTTGCACAAGATCCGGTTTTCAGCTCGGAGCATGGAGGCGAGAATCGGCAGATTCTGGAGGATACGTTGCAGAAATACGCGGGGATGATCGCAGCGCTGGGGACGACGCCGTATGTGGAGGCGAGTGTCGAGGCGAGCCTGCAGAATATCTCTTGGGCGATTCAGGTCGCGTTGAAGCATGACTTGCACCTTGATTTCCATTTAGACTACAGTTTGAATGAAGGCGATGAGTCGGGGCCGATGGTCTGGGAAGTGATTAGATTGCTGAAAGAGGCGGACTGGAACGCGCGAGCGAAGCGCGGAAAGACCATAGTGCTGGGACACTGTTCACGGCTGACGATGCTTAGCAACAAACAGATGAAGACGTTGGCAGCCCAGATTCGGGACTCGAAGTTGCCTGTACACTTTGTGGGCTTGCCTACGAGCGACCTATTTATGATGGGTCGGCCGAATAGTGCTGGTGGCAATGATGGGGATGAAGGGGGTTTGAGGACGGCACATCGCCCAAGGGGAACATTGCAGATACCCAGCATGATACGCGATTCCGGACTCGATGCATGTCTGAGCGTGAATAATGTCGGCAATGCATTCACGCCGTGGGGATCGGGAGATCCGCTTGCCCTTGCATCGTTGGGGGTCGGTGTGTACCAGGCCAGCACGGAGGCTGACGCTAGGATTCTGCTGGAGTGTGTCAGTACCAGGGCGCGGCGGGCAATTGGACTAGACTTGAGTGGTCGTGATATCAGTGGTGGCGAGGAGGCGCAGAGTCAAGACCTGCTCTGGGAAGGCAGGAAAGGTGATATCCTCCTCATCAAGAATGAAGAGTGGGTGGGTTGCCCGGGACATCTAGGATTGAAGATTCCGGCAAGGCAGAGGGTTGGTATTAAGGATGTGGTGTGGGATCCACCGGAGACGAAGCTTCGGGAGATCTTGAGATAGCTACGGTAAGTGATCGTTTTTGGGCACACAGGCGTCTTTCCTACTGCTTAGTGGGCTTGAGGATTGAGCATATAATATAATGGTAAATTCATATAAAGATGGGACTTTTCTCCTAAGCAGCTATCATTCACAGCGCGATACAAAAGGACATGTTTCCCATCGTCTCGCCTGTCCCTACTTCCTCCTCTTCTCCGCATCATCCTTAATCCAGCCGGCAGCCTTCTCCTTCCACGTCTCATCCCAGCGACTCAACGCACTCCTGCCCTCCGTAATATCCGCGGCCGCCCAGGTAACCCTGGCCTGGTCAAGCGCCTCATCGACATCCTCGTCGGGAACAATCACATAAAACTTGCCCTCCTCAATCTTCCTAACACCATACTCAGCCACTTGGGACCCAAGCCACGCACCACTGGGCTTCTTCTCGCGCGCAACCTCGTCGCTCACCGGGCCCGCATTCCCGCTGAGGCCCGTGAACGTCCAACCGGGGACGAGCAAGTGCGCTGTCACATGCGGCGCGTAGCTGGGGTTGCCCTGTGTACGGAGACTATGGCTCAGCTGCTCGGCAAGCGACCTCACGGAGGCTTTGCTAGCGTTGTACGCCGGATTGCCAGGCGGGTTGGTGATGCCTTGTTTGCTGCCTGTTAGGACGACTGCAGACGGGCCGGTGGATTTCTGGACCAGAGGAATGAGGACACTGAGGCCGTTGATCACGCCGAACAGGTTGGTGTTCAGCGTTTTCTGGAAATAGGCGATGTCTTCCCAGGGTTGGGCGGTTGTGGGCTTCACGGACGTGCCGGCGTTGAGGAGCAGGAAGTCGATGCCCTTGTTGGATGGGAAGTCTGTGGAGAGGGACTCGCGAACGGACAGCCATGCAGAGTGGTCGGAGACATCTAGGGGGTAGGTTTGCACTTTGCCTTGCGAGTCGATTGATTCCAGTGCGGATCGGGCTTTTGACAGGGTTTCCTTGTTTATGTCCAAGAGAGCCAGGTTCATGCCTTGTCGCCGACAATGGGCTGCAAAGGCGTATCCTACGCCTGATGCAGAGCCGCTGATGAGCGCGAGTGCACCCGGTCTGAATGCTGATGCTGACATATCTTCGGACGTCGGTGCTGTCGCTACCAGATCGTAATGTGGAAGCTGAGCGGGGTACCTTTGGTTGATAAATACGCTTCAGTCGCGGGGGATGCTTCGGCGAAGCTGGCAGGGTTGTCGAGAGTGATCTATTGTTCAATAAGCGGGCGCTAATGCTGATGATTGACTTCAATGGATGTCTTCGCGCTGAAGCAGAGCAGTACCCGAGGTAGATAACCAACTCAGAGAAAAGGGATCAAGGCCTGGGAGACGTGATGTCCATCTGGTGGAATAAATATATTCCGGACTCGGTGATTCTCCGCAAAGAGACACTGATACGTATGCACATACACAGGGTGGCCGGCAGGACGGCAATGGGCAACTGAGTATTACAATTCGTTGTCCTGCATAGATGGTGTTAAAGCCACCATCGAAAAAGGAGAAAGGTTGCTTTCTCAGAGCCTTCGGTGAATGGTGCCGTTGAAAACATGACTGAGTGAAACGAACAGGATGGTCACAGAAATAAGTAGAATTTTGTCTCTAATA
Source organism: Exophiala aquamarina CBS 119918 (assembly GCF_000709125.1). NCBI lineage: Eukaryota > Fungi > Ascomycota > Eurotiomycetes > Chaetothyriales > Herpotrichiellaceae > Exophiala > Exophiala aquamarina. The sequence continues at coordinate 307,562 of NW_013550570.1, read as the reverse complement.
ATGGAGGACAATCAGAGGCAATTACTGATCGTCGGCTAACGCTCAATGTTGGCATATTCAGGATAAGCACGGCCTGGCCAGAGACCTAGGCACATCTTTCCCTCCCATGAAACCGGTCTGCAACACCTCACCGCTCACCCATCGGCAGCGGCGTCATCGTCATCCTCGATCTCCCGAACTTGAATGTCAACGTCGAGGTGGCTGACAACCCAGGTACACCCCCAGAGAAACAGTAGGCTCGGTCCACCCAAAGCCAGAATGCTCACCCAGAGCTTTAGGGTTTCGTAGATTGCTGTGTCAGTCATGTTCAGGCAGTTGCAACGGCCCCGTTCTCTTTATCTTCGAGGCTGGCTTCCTTTAGGTCTTTGGTGGCATCGGCAAGGCCGCCTTTCTCGGCCGCTTCTTCAGCATCTGCGGTTGGGCCACCGTTGAGGGCGGTTTCCTTCAAGGCGGGCTTCTTGGCTTGGTGAGTGCGGCGGCCAGAGGTGCTGGGAGCAGCAGCAGCAGCAGCAGCAGCATCGTCAGCCTCTTTCTCCAGTTTCTCGATTTCCTTCTTGGCTTTCTCGATGTTCTGGTTCGCGATTAGTGATTCGTCCTGATACCATGACGGCAATACTCTTACCTTCTGAGTCTGGCTGTCTTGGTCCTTCTTCCACGTCTCGACCTTGGCCTTCAGTTTCTCCACAACACTTGGAGCATCGGCTTGAGTGCTGGGAGGATCCACTCCTACACGGGCCAATTCTTCGATGATACCAATGTTCAAGTTGAATTTACCAGCCTCGGCCGAAGAAGCACCGGTCTTCTTGCCCTTGGCGCCCTTTTTCTTGCCTCCACTGCCGACGAAGAAATCCTCATCTTCCTTCTTGACAACCTTCATGCCCTTGAAGCCGGAGTCATCGATGGTACGTTGGGCGCTTGCGGCAAATTCACCTGGTCCTTTGTCGTCTTCACCGGTGCTGTAAGAAGGGTCGAAGTAGCGGATGAGACCTTCAGCAGTACGGATTTGCTCGAGGAAAGCCGGCTCACTGGCCTCTTCCAATTTCTGGTCAGCAACGCGGCGACGCTTCTCCTTCTCATAGGCATCGCGCTCAGCCTTTTGACGTTCACGACGTTGCTGGTAGATTTGATCCTCGTGTTCCTTGTAGGCCTTCTTTGCAGTGTAGTAGTCGTCCTTGACCTTTCGGATATTGGCGTAGGTGACTTGCTGCTCTTGATAGAGCTTCTCGCGTTCGGCCTTCAAAGTGTCATAATTCTTGTTGGTATCTTCGCGAGCCGCTTTGATGTCATCCAATTCCTTCTGATTGTCTTCGTACTTCTGGGCCAAAGCGCGGGATTCGGGGTTGTCGAAAGTCTTTTTGAGCTCGGCATTTTCAGCCTTCTTTGCGTCAATGTCCTTCTGTAGTTGCTCGACCTCGGCGAACTTTGGCTTCTGCTTTCTGATTTCTCGGATCTCAGCCAAAGCCTTCTTCTCGTCGACGACTTTCAGCGAACCAGACTCGATTTGGCGGTCGATGCTTGCGACCTTCGCCTCCAGCTCATCGACATTTCGGAAGTTGAGACGGGAACGAGTTTCCTTTTGCTCGGCAATGAGTTTTTTGATCTCATTGTCATTCTTGGTGAATTTATCCTGCTGCTCCTTTTTCGCATTCTTGTTTTCCTGTTGCTGGAGGCGAATGGCCTTTTGGTCATCAACCAAGGCCTTGAATCGATCATTTGCAGGCGTGGACTTTCCAGGGCGAGCACTGTCGAGTTTGGTGCGGCTAGCATTGAAGCGAGCCTGGGCAGCCTCGTGTTCTTTCTCGGCTTTGGCTAGATCGGCTTTGAATTTGGCCTCGTCAGGCTTTTCAGGTCGACCCTTTTGAGCGGCGTCGGTCGCAGAAGGAGCAGCGGTGTCGGCCATGGTTGTTGGAGGAGATAGCAAGGAACCGAGTTGGAATTACCAGAGGACAGATCGGGTAGCAATAGACGAAGTATGTGGTGATATCTTAAATGGAATGATCCATCCTAAGAGCACATGATGATACAGACGAATGGACAGCAGAGGGCGGTGACAAAGGGCAGAAGATGAACAGAACGACCAGATCAGGACCCCGTGATAGACGGCTGGGTCTTTGCTGGTTTGGATGTCGGTGAAAGTGAAAGTTGAATGGGTGGAAGATATTCGATTCCAGCTGCAGTTCGAGTTGCAGTTCGAGTTGCAGTGTGGAGAAATTATTCAATCGCACGAGGGATGACCTTCGTGCATGTCTGACAGACATTCACAGTAGCTCTTCCTGGACCAAAGCTGTGTCAGACGGACCCCATTTATTCTGCCCGCCGCCAAGCCAAACTTTTCGCTGCGCATGGAGATTCTTTCAAAGTTTGGCCCAAATTCCAGCCCACCGTCGAATGCCAACCGCCAACCCAGTCAACCCAGGCAGACCATACCAACCATCCTCTGTTTCTTTGTGCTATCAACATGGATCTCGACGATCGGCCAAAGTTGTCCGCAGAGGCAGAACGAGAAGTGACGCGGCTCTGGAGAACATGGCGAACCGTGCTGGAGATGCTGGTGGATCGAGTAAGTCTCTTCGAACCATGGCTCGAGAACAAGGAAGACTGACAGACACTCCTCCAGGGCTACGCCATCTCCGACAGTGAAATGACCATCTCTCGAGATGACTTTCAACGCAAGTTCGGCGATCCCCAGACCGGCCATGCAGAGTGAGTACCTTCGACGCAATTCCCACCCTCAACCATCAGACTATCTAACACCCTCCTTCAGGCGACGGCTCATGAAACTACAAGCCTACCCGACTGAAGAAATGATCAAACGCGATACGCCTCGACCGACAAAAGTCAAACCCAATCCACAAACCACCGCAGGCACAATCTGGGTGGAATTCAGCCCCGAGACCACAATCGGCATCAAGCACCTGCGGGCATTTGCCCAACATCTCGACGCCAACAAGATGACCACTGGAATCTTCATCACCATAGGCCCTGTCACAGCCGCTGCTCTGCGCGCGTTTGAGCCGCTGGCCGAGCGAGAAATCACCGCCGAGCATTTCCAAGAACAGGACCTTCTGATCAACATCACGCGGCACGAGCTTGTTCCCAAGCATGTCTTGCTCAGCGCGGAAGAGAAGAAGGTCTTGCTTGACAGATACCGATTAAAAGAGACTCAGCTCCCGCGCATCCAGTTCGGTGATCCGGTGGCCAGGTACCTGGGGCTCAAGAGAGGAAATGTGGTCAAGATCATTCGCAAGAGTGAGACGGCCGGTCGCTATGCCAGCTATCGATGGGTTTTCTGAATGAGCCAAGGTTGTTTCTTACAGCGTGGAGTCTCGGATTGCATATATAAAACGGGAGGGGCATATTTCTATGGTGTGGAGCTTGAAACGGAACCAGAGAATTAACTTGTAAAACCAGAATGGCATGTGCTGCCTAGGTAGGCTGGATACCCATTGAATGAAATGCATCATTGCAGACTTGAGTCGATAGGCCGGCCCCCCCTCCCGAAGAAATCAGATCGTGGACTGGCTGATGAAAGCCCTGCACTTGATCCAGACTCAAAACCACCTTCTCGACGGATGGCAAGGCCGATGAGGCTCGGCGCGGCGCACGTGACATGCCTTTCTATTTCAACGTCCATCGTCAATCCACATGGTCCCACCAGTCCTGGCCTCATGTCCAAAGAGAACAGATGTGTAAGACACGATCGATCATGGCCCTGTCTGCTTGTGACGGCCGCAGGCAAACCTGATAGTACCCCTTTATTGGGTCTAAACTGCTCAGGCTTAGGGAGAGGTGCGTTGTGCACACTTTTGATGCACAGGTTGCGAACAAACATAATTGGAACGGGGTTTTACACATGAAGTTCACACTGCTACGAATGCTTCTTTATTGAATGCCATACAGCCTACCGTGACATGTCCGTAATTATCTCAGCCTCGTCCCTTGGTAGAAGCAAGCTTGGGCAGTGCTTCCGCCTACTTGATTCTGACGTTCCAGAGACATTTCCACTTCGCCCGGTGTACATCATATCATGCATGTCAGGGAGGAGATGACCAGTCACGGCCTTTGCAGCTCCGGCCCTGCTCGCGTTTGGTAGCTCCTGAATCCTGCCACCTGGTGTCCTTTCCGGCCATCCCCTCGCGGACGAGGGGTAGCTACGATATGATGGCTATCACTCTGGACGATACTGACGCGATGATGTCGTCGCTCAAGGCAGTCGTCGATGACTTGGCGACTCTTTTGGCCCACGAAGCACTTCTTAGATCCGCTGGACATCTTCTTTCAAACCTTCCACCTCACCTCGTTCCAAACCCCATCATCCTCTCTCCTCCCACAGCATCAACCAAGCCTTCAAGCTTCTGCTGCTAATCATCGACATGTCATCAAGGCAGGTACGTCCTTCTGGCTCTGGTAGCTTTGCTCTTGTCTTGGAAGAGGATCTTGTTTGGCTGACTTGGTTCACATCTTCCAACAGGACTCGGCCCCTGGTCGGCGTGGGCCACGGAAATTCCGCCGCAGAAAGCATCACAACACACGCATAAACTCTGCCCTCACCGGCACTGCGATGCAACTGACAACCGCAATCTCCGTTGGCGTGTGGACTGCCGAAGAGACAAGTACGGTTCATACACTTGTTGAAGCTTACCACGAGCCAGGCCGCGATAAAACGGTTCAAAAGAGCCATTCATAAGATATTCCGTGCGTTTGGTTAGGGCCATCTCGATCCTCAACATCCATGCATCTTGAACATCATGATAATTTTGATCAAGGCCAATTCATCAGCCGACTTGCCCTCGATACCCCTCCCCGCAGCTTTTAGCCAGACTGGAACATTGTCGAATACCATGATTACTTTCTTCGAGTGCCTTGTGTTATTTTGGTTCGCATTGACGCCCCAACAAGCACAGAATGCTTATATTCATCAAGTGCTCCTCAGCCACATAGGCTACCCTGACCACATCTCGATACCGGACCTGTACTCGACAGACATGATGTCAGGGCCAGACACTGCGCAAGCCATTCGACAAGGTTATTTTGGGTGGGATCTCCCCCGGGGAGTTGACGCAGGTTTAGTCCAGTGTCAACCCTGGGGTTTATAGGGTCTGAAACCAAGACCCTAGTGGCACCGGAACACATATATGTAAGTTCACCTGGGATCCCTCCCTGACCGGCCGCGCCAAGAATTGCTTGTCACCATCGCTGCCATTGTTGTGCTCGGAGTCATTGCTGCAAGGCAGTGAATATTGGGCAATGACATTCACTAACACTCTCCAGATATATTTATTCGTTCTCACTCTTGAGAACTCTCTCTCGTACACAATCTTGTACAAATAATCCCCCATCTCCTCACAACCAAGATGGATTCCGCCATGGGGACAGCGTTTATTTTCCTTGCAAGATCCGCAATCGAGCGGATCCCAAAAGACGAGCTCGAAGACCACACGAGAGGGATTCAGCACATCATTGGGCTGTACCTGCTGGGTACGCAGACCTTGCCAGAGAAGAAGGCTCTGATTGAGCTACACCAACACGCCAACGGCAACAAAAAGCTTGTCTTCGACCAGGGGATCATCGACAGTGCGAGGGCGGATTTCGAGTCCATGACTGGACCTCGTTCGGAGATCGACGATTCGTCTTCCACCGCCGCCTCGGAAGACGAAGACGACGACGAAGAGGGGGAAGATGACGATAGAAGTGTCTTTCCACCAGGCCTGGAGAAAGCCTCAGATGTCCCTGGAGTCAGCAATGCCTGGGGTTTTAGGTGCGAGCTCTGCGGCCACATCTGCGTTCAAACACGCCATTTCTACGCACATTTCAAGGAGGGAAGAGGAGTCGCAGGACTGAGGATTTTCAGAGCCATCAAGGCAGAGTTGGTCTGGTGGGCAAAGGATCCTGAGGGGAACGAGTACACGGGAGAGTTGGTCGAATTGACAGAGAAACCCATGCAACCACCGATTCCTGCACCTTGTGGCAATCAGATCAGAGCAGCAAACAATGAGAGGCATCGAATCAGGCGGGCAAAGGCGGCAGCGAAGAGAAATGTGGCGGCCGGACAAAAAGGCGTCGCAGGTACAAAGGGCAAGAGAGCACAGTCACAAGGTGAGGCAGAGTGACACCAGCGGATACAAAGGTCATGGAAAGAGTACAAATTCGACGATATCTGGACAGATCTCAAGTCTATGACGCCCGATACTGTCGTTGACAGGAAGTGCAAGTTATTTGGACAGTTGCTGAGACAGTTGCGATGAGGCCAACGGAGGATTGTGAACTTGAGAACTGAGAAGTGAGGCAAGTCGACGGGATAACGCCAAGGCACTAACACCCCGCATCTTGGCATTACGGCGGATCACAAGAATAGATCGTGCCATGAACTTCAAAAATTTCCCCACCGCTCGTGTCTGTTCGTTTCTTGCCGTGCATAATCATTTCAGTACTTGTATCTTTTTGTCGCGCAAACATGGGGAAGCGCGGCGGCAAGAAGGTAAGTGACCCTCTGCCCAGGTGTCGTAGAGATGCACTAACATTATATGTAGGGCGGTCGTGGTCGTGGAGGCGGCGGAGGTCAGCGGCCTCGACCTGATAACCGAGTCAACAAGGCGGACATCCCTCGTCACAACGAGAAATTTGAGCGCTACTACAACAACCTGGGAGCTGTGGCTGAGACCGAAACAGAAGACTTCTGGGAAGCAATGAGAAGAGACTTGCCCAACAGCTTCAGGTTCACGGGCTCAAAAGCACATGCCTTGGCTGTTCAAGAGCGCCTGCGAAAATACTACATCCCCGAGATCACTTCTATCACCTACGAAGATCGATATGTAGACGCACCAAAACCCGTCGAGTGGTACCCCGACCAACTTGCTTGGTTCATGACAACTCCCAAGAATGTCATCCGACGATTCAAACCCTTTGCATCCTTCCAGAAGTTCTTAGTTGCCGAGACCGACGTTGGGAATATCACTAGACAAGAGGTGGTCAGCATGATTCCGCCACTGCTCATGGATCTGAAACCACACATGACGGTCTTGGACCTTTGCGCTGCTCCTGGGAGCAAGTCGGCGCAGCTGATAGAGATGATCCATGCCGGCGAGGAGGATCGATCGAGACAAGTCGCTTCAAATACAGCAAAAGGCCTGGATCTCCCTGAAGGAGAGGAGTTCGTTGACGACGGTAGATCTACTGGACTTCTTATCGCCAATGATGTTGATTACAAGCGAGCCCACATGTTGGTGCATCAAATTAAGCGACTCAGCTCTCCCAACATCATCGTTACTAATCACGATGCAACTGTCTTCCCTTCGATTAAGATTGCGCCCGTACCTTCGACAGACGGGAAGCCCAACCAAAATAGGTACCTTAAGTTCGACCGCATCTTGGCCGATGTACCCTGCTCGGGCGATGGTACTGTCAGGAAGAACATGGAGATTTGGATGAACTGGACTCCTAGTAATGGTCTGGGTCTCCATGCTACTCAAGTTCGCATCCTAATGAGGGCTTTGCAAATGCTCAAAGTTGGTGGCCGGGTTGTCTACTCAACTTGCAGCATGAACCCTGTGGAAGATGAGGCTGTCCTAGCTGAGGCAATCAGCCGATGTGGTGGAGCCCACTTGGTAGAATTACTCGAGACCAAAGATTATCTCCCTGGTCTCAAACGTTACCCAGGCTTCAAAAAGTGGTCTGTGATGGACAAGACGGGTAGGATCTGGAATGATTACAACTCTGTCTTGAAGCAAAAGGAAAACGGCGATGACGAAGCTTTGAACCGACTATCTGCAAGCATGTTCCCGCCAGCGTCAGACATACCGCTTGATCGAGCCATGCGCATCTACCCACACTTGCAGGATACAGGTGCCTTTTTCATTGCCATACTTGAGAAGAAATCTGAGATCAAAGCCAAACAAGGAGAAAAGCTGGCTGTGTTACAGGACCCTGTAAAGGTTGAGACATCGGAGTTTAATATCGTCAAGGTGGAGACTGCTTCCAATGACAAAATTGAGAACATAGGAAGCCCCGAAAGCAGTGCGCAAAAGCGAAAACGGGACGATGATGAGGCGGTGAGTATACCCATTAAACGAGCTAGAAGCCAAGATGGCGTCGAAAATGGTCCAGCCTCTCTGAGCGAGCAGGTAGCGGCGAGTGCGACGACTGAAGATAACACCAAACCCCCCGAAAATGGTCAGACACCTGCATATGAGTCGGCACAAGCGGCTCCATCGAGGCCTCAGAAAAGAAGGAATCGCGATCAACCGTTCGAGGAGCCTTACAAATATCTGTCCCCATCGATCCCTGAACTTGATCAGATCACAGAATTCTACAATCTTTCCAGCCGTTTCCCCAGAGACCGATTCATGGTCCGAAACCCGGAGGGGACAGCAACCAAGAATATGTACTACACCAACGCCCTAGCGAAAGAGATTTTACAGGAGAACGAAGGCAAAGGTCTCAAGTTCGTACATGCAGGTCTCAAGATGTTCGTCAAACAGGACGCACCTGCGCCTGATGTATGTCCCTGGCGGATTCAAACCGACGGGCTACGGCTGCTCGAGACTTGGGTGGGCAACGAGCGGGTTGTCAAGCTGCACAAGAAAGAAACGCTACGAAAATTACTGATTGAGATGTTCCCCCGCTTCCATGGCGAGGAGTACAAAAGTCTTGGCGAGGTCGGTGAGCAAATCTTGAAGCTCAAGATGGGGTGCTGCGTGTTGATCATAGAGCCCAGCGATGCTGAAGACGGCCTGAGTGAGCGGATGGTGTTCCCTCTGTGGAAATCGGTGCAGAGCTTGAATTTGATGCTACCGAAAGAGGAGCGGAGGGCTATGCTTCTTCGACTTTTCAACGACGATACACCGCTTGTGAACCTTAGCAAAGGATGGGCTGGCAATAAGGGTCAAAGTGGCGAGGAGCAAGGTGGGCTTTCCAACGGTCAGGCTGCTGCCGGCAAACCGATGCAGCACGCAAATGGAACTCTGGCGTTGGAGACGAGGGGCCGTAACAGCAGCTCACTAGAGCCTGATATTGAGGCTGAGCTTAAGATTGGTGAAGCCCAGGAAGGAGATGCGCAATTATCCGACGACGATGATGGAGGCGTTCAACTGGCGTAATCTTCAGTCATGATCTGTCTGTATTAATCGGAGATATTCGGCCTGTAGGTGTTATTCTTGAAGTCCCAGTCTTACAGATTCTCTAATATCTTAAGTGGGTACTTGAAGAGATGGCCAGGTTACTTGCACAGCCCTCCTTCAGTTTCTGGCTGTGCGTGTCGTATATGCATGTTTGGCAACCTGCTCACCTACCAGGATCGGATACGTCGCCTGTTGGGCGGCTAGGGTCTGCTCAGCCGCCGTGCCTGGTACGCCAACCTGGGCGTCTTGCTGCAAGGAGACATGGACTACCACCATTCACACATCTAAGGCTTGAGGAGTGCGCCTTGATATAGGCTTTGCCCAGTTCTGCTTGTTGGACACGAAACATTGTGTCTTTTCGGCGGCCTCTTGCCTTTCATTTTTAGTCGCTTTCGTTCCAGCTGCAGGCTGGAAGCTTTTGAAGATTCATTTCTTTTATCAAGTCTTTCGTCATCTTTAGGATTTGAATATCCTCTTAAAGCCTTCAGCTTTACCACCTGACAATTTGGAGCTTTTAAACCCTTCTGCTTTAGCCGAGCGGTTTCCTGCAATCATGCTTTAACTAAATCCCATCACACGCGCATTTTCGACCTCGCGAGCCAGAGATTCGACGCGGGAGTCTTATAGTACTACCGAAGTCTTCCGCCAGCCTCAAGATGACTGATCCAATCACCATCCTCGGGGCTGCGGCTGCTGGCCTCCAATTGGGCGAGGCTGGTTGCAAGGCTGTAATCGGCGGCATCACTTTGCTGCGAAATCTGCGAAGAGCTCCTGAGCGCATGGAAAAATTACTTCATGAGACGGAAGCATCCATTGCGCGACTCGAATTCGTCAGAACTACGGTTCTGCTGCCAGGCTCCGCCGTCGCCGTTCAGTTGACGGTAGACCAACTGGCGCGGCTGAATGTCGTCGTATCTGAAGGGGAGGAAGCAATGCAGGCCCTGGAACGTGAAATTGAGGAGCTTGTCCCTCTGATTGGGTCAAAGGCTGGTCCATTGAAGAGGACTTGGAAAAGTGTTGTTTCTCTTACGAAGGAAGATGAGATCACAGCCCTTCTCGAAAGCATCAATCGTGCTAACGTGAGCATACTGTGTGAGCAGGCAATCTTGGGCCTAGAGTCGGATGCGTCGCTTCTGTACGAATATCTTTCTCCTTTCCATCTATTGCTCGTACTCCACACAACTAATTCCTAGAATCACAGGAGCGAACTGCAACACATCTCTTCAAATGTTCAAAGCAATCACCAAGCCATTCATTTGACAGGTTACGAATCACTGCAACAAGTACGGCGCAGATCGTTGATCGCAATCAAAGCTACATCCTTCAGACCAATTACACTTTGGCACGGCTACAATCCAATCAACACAGCCACGAGGTGAGCCTGAAATCGATTCAGGATTCAACACAATCGATCCAACATCAAATGGCGACACTTGTGCATTCATCTAACTCACAAAATGACATGATGAGAAATGACATGATGAGAGTTGCCGTGCAGTCAGCCATACGCGAGGAACTCCCAGCCCTGAGAGACGCTGTGATAGGTCTGATGATTGGTAAAACTGAAGAGCTATTCCGAGACCAGCGCATTGCTGCCGCTCAGCTGTCAAAGCATGAACGTGCAGAACTGGGATCACAGGTCGCGGGACAGCTTATGATGCATCCCAGCAAACTACAAGAGGCTTCGGAACATGTCTTCCCGCCGAAGGGAGGCAGTAAGCCTTGCAATTGCTTGCCATTAAGGTTTTTATCATCTTCCATATATGGCCTGTTCGGTGTCAAGGTTGAATACTCATCTCAGCATCGCCGATCATGTAGTTACTATCGATCAGGAAGACAGTCTTGGAGATTCGCAGCATCGGCGTGTTTGCTTCCGTTCGTCCAAAAGACAGTAGAGCTGGGCTTGAGTCTGACTTCAGAGGCAGTTTGTTGCTCGATCGCCCCCCCGCTTACTGCGTATTTTACCGTCGAACGATCCCAGTCACCAATTCTGAAGTTATTTGACGAGTTCCCAAGTCGATGTGGCAGGAGAATTTCAGAAGCTGATGGTATTTTTGATTGCCAAATGGTTCTTCAGCAAGGAGATGGAACTTTGTTTGAATTTGATTTAGACATTCTCGCGGTTAGAAATGAGCTCATTGCTTTGACTAACAACTTTGAGGCTTAAGTCTGCTTGAAAAGTGTATCAGGGTTTGACAAAGATCACTATGGCAATACCATGCTTCATGTAAGTTGCAATAACTTAGTTTGAGCTCAATTGTCACTATCAATGAATAGCAAATCTTCTACTTGGCAGCAATAATGACGCATCTCATATCAGAGGGCTTGCAACCATTGTTTCAGTGGTTTATTGAACTCTCTCTCGCTTCAGGGTCCGATATGTCCGCTCTCACAAGCTCTGAATTGTGGCTACTACTACCAGGATTCAGAAGAGATGTGTCCTTTGTAAGTGTCACGCCCGAGCTACAGGGTATTTCTGTGCATGAACGGCAATTAACGATTGGAAGGACCCTCCCTAGCAGTGCGGCCGGCCTGTGTCTGCTCATAACAGCCACAGGATTAGCTTTGGATATTACTCAGAACATCCTACAATTGTATCGTCTCATGCAGACATATGGTATGGACGAACACTTGGGTGTTTTTCCAGGACTGGATCATAGACTGATTGAGATCTAGCTCTCGGTTTCGGTGAAATTGCCCCCTAATACTTTCTCGGTCAAAAGGATCACTGGTCAAATATCTACAAACCAACACTCTGGAGAAGCTGATTGATGCCAGCGGAGGTGACCCCATGTGTCTCGCATTAGGGTGGTTGGACGGCTTGAAAGTTCTGTGCGACTCTGGATTGACCCATGAAACGCTCTAAAATTGACAATTCTTGATCAAGACTTTGTCTCTTTTGATTTCCTTTTACCGCGTACAAGCTTCTTCGATATCGATATCTGGGACAGCCATGCCCCGCGGAACTGGATATTTTCGTTCTTGCAAAAACTTATTGTCACGTATACATTGTACCCAGTGTTGCTCGGGAGTTTGAATTCTGATATGAGAAGAACAGGAGAAGCGTTGAAGAGGAGAGAGCTTCTGGGTCTCAGATGTACGACAAACATAGAGGCACTGACGAGCAGCTTCAAGATGCCTCAATCATGTCCGGCTCAGCCTCTATGTACCACTACAAAGTGTTGGATCCCTGTTCTGCAAACTCCGTCAATATCTTGGAAATACTGTATGCTGCGGGAGTTCAAGAAGTTGACCTGTTGGGACGAGAATTACGAGTGTCCACTGTGTCCATGGGACTGGCCGACACACTATGTTCCACGACGGAATCATTGTGCGGAATGGTTTCTTGAGAAAGGCGCAAGTCCAACCTTCGGGGCGGCGGATACATGGCCCAACATCTTATTCAATCTTTTGCCATGGCTGTTTTACAGGCAACACCATGGTGAACCACTCGACGATGACCCCCCACTTTATCTACAAAGTGCAGATCCACTGTGTACTGACCGGTGTGATTGCTTTTGTTCAACATCATGATGCTTGCCGTGGCATGATTACTGGGTTTCAATTAATATTTTCCCCAGGATAATGGCAGTTTAGTCTCGTTGGAGAGGAGGACAGACAAGCTGAAAGAGATTTCCAGTCTCTTTGATCTCAAAATTGAAGGGAATTGATTCATGCCGAGTGCTGCAGGATCGAAGTCTTTGAGCGTCTGGGGCTGACTCATACTTGCTGCGGCCATCGCGGGTATTACAGATCTCCTATGCCAGAAGAAAATAGAGTTCAATGCCAGGAGGAGGACGCTGAGCTGAACTTACATCTCGATCTCATAATGGCTGCCTATGGACAAGGCTGTCAGACCCGAGGCGGCTCTGTTGAAGAGTTCTGGAATTTATGGTGGGATGACCTGAACATATCCTTCCGGAAATCTCAGGTGTAGAGCATAGAGCAAGAGAAGGCATTCGTTGGTTGAATGACCCGGATGAAGCTGAAGTGATAGCCGAAAGAGCCGATCGAGAGCGGGCAACTCTTGTGGAGAACGAGTATGGTGACTTTGAGGATTTTGCAGACGTGATCCGTGTTCACTTAAAGAGATACTCGGAGCCACAAACAACGCTTGGTGAAAACTCGGAACATGACTGGACAGACACTGACTTTTCAGACACCGAGTGAGGCAGATATCAACATCCAAAGATCCACAGGAACCGGGTGAAGAGGTCAGACTCGGCGGTCCAATCAAGGCAATGAGTTTGGTGAATCTCTCCACGGTAACTGGTCTGTGGTTAATTTTTGCAAGGCTCGCGGTCCACCGCCAACAAATTCACCGAAAAGTTTACTAACTTCTGCTCATCGTTAAGCATTGAAGGTCAAGGGATCTTCTGAGATTTGCTGAATAGCCGGCGAACGTCGCGCGAAGGTTCTAGGCGCCAGGATTCAGAGCAACCTCCTACCAGTATGAATGAGCGCAATTTCATATGATTCTCGGATCTAGGCGATAACATGTGTTCCGTGCACTAGCTTTTTGCCTTCATTGAACGACTGAAGGTTGAGTCGAAAAAGGGGTTGATTGAGCAAGAGCCTCAAACTACCACGCCGCTTTATAATTTTGCTTGGCAAAGAACACGTTTCCCCTAAAGCGGCGCTGTGTGGCTGAGCTAGCCGACAGATGCATTTGTATTCTTCCTCTTCACCTCATCTGAGTTCCAGTATGTTGCTACTGCCGCTTTTGGGTTTGGACATGGTGCTGGACATTTGAAAAAGCGCGTGTTGGTGCTCATCTCCGACTGCAATTTGCTTCCAGGCGGAATCATATTCGTGCACGATCGCGATTCCGGTGACAAGCCAAATGACCGACCCCTTGTCCATCGCAACTGGCGTCGCAGGATTAATCCAATTGGCAGGGCTAGTCATCGGCCAATGCTATCGTTATGGCTGTGGGGTTTCAAGTGCCCCTGATGAAGCCAGGAGGCTCGTCTCTGAAGTCACAAACATCAGTGGAGTTTTGGTTGGCGTGCAAGGGGTACTCAAGCATGCAGACCCTTCCGCATATCAATTTGATAGCCTTCTCCGAGACTTACGGTCTCTACTACAGACGTTGTCGTCAAAGCTACAGAAGGAATCACCAGAGTCCGGTAAATCTGCTGGAAGAAGGACACTTAAACGACTGCTGTGGCCGTTGCGGAAAGGTGAGACGGAGGATATAGTGTCTGCACTTGAGCGGCACAAAAATTCGCTTGCATTGAGTTTAAGCAGTGTCTCTGTGTAAGTGGTGGAAGTGCGGATTGGAGCAAATGCGCGCTGACAGGAGCAGGGACTTGCTCATTGATCAAACCACTGCGCTCGAGAATCTAGCAGACTCTTTCTCAGATCTCAGTGTGGACATCAAATCTAACCAAGCTTTACAAGAACGTCGACAGATCTTAGATTGGCTGTCAGAGCATCAGTACGATGCCCAATACCGACGTGGGTGTCAGCTTCACTGCTCGGATACGTGTGCCTGGCTGCTCTATGAGCACGAATTCCAAGCCTGGATGACGAAGCGGTCTTCGCTCCTCTGGATGCATGGCCAAGCGGGATCTGGGAAGACTGTCGCAACAAGTTATATCATTAATTATTTAAGCACTCAACTCGAGCCACAATCGACAAGATTAGCTTATTTCTACTACGATGCAAGCACAATTGAAAGCCTCACACCGGAAACCTTTTTCGGAACAATCATCAAACAATTTTGCGCAGAGATGAGCAAGATCCCCGAAGATATTGTCAGCCTGTACCAGCGAGCTACGATACGAGCAGGGACACCGAAACAGCCTGACCTGAAAGATCTGGAACGATTTCTGAGTTTGACCTTGAAAGACCAAATAGCCAGCGTTATTGTGGTTGACGGGCTGGATGAATCCCCTGACTATGATGTTGTTTGCGATTTTCTCACTTCGCATGTCTCATCAGGGCAATATCCGCTCCGAGTGTTTATAAGCAGCCGGCCTGAAATGGATCTCCAACGACGATTAGAGCTGTTTCAGAAAATGCCTGTGCCAGACGACGCCATCGATGGTGACATTGGAGTTTATATTAAGAAGAGAATCGAGTCCGACGCCCGCCTCCGCAGGATGAGTGATAAAATGAAGGAATATGTTGAGCAGACGTTAAGAAGGGATTCACATGCTATGTGAGTGTCTGGAGAATATCATTGAATGCTGTTGGGCTAACGTTTGGCAGGTTTCGGTGGGTTCAGTGTCAACTAGATGCAATATCTCATTTGAGAACCGATGCAGCGGTGAAACGAGCGCTAAATTCACTTCCGTCGAGTCTTGAAGGCTCGTATATTCGCATCCTGCAAAGCATTGACACAGGCGATGTGGAATTTGCGCGACGGACGCTGCTCTGGCTTGCATATGCCACGAATCCATTGACCCTAGCAGAACTCTCGCAGGCTGTTGTCCTCGAATCCAACTTTGAATGGCTCGACCCAGACTCAATGTTGAATGACCCCACAGATATCCTAGAGATATGTGGAAGTCTGATCTCATTCAATTCCTCGTCTGAAACTACCCGAATCGCACACCATTCAGTTCGCGAATTTCTCACCGGCCGGCTTAGCCCGTCATCCAGATTCTCGATTCCTGCCACAACTTCCCACCGGCACATTGCAGAAGTCTGCATCTCTTATCTTCTCTTAGAAGACTTCGATGCTGGACCTTTGGTGAAGGGGGAACTAGAGTGGACACTGGGGAACTACCCCTTACTCCGATATGCTGCTCAGAACTGGCCCTTTCATGTGCAAATGTCCGAAGAAGAGGCGGAGCTTCAACCTCTCATCCTACGCCTTATGACACCGGAGCCGAATCAGAATTTCCACTTCTGGCTACAAGTTGTCTTCTTCGACTCTAAGCACGGCTACATCTCTCCCACATCCGAACTCACCCGTTGCCAAGCACTATACTATGCTACAAGCTACGGCTTGAGCGAAACGGTGCGGAGTCTGATCGCAGCGGGTGCGAATCTCAACAAACGAGCAGGTCGTTTCGGCGGGACGGCTTTGCATGCTGCGGTATGGAGAAAACGCCCAGATATCCTCCGGATGCTTCTGGATGCGGGAGCGGACGCAAAATTAAAGGACTATACTGGTGTCACCGCACCAGATATGGCGCTCTGGGCAGGGTCCAAGGATATGTTCGAGATAATGTCGGCCACGTTGAATGTGGACAAGGGCTTGGCGCAACTGATGCAGAGGGTCCTTACCAATCGTACAAATGCGCTATCAATGAATCAGGAAGAATGGGACGTGGCCCAGAGATTTCACGATCTCGAGCATGAGGAGGAGCAACAAAGGGGACGCTTGAAAGTGATTCACCAGATATATGACCAAGCGGCTAAGAAGGATGGCGTGACATCTCTAGAGCATGGGAGGCAGTCGTCTGAAATGCGTGCCGTTGCGGAGGTTCCGCGCAGGGATATTGCTAATGCAAAAGATGTTGGAGGGGGCCAGCGGTTTGAACTGGATTAGATAGGTTGTGTAAGTAGGTCGGACACCCCCTATATAACCAATCCCATTGATAACCTACTAAGATGAGTTCACCAGCAGCCCTATCTCGTAAAAATTTAAAAACCCGTGTCACTTGCTATATGAGATTTGAATCTAGGATTTTTCTCGTCTTTCCTTTCTAATGACGCCTAGCCTCGGCGTAATTACCACGAATACCTTCGTAATACCTTGGCGTTGTAAGTGGGAATGACAACTTTACTTTCTCTCGTACTTGCCCAGTATGATCGCAAATCGTCTTGATACGTCCCTTGGTTTCAGTGCCTGAGACTTATCCGAGGATGGACTTATCTATTACAATTCCCGCGGTGTAGTTTTCGAAACCCAAATACCTGGCTCATTTGGATCGGAATGACAAAAATATTGAGCAGATTTAGCTCCGCGGACTAGAGACACCATTTCCAGAGAAGCGCATGGACATTATCCTTCCTCTCATGCTCATTCAGGATCCAACAGCCACACTCTGAGTTACAGGCGCATTACTAGGAGCGGCTAAACCCTTGCCCTGACCTCGTCTGACAAAGCCTTGCAGGTTGTTCGCAAGGATCTCCTGGAGCTTCGACCTATAATTCGCAAGTCCACCAAAAAAGAACATGACAGCCGGCTTCTTTCCAGGAATATTGGCGCCGAAGATCCAGGAATCTGTCTTGCGGAAGAGACTGCCCGAGCTCAGTTTGTCACATAGCTCGGTCCACTCTTCTTCGGCCTCCTTGGTCGCTTCGATAACCTCTGGACCATACCCTGGAGTACCATTGACAGCGTCGGCCGTGGCGTTGCTAGTCGATAGTGATTTTGATTCGCCGTTCAACGTTGGTCTAGACCGTGATAACTCAGCTATCTCGATGAGGTCTGTGATGAATTCCACTTGAGTCTCGATGGTAGGAGGCAAATTTGTGAATGGCCCATTGGGTCCTAGAACCATGAACATGTTTGGGAAGTCAGGGACTGATATGCCAAGATATGAGACTGGCCCAGCAGCAGTCCAGTGGTCCTTGAGAGAGCGTCCGTCGCGACCCTTGATGGCGATTCGACTGTAGTTGCCATCGACTGCGTCGAACCCAGTCGCAAACACTAACAGATCCAGCTCGTGTACTTCGCCGTTCTCCAATTTCACCCCCTGTGGGACGACTTGGCTAATCGACGTTTCTTTAAGGTCCACAAGCTTGACATTAGGTCTGTTGAATTGCTCATAATATCCAGAATCACACAGAGGCCTTCTCGCATAGTAGTCGGTTGGGGTCAGTTTCCTCGCCGTTTCAGGATCTTTCACAATCTCAGAAATCTTCTTTCGAATGAAGTCTGCAGCAGCATTGTTGGCCGCTTCATCATATGAGATATCACAGAAAGTTTCAAACATGAATCTAAAGCCGCCTCCTTTTTGCCAGGCTGATTCGAATATCTTTTCGCGTTCTGCTTCATCCACACTAAAGGTAGGACGGTCGCTTTCCTGAAACCCGAACGCGAACATGGTGTTCTTGGCGTCCTTCCATACCTCAGTGTACTTTTGATTCAGATCGTCTCGGTAGCCCGGAGCCACCTCTCGATCTCCGCTGGGCACGCTGTACTGTGGTGTGCGTTGGAAGCAAACGAGGGTCTCAACCTCTTTGGCGACTGCCGTGATGACTTGTGTGCCAGTAGAGCCGTTGCCGATGACACCCACTTTCTTTCCGCGGATGTCAAGACCTTTCGGCCATCGACCAGTGTGGTGAAGTTGTCCCTTGAAGGAATCGATTCCAGGAATGTTCGGTATATTGGACTTTGAGAGCAGCCCCAACGCGGTGACGAGGTACCTGGACTTGAAGGTATCGCCGACAGATGTCTCCACAATCCATCTCTCCTCTGCATCACTCCAAGTGGCGCCTATGAGCTCTGTGTTGAACTGGAAATGTTTGCGAAGATTGTTTCTTTCGACCACGTGTTCGAGATACTCGAGGATCTCAGGTCCCTGGAGGTAGTGTCGATTCCAAGGATAGGACTTCAAATCTTCCACATCCCAAGAGTACCTGTACAGGAAGGACTCCGTGCTGCGCACACATCGATCTCAGCATATCAGGTTCGGGATTTGGGCACGGTCTATAATTCGACTTACTCTGACATAGCACCTGGGTAGCGATTCCAATACCACGTGCCACCGACATCGTCTGCGGCATCAATGACTTTGACCGAGAGCTTAAGGTCCAGTAGCTTCTTCAGCTGATAGATCCCTCCAAAACCGGCCCCGACTACGAGAGCATCAATTTTAAAGACTCCCATTCTCAATATGCTTCTTCTTTACAGTTGCGGATGGAGAAGGATGCGACCTGCGTCCACTTCGCGACTATCCAGCTTTGTAGTCTTTCTCTCGCGAAAAGAAGTGCGGCAATGGCTCTCTACTGGTGTGAATGCGATTCTAGATTCTGACGAATTCAGGTAATGTATTGGAGTTACTGCATACAGCCGACGATCACCATCCGGGGGAATCTCAGTCTCCGCAATGTCTGCGCCTCTGGTCCCAATTGCGGAGGGGCACCCCGGATGGTTTCGGTGGCCACACTAATTAGAGCCCGAGCTTTGTCAGTTTGGGAAATAGTTCAAGAAAACATGTAACCGATCAGTAAATCATGCCGATAGGAGCCAGCAACCCGAATGATGGGCTTCAATCCCGATAGTGTACTCCGTGATCCGGACTGGCCCATAAGCCTCTGAAGAGCAGACTTGATCTCACGAAGTCATTGGCTGCACCAGGGGTTTTCTACGGTAGATACTGCAATAACCGCAGCCGCCCCGACACTCCAGGGCTCAGCTCCAGCGTATCGAGCCCTTGTCTTTGGTTCCGAACTCTTTTCTACTGCTGAGAAGGCAAGACGAACCTCAATCCCAGTTACTGTATGGTCGCCGGAAGCGTTTTTGATAGAAATGATCCATTCTATATCCTACTGAGAGCCGAGAGCTGTGGCAAAGGATAGCCTCCAATATCCCGAAAAGTCTTCCCTGCTGTTGCCATTAACTCGCTTGCCTCTTTGCCCACCCAGGAGGTGTGGAGGGCGTTCCTACTAGCCTCCAATTCGACTAGGATGGATCCGCAAGTCTAGACTTATTAGCATGATATAACACTGAAAGGAAAGCATAGCAGCAATATGGGACTTACCAGACAGCACTGGCCTTTTCTTGTAGGGTCCAACGCCATCTGTGCTATCACTGCTGCAACACCTTCTGGAGTATTCGATGGCAATCCTTTGGACGCCCAAATTTCATGAAATGCAGCCATATTAGTGGGCGTGACGAAAGGTGCAACACCATTGATTCGCACGCCATACTTTTCGGCCCAGACTTGCGACGCTCGCAAGAGTCCTGTGACGCCGTGCTTGGACGATACATATGCAGCCACGCCAGACGCCCCGAAGTAGCCAGACGTTGAGCTTACCAGGACGATTGATCCACGTGCCATTAGATTGTCCTCGATAGGGTTGTCTTTCAAGTGGAACAGCCCAAGTCTCAGTGCTGTGCAGCCGTCAGTATTTCGTCGAGGTGTATAGTCCAGAGTAATCTGCTACTCACTGTTCAGTGTGCCCTTGATGTTCACATCAATAACTTTGGAAGCATCGGTTGCCTCTACCAAGTCACCGTGATCGTCCGTTAAGGACATGTCCAAGGTTGGGTTGCTTTCCATGAGCCCGGCATTCGCAATAACAATATCAAGCCGACCAAATCTTTGTATGACTTCTTTGAACAGATTCTTCATCTCCGCCCAAATTAATGTGTTTGCTGGGATGAATGCTGCTCTGCTCGTGCCACCAAGCAATTCTATCAACGCTTCTGCAGCTTTCCTGTTGTGTTCCAGATCAGTAAGCACCACGTTTGCCCCGTGTTTCGCAAATAGTTGGACTATGGCTGCCCCGATTCCTCCTGCGGCGCCAGTGATGAGGGTCGTTTTCCCTGTGAGCTTGTACCGCAATTTGGGGTCGATCTCCACTTGTGACATAATTTCGTTGCGCGTAGGACTGTCACTGCTAGAATAGCTGCAGGCTCACCGTCAACTTACAGAGCGCAGCAACTAAATATGTTTGACAACAACGTTCCCAGTTACCTATTGCTTTTCATATAGCCGTGTGCATTACAAATCAGAAATTTCATTCCGACATTTATGTCGAGAAACACCACTGATGGTGTTCTCTGCACATAGCAGGCATAATATTGCATCTATCAACAGCACAATACCTGCAACCAACAAGACTGCCACTGATATTTTTGCGAAAGAATCCACTCAATATGAATGATTCCTTGTGCGTGCTCGGCCCACGAATGAAGCTGCTATCTTGAAGAGAACTGCTTCGCTACAGCGGTCAGTACTTCCAAATCCTTGGAGTAGACGTCGAGTCCAGAACATTGTCTCGATTCATCCGACCGTAATTGTATCTCATTGCCGCAGATAAAACAGCAGTAGCGAAACTGCAAGCGGCGCACACACCATTCCCTGTTGGATATCCGCGCGGAGCTTCAGCTGCTCTCCAGATCCACACAGCCAGAATCGAGGATGCTCCAACAGTCATGTTGTTGATAGCAGCAGCAAGTCCCATGGTTCTGCTGCTGGGGACGTTGCATGTAACCCACGCTGCCAGAGGCGCAGTGTTTGGGAAGCATCCACAGCATGCTATGATCAGACATGCGAATCTTCCAGAATAAGCGTGCACGGGAAGGACGTTGATTACAACAAAAGCAATGCCTGATATAGTTGACGCTACTGCAATGAACCAACCGCGAGCATTGAACTTGTCGGCACTCCAAGCGAAGATGAGCGAGACGATATACCCCAAAGCCCATGGAACAACGGTCATGAGCTGAGCAGTGATACTGCTGTACCCGAGTCCAGCAACAATTGTCGGACAGAAGTATACCAAAGAGCTGACGATAACGACATTGGTGAACTGGCATCATCTCAGTCAGGAATAAACAATGATGCACGACGATAACTTACATAAGTCAGGTAATGTGCCAGCATCCTTGGACCAATACAAGTGTCGATGATCTCCCGTCGACTGGCGCGTTCTTTGGTGTAGCCTCCGTCCTGGACTTGCAAACGTGCAACAGCAAATGTTTTCTCGTCATCGGACAGCCACTGGACGTCGTGTGGGTAATCAGGAAGGAAACAAACCAACAGCACAGTGCAGATGATAGTCAGGACTCCTTCGATGATGAATAACCAGCGCCATCCCTCGAGGCCGGCTTTTTGGTTGAGATGGCCAACTCCGTAAGCAATGCACCCACCAAACGCACCAGCGAGAGAAGACGATGCCGAAACAAGAGCGAGACGCAGAGAACGTTCCTCCTGTCGATACCAAAAGGTAATAATGTAGACAATTCCTGCGAGAGCATGAGTTCCTTGTCCTATTCGTCAAAAACGGAGTTCGTCACTTACCAGGATAAAACCCTGCCTCGAACATACCAATGAAGACACGTAGGACCGCCGCACTTGCATACGTATGCAAGAATGCAAAGCCCAGAGTAAGTGTTCCCCAGCCAAAGCACAGAAATCCCAGCCAGCGGGAAGGGCGCACATAGCGCTTGAGTATCCAGTTGGAAGGAACGTCGAAGGCGCTGTATGCCACTGCAAACAGAGTAATAACGATTGAATATTTCTGGCCGTCCATGCGAAGATTTTGGAGTAGGGAATCGCCCGTCTCGCTGTTCAGGATCTTGGCATTTCCGATGTTGGAGCGGTCGAGATAGTTGAGAAGATACAGCCAGGCACACAAAGGTATCAATCGCACATCGATCTTGCGGCGCAGCCTCCGGTGAGCTTTAGCATCGTATTCTTGGAGCTCGCTAGGCTTGAGCCCAGGGGACGATGCCGCAAGCCCGAGCTCAACGTGCGTAGCTGCCTCACTCTTGTCTCCTTGCGAAGCCATGTTTTGTTCTGGTAGTCCTGGGAGTTTTAACAGAGCCAGATAGGAAGATCTTACACTCAAAGTTGACCCTTGTATTTATTGTTCAACGGGTAGATAGCTACTTGTACGGAAGTACAGCAGGGCCTTCGGGTGAGCCGTGGGGTGTAGAACCTCACTATCTGCACTGGCAGTATGGTATGGAGCAGAAGACACACCCGAACCACTTTCTATTGGTCGGGTATAAGCTGGACGAGTCGCACATCCCCTGGACGTGGAAAAGATGGCTATATACTAACCCAATAATCTGGGGATCAGCTTGGAGACACGTAGGCCTATCTAGATGGGTTCTCCTACAACATGATGGGACCCTTGTCCGGAAGTAAGACAATTCGTCTATGGCGAAGGTGGATCAATTGTTGCGCGAAATTTGTGCATCTTCAGCTAACTTGAATTTGTCTACCGAAGTCAGAGCTTGGATGGTTGGGAATGCCATTCGCGAAACAGCACAGGACTTCTCGGGTTAGAGTCGAACGTCACCAGGTTCAACGGATTGAGCACACTAGCTCTGTGAAAGAGATCCTCATACACCTTACCATCGCTTCGCCCAAGACTGCTGTCTAACTGCCAGTCTGACAGCTTCCACGCGTCCACGAGCTTGACCGCATGAGGCCGGATACTCAGGAGGAGTTTCAGCATTTCCGCCTCGATCTGGACCAATTTGTTTGGCGTGTATGCTCCACTCTTCAAAAAACCGGCGAAATCCTGCGACAGGACGCTCAACGCGTAAAGGCGGAAGAGGTTGTGGAGGACCTCAATGTTACCTTGTGCGAGGCCAGTCTGCGTGGCGTCTTGTAACGCTTCCTTGAAATTTCTCACGAGTGAGTATTGGGCGTACGCCGTGCTCAGCTTCCAGAAATCGACCAGGAGACTATTCCAGGACGCGCCTTCTTGGTCTCTCCGGCGCAGCAAGTCGAATGTTTGGTGACCGACTCGGTGGCGGAATGCTTGAATTAACCCTGCATCATCCAATTCGAAGTCAAGGCTCTGAGTTGCTGTGCTCTTGTGAGAAGTGTAGTCGGCAAGGAGTTGCACAGCGTCACCGTTTTCCGAACGATGTTGATTCTTGCGCACCTGTCTTGCAGCTTTCAACAAGTAGCGACTCACTTGCTGCGTAAGCATATAGTTATCCCCTTCCCAGGTAAGTGTTGGCAAGTAATCAGCCGCCCAAGCTCCAATACCCGCAAATGCAGAATAGCCGTGACCACCACAGGCTCTTCTGCAAGTTTCCAATCCTTCTCCAGCGATCGTTGAAGTCAGAGCCTTAAGTGCACAAGATAGAGCATGTAGTTGAGCCAACGCTCGGTTCGCATCATATACTATGCTTGGCGCCTCCTCAGGTCCCGTCGGGCGCTCTATGATCAGTGCTTTACCACCAGCAGCCTGGTGGTTCTGATACATCTGGATCATCTTTTTTCCCGTGAAGTGTAATGCAAACGTGGCGGCCAGCAAAGGGAAAAGCCGGTGCTGAACCATAGTGTAATCTAACACTTGGGTTTCTGTGTCCGGTGCTGCGTTGTCTCGGTCAACGAACTGTCGGCGCACGGCACAATACCGAACTGCGATGGTGACACCACGGGCCAGCGCCCGCCCAGATCGGAGCACAATGTTGGACCGTACCTGTACACTCGTTAGACCAATCCATCACATGCGCCGTATTAAGACTGACCCATGTCATAGTGCCGTAGACGAGTGAAGGATTCGGGGATTGATAGTATTTTCCACTCAGAGGGTCCACATTTGCAAATCTCGCCAACATGTTCTCGTGAGGAATCTGTAGGTGATCGAACAGCAGAAACCCGTTATCCATGGTATTGAAGCCGACTTTAGGTCCAATATCGCCGACATACACTTGCGGAAGTGGTTGATGGCTTGACAAGTCTCGTATCTTGACCAGAAAGAGATGCGGGCCATAGCTTTTGCCTTCAATAAGAAGCTGAGCCATAACCACAGCGTGATTTGCGGCCTTACCAAGTGATCCGATCCACCATTTGGAGGCGGTCAGATAAGGCGAATGTATTTCAAAAGTCTGAGATTGTGCCACCCAAGTCGCCGTGGTTTCAATGCCTTTGACATTCGAGCCGTGGCCAAGTTCAGTTTGCGCATAACACCCAATGATCTCATAATCGATCGCAGCTTTCAGAAATTTGGCTTGTTGTTCAGGTGTACACTGTTCTCTGAGTGTTTTTGTAAACATGCCAGCATGCAGGCCATACGGCGTAGCCTCACCTATCAAGTCGTAAGCGACTTGATATTCATCCTCACTCCAACCGTGCTTTGCAGAGAGTTGCTGAAGTCGCTTTCCCCGTGCAAGTGCTGTTCGAATGCGATCAATGCGACCTGCGTAATAGTTGTTCCGTTTGTCAAATGCAGGATCTGCCTTCAGAATTTGTAGTATGGCTGCATCCCTTTTCAAGTTCAATTCCGAGAACATAAAAGTAGCAATCTCGTCATCTTTCACAAAGGAATTAGTCCTCTCAGCAGTCAGGAGCTCATGACCCTGAGGCCCAGAAGGCTTCAGATTTTGGACCCATTTCGGTGTCAGAGACATCTTTCAAACGTGAGCTTCAAGTGCGTTGACTTGCGTGTGGTGTGAAATCTATGCTGAGTCTGTTAGTGGAGGTCGCGTGGAGGTGTTCATCACTGTTGCACGGCTGGGAAGTTTAGCCTCAAATCTCGCAGTCCTACTAAAGCACGCCCAGTCCGCAGATCCCGCAATGATCATTTCGAGGCCAGCCGATGTTCTGTGTCACATCTAGGCGGCTGCAGGGGTGCAGAGCCGCAGCGGCCGCTCTGGATGTCGGTTGTATGAGCCAAGCTTGCCGTGTGGAGCCCGTGAGCCTGGTTATGCTAACGAACAGACCCTTGCTACCTAGGAAGCTATAGAAGTCCGGATGAGAATGGCTATGACTGTTTCACTTGAACACTCACCCGCACCTCGTGTCTTCACTTATAGCCGGAATGGCGACTTTCTGCTGTCTACCCGGCGTGAGTGGAAAAGTTCGAGCTGGCCGCATTGTTGCGGCTGAAGAAGCTTTTGTGATGCTCAAGCATTCAACGCCTGGCCTGGTTTCGGCTTAGGCAGGAGCAAAAACTGGCAACTTGAGTGCTATCGGATAGTCCTCCAATCTCGACCACTGTGCCACTTTCTCATACCGACTTACTTATCCAAGTATCGGCCTCTGTCTTCCTGCCGTACAGTTGGATCAACTCGTGCTGTGCAGCTTCGATCATTTGAGGACGGCGTCTCGCTATCACACGCCTTTGTCGTACTTCGCTCTCTAAGAGATTTTATATCTCGATGATGGAGGTGGTAAGCCCCTACAACACAAAACCGGCGACAATACTTCAATCGCCATCACCACGGCTACAACTGCCCGAGACTAATCTCTATGACTTTTTACTCAACCGCTCTAAGCCACCTTGCGCCAAAGATTACAGTGAGTCTCCCCAGGGGCCCTTCAGAGTCGATCCAATTTGTAACAATGGACAGGAATTTTTGTAGACACGACCACAAATGAGTCGCTGTCCTACGACCAATGCCGCCAGGCAGCGAAAGCTTTTGCGTCCGGGCTTCAGAGAGTCTTCAAATGGAGGAAGGGCGATGTTTTGGCGTTTTGCTTGCCCAATAGTATATATATTCCCGTGGCCACTCTAGGAACTCTTCGTGCAGGCGGAATCATCTCGCCGTGCAATCCCACGTACACAGTCGCAGAGCTGGCTCATCAATTCCGCGACAGTGGAGCCAGAGCAGTCCTTACACGAGCGAATTGTGCCGAGCAGGTCTGGCATGCATGCGCCAAGGCAAATATTGCAGTCGAGAATGTCATCGTCATCGGCGCAGAGTCAGAACAACGTCCCCAAGCAACGTCGTGGGAGAGCATCATGGAACACGGAAACGGAGCTGTGTTCGATCAGCCACAGATCAACCCAAGAACAAATCTTGCCTTCTTGGTGTACTCGAGTGGTACTTCAGGACCGCCAAAGGGTGTGCGCCTCTCGCACTACAACATGACATCGAATCTCATGCAACTTTATGCCATCGAGCAGTACAACATGACCTGGAACGGGTCAACTACATCCGGAGACATTCCAGCTCCCGGTCCCCAGGGTGATAAGATACTCGCATGTCTGCCGTTTTTCCACATCTTTGGGTTGACAATGTTCGTTCTATCTCCGCTGTACATCGGTGTCACGACTTTCATTATGGAAAGATTCGACATTGATCAATGGTGCTCTACAGTGGAGACTGAGAAGATTACTTTCGCATACATCGTCCCCCCAATTGCACTTTTACTGGCCAAACACCCCTCAGCAACAAAGTACAACTTGGGGAGCATTCGCATGACCGGATCTGGCGGTGCGCCTCTGGATTCTGAATTGGTGTCGGCAGTCTATCAGCGAACTGGCATCCGGATAAAGCAGGGTTACGGCTTATCGGAGACCAGTCCTGGCGCATGTCACCTCCGTTGGCAGGATTGGCAGAGAGGCGCTGGAAGCGTTGGCTGGCTGCTACCAAACATGGAACTCAAATTCTGTTCTCCTGGCCTGGTTGACGGAGATGCAGTGAACCCACTATCACCAGGCGCCACCGGAGAGCTATACCTTCGCGGCCCAAATGTATTTTTGGGCTATCATAACAACGACAAGGCCACCAAAGAGTGTTTGAGAAAAGATGGGTGGTTTCGAACAGGTGATGTTGGACATATAGATTCAAACCTATTCGTTCACATCACAGACCGGGTGAAAGAGCTGATCAAATACAAAGGGTTCCAGGTCGCCCCTGCTGAGCTTGAAGCAAGCTTGCTAGAGCATTCAGATGTGGCAGACTGTGCTGTCATTGGCATTCAAGATCCTGTCAGACGAACAGAAGTGCCGAGAGCATATATCGTTCACGCCTCCAAGACGCATGAAGAGGCAACCGCTGAAGATGGAAACGCGATCGCTGCCTGGCTGGGGACTCGGCTGACGGACTATAAGCGTCTAAGAGGAGGTGTCATATTCGTGGGGAGCATTCCCAAAAGTCCAAGCGGCAAGATTCTGAGAAGGATTCTGAAGGATCAGGCGACGAGGGAGCTGAAGTCGAAGCTCTAGATGCTGCTGTAATGTCATGGAGGCACCAGGTGTGTAAATGAGCGAGTAATCCACTACAATATAAGAGTGTCTCAGGTCATCGTTGTCTATCTAACGAAATGAAGAGAGGGGGAAATCCTACAAGTGGTTGGCAGTAGAAGTTGTAGTGGATACGGTTGCCTTGCTTGGCAATGTTCTGCGACAGCTATAGTTCGATTCGTATTTGACAAGATGTCAGAGAAGCTAGCAAATCTTTTTTGCCTTTATTTTCCTGATGCTACTGCGGCACTATATCCCATGAAAGGGCCCAAATCCTGCAGAATGAGAGGAATCTCTTCTTCCCGCAATGATCTGAAAGTGTCCTTCTCCTTTGGAATCCAACCCAGAGAACGCAATCTGTTTGCTCGGTTGCGGGCATTTGCGCCAACAACATGAGGTG
Source organism: Exophiala aquamarina CBS 119918 (assembly GCF_000709125.1). Lineage (NCBI taxonomy): Eukaryota > Fungi > Ascomycota > Eurotiomycetes > Chaetothyriales > Herpotrichiellaceae > Exophiala > Exophiala aquamarina. The sequence goes on along the minus strand of NW_013550570.1, from coordinate 279,473 downwards.
TGTACTCGCCAAAGATATCTCTGTACAGGTCCTTCGGAACAGGAGCGGGGTTCGGATCTGATAGCTTGCCAGCTTCCTGGAGTGCCTGTCCGATCGCCTCTGCAGACTCTTTCCAAGAGTGCTCCTCGCCACTCTCGACGAAGAAGTATGGATTTTGGTAGATATCTTCGGATTTGTCGCCTTCCAACCATTGCAAGATCAACACATAGGCCCTGGCCAGATCTCGAACGTGCACGTAGTTCCAGATAGGTAGTCCCTGGCCAACATGAGGGGCGAAGCCGTGCTTGATGGCGAAACGGGTCAGCGTTGGAAGCTGAATGGACAGGCGCTGTGCCTTCGTACTGACACCATAAATCACAGGCGGAAGTATAATGGCAATCTTTGCGCCGTCTCCGAGGTATTTGCGAGCTTGTACGATGGTCAAGTCAACTTTTCTGTGAGGTGCATCGTCAGAGAGCGAGTCGATCTGTGCAGGGTCGTCATCCTTGTATATCACATCGCTCTTCTTGTCGCCCTCTGCATAGTCGCACAATTGACTGCAGCCACTTGTGTGCAGATAAATAGATGACTGGCTCTTCGCTTTTCGTTCTTTTAGTCCCGCAATGACACTTTGCACAGAGTGCATGTCATCGGCAGTCGCAGTGTGAATGACAACGTCATGCTTGATCGTCTGCTCTTTGATCAGATCGCCGTTGCTGAGACTGCCCATGACGCACTGTGCACCCCATGCTTTCAGCTCCCGGGCGTGCTCCTCGCGGCGGACGAGTACTGTTACGCTGTACTTGGCTTCGAGGAGCAGTTCAAGTACCTCGCCGCCAATAAACCCCGCGCCAATGAGGAATACATTTTTGGGGGTTGTCATGGTGTCGGTTGTGGAGGAATGTCGAATGTCGTAGATTCGGCTTGTACTCTGGAGGCAGCACTTCACCTGGATTGAGCTGATCTCTCCTTGACGACTGCTTGGTTGGTGGTGAGGAAAATTGGCAAGACGTCACCTATGTTTACTTACCTGTGCGGGCTGGCTCTGTTCTTGCATAAAGCCGACCCCGCCCAGCAGCAACCAATGATCCACCCCGAGGAAATGTCGAGGGTTACCAGACCTGTCATTGAATTGGGAGCTGTGGGCGGCAGTCATTCAGCCGAGAACGGTTTGCTTCGCCGGTCACCCCTGATGCCTGTGGTCCCGAGGGCGACACTGATGCTTCAGCACATGTATCTGGCACTCATAAGCCAGCAAGATCAAATAAAGGCTTTCATCAACTGAGAATTCGCGAACCAACACGTTCCCCTCACACAATTCTGTACGAAAATGTCCAGCCCATCTGATCTTGGGTTCTCATTGTCAAACGGCACACGAATAGTTCATGGCGACGGATCCATCGTTCGCACGGCATTTCCACCAAGCCAAAATCTCCCAGGCACTTTGCAGCTTTTTAGCCTTGGGCACGCTATGGACAAGAGTTGTCCAGCATTCTGTGGCTCTAGCGGTCTCTTCGAGTTTGACACCACGTGCAGGATGCCGCGCCATGTGCACATTTCCACCCCAAGCGATGAAGGATCCCAGCCTACCTTTGCTGTCGAGAAGATTCTGGTGTTGAACGGGATTGCAGTCGCAGAGCTTGGGGGCGAAATTTATGTCATACCACCAAAAACATTGGTTATCATAGCCCCTGGAGTGCCACACACATGGGTTGCGGCTCCGGAAGGTCTCGACCTGCATGAGCTGGGCGTCGTTCCCGACAGTGCCGGCTCAGGGGAGAAAGTGCCAACATCCGAAGGCACATTTCTCGCTGTATTTGAATACAATCTTCCGACAACGTTTTTCCCCACCAAGCAGAGTCACAAGCTGGTCGATGTTACAGAGTATGCTCGTTGCGACGACCTCCATAGCATTCGCATCCCAGAATTCTCGATTGGTGCATTGAAGAAGCAAGCGAAATTTGTTTGGGGCCGGTCATGTCGGAAGCTACACGAATGAGGCTGCACCCTCTACGAGACAAAATTACGATAATACTGTAGAGTGTTGAAATGGAGTCAGTATTCGGGATCGGGATCGTGCTCACCCGGCTGTGATCAACACCCAGTGCCTTTACACATAGCTTCCCCGCTAATCACACGATCAACTACCCCGCGGACCTAGTCGTATTTGCTTCGACTAGCGGAGATAGAAGGCCTGTAGGACGATCTAGATAGGCATGATCACGGCGACATGGTAACAGCCTAAGCGTGGTTGCTACCTAGAAGGACCCTGCGAGGTCCCGCGCACACCCATTTGCTGCTGTGAATTAATCACTATTTACACTTCTCAAACTCCGTATCATCTTCCTGTCCGCAACTACACGTCTGGACTAGGTTTCTCTTGTCAGTGCACAGATGCGCGGACAGGTTTTTTTTTATTGGAAACCTGGTCAGTATTGCCTGGCTCGTCTCTCGTCAGTCGGGCACCACAGGTCTTCTCGAGGCCCTACTCCAAGCTGGCCTGGGCCTCTACCCTCCATCACCCGAATGTGCAGATGGCCCAAAAAGACCAGGCTCGAATTCGCGCTCCACGTGCATGCCAGCGATGCAGCAAGCGTAAAACCAAATGTGATGCGGCCGAGAATGGATTGCCGTGCACCAGGTGCAAATTAGATCAACGGGGGAATTGCACGTTCGTTGAGTCTCGGCGAGGAACGTATGATCGATCTCGACTGGCTTCGAAGAAGCAAGCGTCCATAGGCACATGGGAGAGCTTACTGCCTGCAACTGAAAATGTAGTTCGAAAAAATCGCAGGGAGGCACCAAGCGACATCGAGCTGTCCAATGCCAGCGCCCCTGGATCCCTATCGATCCATGATGGCGGGCTTGACCAGTCACCCACAAACCCGCCTCTGCTAAACATGTTTTCGATAGCGACGCCTGGGGAACCTTCCAACAACTCAATGATGGACTCGCGCTCAGCATCGCCAACATCACGGCTACGCCGCCACATGGATTTTCTCCCCCGCGTTGAGCTACTACGACCACGGTCAGCAGCCCATGGCACTCTGACACCTCGCGAGCACTCTGCCCGAGGTTCTGCAAACCCCGTAACATCATCTGAAGCGAGAAAATCACTTGCAGCAGCATTTGAAGAATTCCTGGACGAACACGGCTACGGCGGCGATGCTCTCGAGAAATGTGGTATTATTTTCATGAATGAGGCGTCCCCACTTACCTTTGCTCTGGAAGAACTTCGACGGTCAAAGGGTGAGTCCTCGCTCCACGACGTTGGCTCAGCTCTCTCAAAGCATGCTCAGGACGATACGGGAAATGCTGCTCCAAATGCCAGTGTACACCCATCGCATCTCGCTGCCGCTAGCTACACGTACCTCAATGATCACGGCGCGTTCGTTTTTCCGAGTGCGGATCTTCTGTCGTCCTTGATCGATGCGTTTCTGCTCCACTTCCTGCCCGTCTATCCTATTGTCGATCCGAAGGACTTTGTGCAACGATACCAAGAGCAAAAGCTGCCGTGGATACTGATGCACGCAGTGTGCTTCATTGGTGCGACCTTCTGCGACCAAAGCGTGCTTCATCAAGCGGGATTTCGACGTCGCTGGCACGCTCGACGTTCTTTCTACGACAAGGCTAAAATACTGTTCGACACTGGGTACGAGACGAACAAGGTCACATTGCTCCAAACAGTCCTTATGCTGACCTTTTGGGGCCCTCAAATGAGAAGTTACTGGAATCCATGCTCTTGGGTCGGATTTGCGGTTACAATCGCCGAATCTCTGGGCATCAACCAGTCCGTGGCAATTGAAAGAATGAATCCGACCGATAAGAGTCTCCTCAGGAGACTGTGGTGGATTCTTGTTCTCCGCGATGCTTCCTGTGCGTCCTTCCTTGGGCGCCCATTTCGCATCAACCTGAGTCAGTGCGACATGGAGCCGCTCAACAATGATGACTTTGCCTCGGAAACTGGAGCGGGAGCGCTCAATAAAGACTCATTTTCATCAACCACTGGAGCAGGAGAGCTCAACTCCCATTTGCAAGCTCTGTATCTGATCAAAGTTGTTGAGCTCTCTATGCTGCTGAGACAGATTGTGGCATATCGATCTAACAAGGACAAAAGTGCCGCCGATACTAGTGATCTGTTTACGAAGCTACAGAGCTGGAAGGCAGGCCTTCCCGATGAATTGAAGTGGCACGGAGTCGGAGCAGGAGGATCCAGCGTGTTCTCGTCCAGCCTCAAAATCATATTCTATCATCACATCATCATGATCTACTTGGAGCCTTCTGCTAAGCCCGACCAAGCGGGCGAAACCGGAGCAGGAGAAGCCGACCAACATGCCATGCAGACAGCGAGAGATGCAGCAAGTATCATCAGTGCTAGTGCGCTGTCCTTGGTCACAAACTCTACACTGAACCGATTACCGCACGAGGTGTTTACTGCTTTCTCCGTAGCTGGTATCGTTTTCTATCGCCAAATTATCAGATCTGACGAAATGATGGCAGAAATCGGAAGAGCAACGCTGGACAACTGCCGCATGATCATCTCGGAAGCACGCGATCAGTGGGATGCTGGGCCATGGATGCTTCGTGTCTTTGATTTTTTGCTGTCGAACATGAGCAAGAAAGACAACGCGATGAATATTGTCGGCCCAGCCGACTTCCAACAGCCTACGCACTTGATCATGAACCACGATGGTCTGGACTGCAATGATCCATCCTTGATTGCTGCAGATGTTTTGCACTCTATTGACTGGGAGTCGCCGCAATTTCAACAGCTGGCCCGAACTTTCAACGACGGTTTGCTCTTTCCAGTCTTCGAAAACCCTAGCGATTTCATGATGGTTTAATCTTCAAAGTATTTTCAGATGAGCGTAGAATAAGGTCTGTACCGCTAAACAGAGTCGACTTTCTGCTTTCCCGGGCCGTTTTTCCTTCTTCACAGAGGGCCGAGACAAAGGTCACATTCTCTATGACTACCACTTTCCAAGAGGCTTGTTTCAACATGACTTGAATATCAGACGCTTCAAAGCATTGATTTGGCTACACCACTGGAGGCCTTCACGAGACTTCCGCATCAAAGAGGAAAGGAAAGCAATACACATTCAATATTGTCTGTATCTTTCGTCACTCCTCGCTTATTTGTCTGGCTGAATCAATATCTTGACGTGTCTATCCTTGTGGTCAATCAACTCCCGAAACCCGCCGCTGACGGCTTCGCTCAGAGGAACGACTGACGTGATCATATCATCAGCTGGGATCTTGCCCGAAGCAATAGCCTCAAGCACGCGATGGAAGTCATCGTCGGTATAACAAATCCCGCCCATATATCGTTTCTCCTGTAAGGTAACGGCATTCGGATTCAGTTTCAGGGCCTTTTCATGAATTGCGACATTGAATACAGTCCCTCCGGGCCGCGTGGCCGCAAATGCTGTGTCCAGAGTGCTTTGAATGCCGCTGGCGTCGAAAGCAATATCGACGCCGTCACTTGCTATGGCCTGGACGGCATCCACGACAGCATCGTTGGGCCCTTCTGCCGGACCTTTTGTGGTGACGATCTTGTCTGCACCAAATTGTATCGCTTTCTCTGCGCGAGCTGCGGCAATCTCGCTAACGATGACTTTTCCAGCGTTCCACGCCTTCAACAATAGAAGCAGCGCAAGGCCAATCGGACCCGCCCCGAGAACAAGCACATTATTGTTCGCCTGGAAGTTAGCCAGCCTAATCATATGGCTGGCAACGGAGAGAGGTTCTGCAAGCGCGGCGCTTTTCAGCGATACGCCGTTGGGCAACCCGATGACGCTGTGGTAATCGATTACTATTTGCTCAGCTAGGCCGCCACCATTCCCGTTGAGTCCATAGCATGCCCAACGCTGGCAGATGTTTGGCCGACCGTTGCGGCATCGTGCGCACAGCTCTTGTCCGTGGTGACGATCGTCTACGGTAGGGTTCACCGCGATCTCCTGACCTACTCGGAATCCAGGCACTTCGCTTCCGACCTCCGTAATCGTGCCCGAGAACTCGTGCCCGAGGGTGATAGGCATCTCCACGCCTGTATGAGGGTGTTTTGAGCCTTGTGCGGGTACAAAGATCGGGCCTCCCAGGAACTCATGGATGTCGGTGCCACAGATTCCGCAGAAGGCGACGGCAACTCGCACCTCGCGAGGGCCGCAGGGCCTGACCGACAGTGTCAGCTTTGTCCAGGTCCTACGACTACTCTTCAACTCACCTCTCTTCTAAACTGTCTATTCTGATGTCTTTCTGCCCGTGGAATCGCAACGCTTTGTATGTAGGCATCGTGTTGTTATTGCGTTACTAGATCTATTGAGTCCCCGAGACAGACAGAACGATCTGCGTGATCATAAATTAGCAGGACAAACTACACGGTTAAGCTCCCTTCGCTCTCATTTCGGGGTTTGATGGCCTTCCCCAGACTGAAACAGTGCATGAGTCTTGGCATCAGTGCCGAAGGCATCTCCCGATCGTCAACCCGAATTCGGGACTCGAGATATCATTGGCCAAAGTAGGTTCCACACCATATAGCCGCTCTAGAGTATTGGTTCCGCAAACTCGCAAGCCGAGATACCGGGCCGCAGAAAATCGACTTGCCTACCGGCATACACATCACACCCGAGACTCTCAGTTTCTCTGCAGTGGCCAGATGTGTACTACCTCTCACCTAGTCAGGCTCCGTCTACTGACTGCGTGTATTCTTGAAGCCTTTCTCTGGTGAGCAGCAGGATAAACATCATTGCCCTTCACAAGTCACCTTCCGACCATGAGTAAGAAGGGCGTTGTGATAGTGACCGGCGGTGCAGGAGGCATGTGAGTATCACGTCACAATTCATATCCTTTGCCAGAAGAGATGTCTGACCGTCATGCGTGTATAGTGGAGCAGCTATCGTACGTCGTCTTGCACAAGACGGGTTCCCGGTCTGCATCAATGATGTCGAGAGTAGCCGCGCAGCAGCAGAGCAACTCGCAAGCGAACTCGAAGCACAACATGGAAAGGGCAGAGCGATTTCTTTGTGCGCAGATGTGACAGATGCCGATCAAGTCGATCAAATGATTGAGAAGACGGTAGCGGCTCTGGGTCCGCTGAACGTGATGATTGCCAATGCTGGGATTGCCCACGTGGGTCCCTCGTTACAGTTGAGCACGAACGATGTACAGAAGGTGTTGAACGTCAACTTCATGGGGGTATTCAATTGCTACACCTCCGCAGCAAGGCAGATGATAAAACAGGGACCTCGAACGACTGGAGAACTGGACTATCGCATACTCGGTGCTTCTTCGATTGCAGCATTTAAGCCGTTTCCAATGTTATCGCATTATTGCGCCACCAAGGCAGCGGTTCGTGTTTTCTCTCAGACTTTTGCAGTGGAAATGGCCAGACATGGTATCAGGGTCAACTGCTATGCGCCTGGCATCGTGGGCACCAAGATGTGGGATCTAGTCGATGAGAAGTTGGGAGAGATAGAAGGCCGCACAAAGGGAGATACGATTAAGCATTACAGCAGTAGTCTCACAGCTCTTGGGCGGGTCTCTGAGCCCGAAGATGTCTCCAAGATGGTCGGCGGGTTTCTCTGCTCTGACAGCAGCGACTTCGTCACGGGACAGACTGTCATAGTGGACGGCGGAATCGTCTTTTCGTAGTTCAGATTGTTGCGTTGAAGTGACAGGGGATGAGTCACTATGTGCTTCTATTCGCACCCTGGTCGTACACTCACCCAAGAGGTGCCTAGAACATACTGGAAAGCTTTTACACACGCTCGCAAGCCCCTTCTGCCCCGACCGATCTAGGTATGCTGAGAAATAACGCCGTGCGCCTAGAATGTCGCTTAGTGAAGTGTTTCGCACGTGCTACGGCAGACATCCGAGCTGATTCAACTGGGTATCCGCCAGTGGGACCGGATAGTCAAGCGTCTGGACCACGAAGAGGCCGCAGAAGAGGCCGCATGGGCCGGCGTGGTACACATTCTGTTGCGGCTACATGGGTGGGTATGCTGGGTTTTCCCCCGTTAGATTTGGAGCCGCATTATCGGGTCTTCTGTGTGCCGTAGGGGAAGTACACTTCTATATGCGTTCTCTTGCGGGGCCCCTTTCATCTGATGCTTCTTCCCCATGCTTAGGCTCTCTCTCCACATAGCCGATCAATGGTACTTAGTGGTATAAGACTCTTGTCTATCCCCCAGTCTTTTCGGGTCTCGCTTGGTACCTATTACTAGACCTCAGTATTTCTCAAGTGTTCTTCGCTGAACAACGCCAAGATGTTATTCGACAATCTTCAAGGTCGGGCGCTTACTGCTGGTATCACCATCACCAGCGGTATTGGTTTCACTCTCTTTGGATGGGACCAAGGCATGTTCGGAGGTATCCTCTCCAACCCTGCCTTCAACAAACAGTTCAATAACCCCAATGCCACGATTCAGGGACAAATTGTCTCAACATATGACATTGGATGCATCCTCGGCGCAGCTCTGTCAATATTCGTCGGAGATCGGCTAGGCCGTCGCATGTCCATCGTCATGGCCTGCTGCTTCGTCTTTGTTGGAGGTCTTCTGCAGGGCACATCGTTCGGCCTGCCACATATGATCGTAGGACGCATCATCGCAGGGTTTGGAATCGGTCAAAACTCAGCAACCATTCCAATGTGGCAATCTGAGACGTCAAAACCGGAACATCGCGGCAAACTCATTGCCCTGCAACTGGTCATAGTCATCTTCGGTATCACCATCACCCAATTCGTCAACCTTGGCTTCACCTACGTCCCCGATAACCAGGTTGCTTTCCGCTTTCCGCTTTCCTTCCAATGCTTCTTGGCATTGACTACCATGGTCCTGGTCCTCTTGATGCCCGAATCTCCCCGCTGGCTGTGCTACGTTGACAGACATGTCGAGGCCGGAAAAGTCATCGCACGCCTGCAAGCCGTGCCTGAAGATTCAATGAGCGTCAAAGAGGAACTCCAGATCATCATTGACACCATCTCCGAAGAGAAGGCCAGCGGCAAAGTCGGCTGGCGCGAATGCTTCTCGAACGGCGAGCAACAAAACTTCCGGCGTCTATGTCTCGGTGCAGGAACATCTCTATTTCAGCAAATGGGTGGCATTAATATCGTCGTCTATTACCTGCCAGTCATCTTGATCAAGTCGTTCGGGTTTAGTGGCCGTATGGCTCTTGTGCTCACCGCTGTTGATTTTATCTCCCTGTGCTTTTGGGGGTTGATGATATTCTTTGTCATTGATCGTATCGGTCGCAAGAAGCTGATGTTGTATGGTGCCGTGGGTATGAGTTTGAGTTTTGCTCTTGCTGCTGTCGGTCTGGGTATCGGCACCAAGGCTTCAAACGGAATGGCGGTGGCTTTCATTTTCGTGTATAACGTGTGTTTCGTAAGTTCACCTTCAACCGCTTACGATCTGCTGGGCGTCCATCAATTGCTAACAGCTACATTTCAGGGCTTGTCTTTCCTGTCGATTCCATTCATGTACCCATCAGAAATTAACAACCAACGCATGCGCAATACGGGCAACGCAGTTGCCATGATCACGAACTGGGTGTTCGTCTATGTGATTGTGCTCATCACCCCCATCGGTAAGTCTCACTGTGCTGTCTCAATGCTGGCATCCGACCGGCTAACTATCCCACAGCAATTGCCAACATCCAGTGGCGCTTCTATATCATTCCTGCTGCTCTCAACTTGTCCTGGGTCCCTTTCATTTGGTACTTCTACGTCGAGACTGCTGGTTTGTCCCTGGAGGAGGTCGACCTGGCTTTCAAGATTGAGTATCATTCAAATCCTAAGATCTCATTTGACGAATCTCGACGTCTGGCCAAAATGCAAAGCCGTGAGCGAAGACAATCCTTTGAAGAGAAGGAGGGGATTGCTGTGACTAAAGAGAGCATTTGATCTGGGACGCGAGCTGGTCATAAAAGGAGGAACCCACTTCTGGTCAGTGTTAGGGGTGGCCTCACGAGGCATCTCCAATAGCGTACGGTGGCTCTATATGGCTGCTCACTTTGAGCCAAGGCGGGCCTACAGAAAGGCTGTGCATCTTAAACGGACCCCCAGAGTCGACTCAATAGAGCAATGATATGTGCATCAGCAGTGATGAGCAGTGTACCAAGAATTACTCCTTTGAAAGATATAGCATGACGTGATCATCATTCTGACGGCAGGCTCTTGCTAGATTCCAAGGTCATTGCATGGTCGCTGCAAAGACTCTTCACATCGAGATGTCAGGCCGCAGAAGCACCTGGTGGCTACATTGCGGGAAAAGTGGACTGACAGCAGTCAAAGACCACAGACACTTCTCGGGCAGTCATGTTCGGCCTTTGGTAGCCCGGAAGCGCTCTTTATCATGAGTCCTTGGGGAAAGAGTCGGATCCATACTAGAGTCACCTGGGCGAGGAAGCTGAACACAAGGCATACCCAATGAACTATCAGACAAGGCTAGAAGTGCCATGAGATGAGGATGGTCTTGGTATCCGTGCTGCTTGAATCCTGCATCAAGCTGGGTGCGCGTTGTGGCCCTGAGGGATACGCGGTGGTTGGTGGCCCGAATCTGTTAGGCTCCCCACTTGCACCTTCCCGAGTCTCGAATGTCGTGCGAGCCTGCCGGTTTCGCCCATGTCTTGGCGTCTAACCGGATGTGGAATCGGAGTCGACTCGACTGTCAATTGAGGTTATGTTCGGCGAGCAAGCCATCAGATTTGTTAAGCTGCATCGAATGAGTCTCTAGCATAGGTTCACAGTCGAACAACTACTTCTCTACCCATTCTATAGCCGCACAACAAGTGAGGCATTGGGATGCTTGTTCCGGGGCACAGGAGAAAGGCGACCTGGAATAAAGTATTGCCGAACCGAGAGTGCCAAGACCGATCTCGGGAGGGAGGAGTGGCGTGGGTGGTGCAAATTCCCTGGGTTCTCCGCAAAATCCATATCGACCTGCACAAGACCACTGACTCACACCTTTTCCAATTGTCTGCCTCTTATTACTCACTGCTGGCACGCTCACCCCTCGAGAAAGATCTCTTCCTACCACAGTCAGTCAAATGGCGACCAGGATGATGCCCATGAGGCCTGGCTCAAGCACTATTCGCTCGATCTCTAGAAGAAGACCTTCCTGCTCTCAGTCATTTTCCTCCTCCACACCCGCGGCCGCTCTATCACCCTATCGGAAATCCCAAAAATCCACCACTGAGCAGGCTAGAAGACCAGCTACTACTGCCGCAGCTCAAACACAGTACGTTGCTCGCAACATTTGGGTGTTGACTTCAAGACTGACCTTCTACCAGGACAGCTCGACCTATTCCTAGTCCTGCTTTCAACAACGACTTCCGCCGCAATGAGCCCTCTCCTTTAGTCAATCGACAGCTACCCGAGCTTGATGACTCATTTGTTGGCCTCTCAGGAGGAGAGATCTTCCATGAGATGATGTTGCGACAAGGCGTCAAGCATATTTTCGGCTACCCCGGTGGCGCCATTCTCCCTGTCTTCGACGCCATCTACAATTCGAAACACTTCGACTTCATCCTTCCAAAACACGAACAGGGCGCTGGTCATATGGCTGAAGGATATGCAAGAGCTTCTGGAAAGCCTGGTGTTGTTCTTGTGACGTCTGGACCAGGTGCCACCAATGTCATTACTCCCATGCAAGATGCCATGTCAGATGGCACACCCATGGTCGTTTTCTGTGGTCAGGTACCTACTACCGCTATCGGCACAGATGCCTTCCAAGAAGCCGATGTCATTGGCATCTCGAGAGCCTGTACGAAGTGGAACGTCATGGTGAAGAATGTGGCAGAATTGCCAAAGCGAATAAAGGAAGCCTTCGAAATCGCTACATCTGGACGGCCTGGCCCTGTTCTTGTTGATCTGCCGAAAGATGTAACCGCTGGTATCCTAAGGCGTCCAATCCCCATGCAATCCACGCTGCCCGCACACCCCTCAGCCGCTACCTTGGCTGCCCGAGAACTCTCCCGACGACAGTTAAATGGCACCATCAATCGCGTTGCCGACCTCATCAATGTTGCCAAAAAGCCCGTTATTTATGCTGGACAAGGTGTCCTTGCCACTCCCGAAGGACCCAAACTCCTGAAAGAGTTGGCTGACAAGGCCAATGTTCCAGTGACAACGACCTTACAGGGCTTGGGTGGTTTTGATGAACTTGACCCCAAATCCTTGCACATGCTAGGCATGCATGGAGCAGCGTATGCTAACATGGCTATGCAAGAAGCCGATCTGATCATCGCCCTTGGCGCAAGATTTGACGACCGTGTAACTCTCAACATTGCCAAGTTCGCCCCTCAAGCGAAAGCGGCTGCTGCGGAGAAACGAGGTGGGATTGTTCATTTCGAAATCATGCCTAAGAACATCAACAAGGTCGTGCAAGCGACCGAGGCTGTTGAAGGAGATGTTGCAACCAATCTTGCGACACTCATTCCCAAGGTCAACAAGGTGAACGAGAGAGCAGAGTGGTTTGCTCAGATCAAGGACTGGAAGGAGAGATTTCCCCTGACCAATTTTGAGAGGGGCACCCCTGAAGGCCTCATTAAGCCACAAGAGCTGATCGAAAAGCTCTCGGCCATGACCTCCCGCCGAGAGCAGAAGACCATCATCGCTACTGGCGTTGGCCAACATCAAATGTGGACCGCGCAACATTTCAGATGGCGACATCCACGAACAATGGTTACCTCTGGAGGTCTTGGCACCATGGGATTTGGCCTGCCAGCTGCTATCGGAGCAAAAGTCGCGGAGCCTAATGCACTCGTGGTCGACATCGATGGGGATGCATCGTTCAACATGACCTTGACGGAACTAAGCACAGCAAACCAATTCAATATTGGTGTGAAAGTCATTATCCTCAATAACGAAGAACAGGGCATGGTCACTCAATGGCAGAGCCTGTTCTACGAAGATCGGTTCGCCCATACTCATCAAAAGAACCCCAATTTCGTCAAGCTTTCCGAAGCAATGGGAGTCCAAGCTCGGAGATGCGCTACGCCATCAGAGGTAGAGGAGAGCCTGGAATGGCTCGTCAACACCACCGGTGATGAGCCCGCACTCTTGGAGGTCGTTGTTGATAAGAAGGTGCCGGTTCTGCCTATGGTACCCGCTGGTCGAGCGCTACATGAATTCTTGGTATACGATGAAGGTATGTTTCGTTTGACTCCTTAACTTGTAGTCCGTCACTAACAGAATATAGCCAAGGAGAAGGAGCGGAGAGTCATAATGAAGCAGCGAAGCGGCCACTAGGCTCGAAATAATTTCTTTGATGTGCACGCCTAAACATTGGGGTGGCGTGTTTGTACAGGCGACGTACGCAATTTTCAATGACCATTCTTTCCGTAGCATGGGAGAAGCTAAAAGTGGAGGCTGAAACTTTTCAATTACGGCAACACATCCTATATACAGATACCAGGAGACGAGATGAAAGGCATCTTTTGTTGAAAAGTCTTTTTTGGGAAAAGTTGGCCATCAGCGGCATTTAAACCTGCGATTTTCAGCTGAAGCTGTAATGTAGCTGGTTCTGATTACTCCAGCGTGACGTAGTGTAAGTCTATCGCCTCCTGGTCAATCTATATGATCACGCAGCTTGGTCGCATTCAAATCAACTTCCCATGGGCGGTTCTGACTCATTTCTGTAACTTGTCCTACACCCCGCAGGCTCTACCCGTCGTGATGTTTGCGTATCCACCAATTAGTGACACCTGAATATGTATCTATAGCAACCGAAGGCAAATACCGAGGTAGCTTTGTGCCTCAATATCTTGCGACTTGGAGACGGATCATCTCTTGTACTGAGCGTATGCAAGGTGGGTAGTGGTGGTTGTTCTCGACAAAGCCTTAGACACAGGCCGCCAGAGAAAATTGGCTAGATTGCACGGGATGTCCTCTAGCCAGGCTTTACTGAATCATGGCCAGGGGCGTCGATGATCTTGTCCCGCGAAGAAAGGACGGCCCGGAGATGTCGAAGCTAGTGCGCTCTCAACATGTGAGTCATCACAACCTCATAGACTGCCTCGGGCAAACATGTCAATAAAGATCCCAGCGTCTCAGGCCGCCGAGATTGTCCACAGGTCATGACCCATCAACTTGGCCGCTCGTACTACATCAAGAATCGGAGTCCGAGCTCGACCAACGCGCCTCCTCACGCAGTTCGGACTCGTCAGAAGACTCATCATCCTGGCTCGCGTGGAGAGTCTGCAGGAACGGTACGAACGCGGCCTCGTCCGCATCCGCTGCCAGCGTGTCGAAGGCGAGGTCCTGGCGCTCGCCGTCCACGCTATCCGGGACCAGCAAGCACTCGAATGGTACTTTTCTGAGCGACGCCGCTAGCCCCGGCAATGTATCCATGAGCAGGACCTTGACCGCCACGCCGGTGCGGTCGCCTAGCTGCAGCAATCCTGTGAAGAGCCGCAGTTCGCTGCGGTTGTCGTCGTCGGCCCCGTCGTGCGCGGCCGCCGAGTCAATGATGATGAATAGCATCGAGTCCTCGGGGAACTGCGTGAGGATCTGTTCCGTGAGGCGCAATGCAGCTGAGAGGTTGGATTGAGTGCGGGTGAGTGTCTTTTCGGGCTTTAGGATCGCTGAGAGGTCGATTTGGATGCGTTGCTTAAGGATGAATGCCAGAAGTTGCGTGTTGAGGTGGTTCATGATCGAGAGTGGCCGGAGTTCAGATTTCGAGTGCACGGATTCGACTCTGCGGACGCCTGTCATGAATGATAGCACGGGGATGTTGTCTGCATCAATCGACTGGATGCGGTCCGCTAGGAAGGCTGCCGCGAAGGAGAGTGGGTTGAGGAGGTCATCAGGTGGTGTTTCGCTCTGGACCAGGAGGCTCTGAGGCCCTTCTGTGTTCAGCCAGGCTTTGAGCTCGGGCGTGCCGAGAATCCACCAGAGAATATCCTTGGACTCGATGTCCAGGTCGTAGAAGCGGCTTAGGGTGAGTCGCCGATCTTTTTGGGCGGTGGATTTGCCGATACCTGCCTCGGCGAGCCAATCTTTGATCAACCGCAGTGTGGTTTTGCCTCGTGAGGCTGCTGGTGCTGGGGAGGGTGTCGCTGCTCGGAACGGGCGTGGCTTTCGTGGTGCTGTGAGCATGTTGTTTTTGACTATAGCTTGCGTTAGCCTTGATATGTCAGGAGGAGGGGTGTAACGTACACGTCCCTGCACTTCTGTCCAGGCTCTGAGTACTCGCTAACAGCTGATACATCCGGTTGAAATACATCAAGAACTCCTCCCGCTCTTGAGCTCGTTCTTTCTTGGCTTCGGCGAATCTACTCTTGAGGTCCTCAAGTTCTTTCAATGCTTCCTGACCGGCAGAGGTCATGCTTCGAAGGACCAGGCCGTTGCTGTTGACACGCTGCAGCACTTTCTGGACGCTTTCATCTATGTCACCAATCTTTTTGTGGCTGTCGATCGACGCCTGCTCTCGGAATCTCGTGATAGACTCACTGAATGACACCATGGCTGATTTTTGTTGGGAGGCATAGCTTTGGAATAAGGAGCTGACGATTTTTTCTGGCGGCTGACATTAGCAGGGTTAACTCTATTAAGGGGCACGAGAGTTCGGTTCTCACTTGATATTTTCTCAGTCATTTGTTTGACCAGTGACTCGAGCAGACCAAACATGGCGGCGAACACGTGGTCCACACAAATCTGAAGCTCTTCAGACTTGCGATAGACCTTGGCAAGAGATTTGATACCTTCGAGCTGTGTGGGTATGTGGGATAGAGTTGCAACAACCTCCTTGCGAAAATCTCCAACTCGATCTAAAGCCTATCGTGGGTCAATCTATTGCCATGAGCGGCGATCCGCTTTTCAAGTGCTTACCGCCAGGATAAATGAGAAGCTGCCACAAATGGGAGCACAGTATGAATCTCTAGGGACAAAATCCAGTAACTGTCTTAGCATGCCTTTGCTCTTCATGGTGCGTTCAAAGCCTTTGCCGAGTGCTGCGAGTCCTTGAGGGTATTCTTTGACCTCCTGGGACACCTCGATGCTCTTGATGGCGGCGAGCACGTCTTCCATAGCATATTGTTGCAGTGGTTTGGCATTGAGGATAGATTTTCGGTTGGGATATTTTGTTTGATACTTTTCGACTGCTCGGCTGAAATTGGCCAGTGCCACTTGTAATGTGCGCTTTCGTTCTTCGGAGACCTGATATAACGAGGCCCTGTGTGTACTTGTCAATTTCCTATGCCGTGTTTCGACGAGCTCAAGCGTCTTACGTAGGGAGATCTTCTTGGTGCACCCATATATCTGAACGAGTATTGTATTGCAAGTCTGCGGCGTGGCCTAGCTTGTCGACCTCTGTTAAGCAGGCTTGATCCGGATGATTTTCCAGGAACTCCACAACTGGATTTGTGAGCAGTTGTTCTCTCTGTGGCCTGCTAGATGATTCTATGCACTGCGCCATGGGCTGCGGTCAATTTTCAAGGCTACGGCCTCGCTCGCTCATTCCAAGACGGAGCGCCGTGCCAGGTATTTCTCGCTTTTAGAGTAAGAGTGTTGGCCTGCGACAGCGAGAGTCCCGATAGCATCAGGCTGAAGTGTCAAAAGCATGTGCACAGAGATGAGCCGCAAGCTGACCCGCCCACCCGTGGAGGACGGCCTGATATGCAGGTCAAACAAGTTCATGTCATCCACAGCGCCAGCAGCCCGTGCGGAGGGTGTCTTGTTTCACCTAGACTGGAAATTGCCATGGGTAGAATCATTGAGTGGAATAGGACCGGGCTTTCTGGCCTCATTTTGACCCCCACGTTGGGCGATATCGGTAACAGTAGATGCAGGAAACCCATGCAGTGATTCGACGATGTTACCAGATTACTGCGCCGTGTTGTGAGGGGAAGGGGGCGAAGGTCGAGGCTAGACGTCCTGAGCGACTCGCGCCCTCGCTTGGAGCAGGGAGGTTAGTAACCCCAGCCTGACGATCCGTACAATTCGCAACTTCGGCCTTTCCAGCCTCACCGCGCAAGACATGGTGTGCGTCCCGACTGAAAACCTACTTTACTTGCCGTGGAGTCCGTGTCTGAGAGGTTTTCATCTTCCACCTCTCTTTAGAAATCGCTGGTTCGGCCTCAACTTCCAGCAGAACTGAGCGCGAATCGTCTCAGTCCAGCTGATAGCAGTGTTCGACGCCACATTTGGAGCACGAGGAAGCTCTTCCGGCTTCGCGAGCTATCACAAACCAGTGTTGTGCGTCAGATTACGAGGCTTGAGCTGCGCTGACTCGCAGGAGAATTGAGGCTCCGCGGAGGGAACAACATTGCCCCGCTTCTCTTGGCGCCAGGCCCAGAAACCATGCTCGGCTCAACTCGGCCACATCTTCCGCCTCCTCCGAGCAGCACTCATGGCAATGGCTACGTACCTGGACCTGGACCTGGACCTGGATTATATGCAGGCTCGGGACCATATGGGGCACCTCCCAGCAGTCATACAAATGGTCTGAGGCCGGTCTCGACGGTAACGCCAAGCGGGAGCAGCAGCACGACAACGCCAGCGACAGCATCGCTAAATGGGACAGACAATACGGAGCCTGATATTGGTTCTACTGACCATGCTGCATTAAAGAATAGGAGAGAAAGCATTGTGCAGCTCTTTGCGAAGTTGAACCCGGCTCTTAACGAGGAATCGGACCTGCTCCTCAAGAATGTTGTTAACCTCTTTGAAGATCTCTCGAAGCGGATCGAGAAGATTGAATCTGTCAGGCCTTTATTAGAGCCAGGGAAGGAACCTCCCCTACCTCCTACAGAAGATCAACCGGCTCAAGAGATTGAACAGACAACCAAGTTCTTCTGTGTTTCCATCCCATCCGAACTCAGACAGTGGGACAATCCATCGAAACACGTAATCGAGGTGTTGTACAAACGATCCGATGATTGGGTTGCCGAAAACAACTCTACAGCAGTGCCAGACCCAGGCAACGTTGTAGTGCTGGAAGTTCGAATTGAATCTAAACCGATAGCCACATTCTTAAACAAGATGACTGAGACTACATTGACAAAGGATGGACACCTCGTTTTCAGTGAGCCCTTTCGCCTGTTAATACGCCAGGAGCAGAGTATCCAAGAGCACATTAGAAAGCTTGTGAAACAAATTGAGTATGCGACATAGTTGTCTTATCCTATGCTAGCTTGCTGACTCCAGACTAGCGCTCTACCAGAAGCCAGTGAAAACTCGGAGAACGGAACAACTGTACGCAAGTCTCAAAGTCACGGCTCAACGTTGGCATCCGATGATAAAACTTCCCCAGCAAATCCTGATGAAGTTGTTGACGGACGAAAGGCGGAAGATGCTGATTCTCCAGTAGAGGACAACGTCCAGGCTCTGGACCATTTTATGCAACTCCATCACATCATTGAATCCTATTTCTCTGAACAGCTCACAACGTTGAAAAATCTAAAGGGATTGACACAGACTCAGATATCCTTTGAACAACTGTGGATGCTCTTCGAATCTGGAACGGATATCTATTGTCGAGCTCGGAAGGGGGGCCACAAATTCATCGATTCACCCGATATGCCAACGGAGAGACTATGGACTCCCCAATCTTTTCGTATCGTCAGTACCATGGGTGGCGGCCGATTGCAAACTTTTCTACACCGGAGACTAGAGAAGGCCTTCGCAGCTGAAACGGTCTCAACCAGCACAAGGGATTGTTTTGCGGATTTCTCTCTCCAATGCTATTATATCGAATATACGGGCTCCGGATGGCAACCTGTTCTGGATCACATAGTTCTCAAGCCGTTTGATGGACTCATGGACATTACTGATCTGGAGGCTTATCCTATTCATTATCGATCGCAGCTGAAAGAATCTGTTGATCCCCACCAAGATCTACTTGAAAGAGGACAAAAGTATGTTAATTTGACACAAATTAGCCACCTGCGCTATGAGGGTCCCACTGTTGGTGATAGTAGTGAAGAGGTATGTTTGGACCTTATCTTCAATTGCTTAAGCGTTACTCTGACCGAGCATCTCAGATCGCTAGCCCCGTCATTATCGACATGAAAACAGGCTATCAAGCGAGGAACCAGGAGAAGTTTCCCCTCTCATTCAGACCTACTCGTTTTGATCTTTCTATGGAATTGGAACGGAGCGAGTCCTGTGAGGTCACTGGTAATGGTCACGGATGTGCATTAGGCTGCTGTACAGGAGTGGGCAAAGATCAGTATATGGCGCACCAGAAGACTGTGCTGAATAAATCCTTGGACCGTCTCTTGAAAGACCTAGAAGAATTGGACAACAGCACGAGACGCATTCAAGTGAATCCACAACAATACCTGAAGGGGCTGACTGAGAAAAATCTTCTCCATCTTCTCCCCGGCGTGGTCGTAGGCTACCCCCTGCGGAACAGGAAGTGGGGTCAGTGGTATCTTGATATTCTATCACAATGTATAGCTTACTAACAATCTTCAGTGATGATGAACTTGGACCTTCTCGAGGAGATGAAGTATAATGCCTTGGATGGAGGTTGGGATGACCTTGTCTTGCCAGACGGTCATAAAGAGATGGTACGAGCGATGGTGGAGAAGTTTGCCGATAAAGACAAAGCGAGCCCCCGAGGCAAATTCGAAAAGTTCGAAGCGGATCTTGTGCGTGGCAAGGGTAAGAACGATTTCATCCTTCTTCCTGGCATGAGATCTTGATAGCCCCCTAACAGTGTAACAGGCAAAGGCTGCATAATCCTGCTCCATGGTGTACCCGGGGTCGGCAAGACCTCAACAGCTGGTAAGGATCTTCCCGACTGCTGGATGACCATCATGGTCAGACCCTGGTGGAACGGAGCAACAAGACACCGGTGCAGTGGAAGCTGATTTGGAATTCAGAGTGTGTCGCAGCATATACTAAACGCCCTCTTCTTCCCATTACATGTGGTATGTCAGTCGTTGCATTCCAAATGGCCTCACTGTTCACAAAGACTCAGGAGATATTGGCTACACTCCAGCTGAGGTCGAGACTTTCCTCGACTATATCTTTACGCTTGCGCATAAATGGGGATGTGTCCTCTTACTGGATGAGGCTGATGTCTTCCTTGCGAAGCGTCAAAAGCAGGATGTCAAACATAATGGCTTGGTATCTGGTGGGTCAAAATTAAGCACAACGACCTAGCTGAGCTGACATGTCATTGCACAGTCTTCCTTCGTGTTTTAGAGTACTATTCAGGCATATTGTTCCTCACAACCAATCGAGTGGGAGCCATCGATGACGCATTCCGATCCCGCATTCACCTGACACTGTTCTATCCTCAACTTGACCGCAATCAAACCATTAAGGTTTGGAAATCAAACATCAGGCGAATCAAAGAGTACAACAAATACCGTGCGAAATTAGGTCTCCCAGTCATGAAATACGACAGAAAAGAACTAGTAGCATTCGCGGAACGGCGTTTCGAGAAGTCACTACAGTGGAACGGCAGACAGATTCGAAATGCTTTCCAAACTGCAATTGCGTTGGCCGAGTATCAAGCGAACGAAAAGGCTGACAAGGGAGATGAACAAAATGCATCGCCGTATCTAGGCCTTGAGCAGTTCAGAACCATTGCCAAGGCCACAAAGATCTTCGACAGGTATTTGTTTGAAATGTATGGCGCGAATGAGGATACGCGAGCAGCACACCAGGGGATACGCACGAACCCGAAGAAGCTTTCAATGAAGGCCACTATCGATTCCGATGAGACAGGCGCCGATGTGTCACAAACCTCCAGCGAAGAAAGTGACGATGACAGCGATGGACACTCTGGGCCCAAGTCATCACCTATGGCAAAGAAGAAGAAATCTGCCAAAAACAGCGAGAGTAAGAAGGTCTCGACTCCAAAGAAGCGGTCGAGTAGTGATGCCAAAAAGGAGAAATCCAAGACTAAAGATAAGAAACATCATGAGGGAAGTAAGAAGGGCAAACCGAAACAGGAAGTGGACTCTGACGGCCAGGAAAGCAGCGAGAACTCGTCTCAAGAAGCTAGTTCGGATGAAGGCGAGAACTAGTTAGTTAGGTAGGGCAGGGTTCTGATACACGTAAGGAGGACGACCTTACGGACCCATACAATGTTCAGAAATCGTAGCTTTTGGAGTAGCAACGAAGCAGCATTGAATCCTCTGTTCCTTAGACCTCGAGTGGATATCCTTTAGATAGCGAGACTACTATTCGTAACCTGAGGGGAACAAGGAGGCCTTAACATGTCTATTTGAACGAAGGAAACCGTTAAGTTATAAACAAACCGGGCCTCTCACACATAGTAGTAAATAGAAGAGCTCACAGGAGATAGCACATCGACAGACATATTACATCCCCGTTGCGAGCATTCTGCAGCGTTCCACGTGTGGAAAGCTGCCATCTCATGGAGCCATGGCACTCAACCCTGTCCACCAGAGGCCGACCAGAGAGAGCCACTGACATATGTTGCGGCATTTTCGGCCAGTCCGACGTAAACCGGGGCCAACTCAATCGGTTGTTCGATCCTTCCAAGAGGTGCCGTAGAAGAAATGACGTCTCTCATTATCTCAGTAGTCATCCCCTGGGTCGACAGGAAATTGGTCAAAACCAAAGCGGGTGCAACAGCATTGACCCGGATCCCAAAGGGGGTCAGTTGCAACGCCAAAGACCGCGAGAATGTCGTGACGAAACCTTTTGTAGCGCCGTAGTCAATGAGCCCACCGCTGGGAGCCTGGGTGATCCCCGAAGACGTGAATATGATGCTCGACCCTGGCTCGAGGAGAGGTCGAGCTGCTCGGCTGAGCCAGAAGTTTGCATAGATGTTGGTGTAAATGGTCCGATCAAACTGTTCGTTCGACAGTGTTCTGATGTCTTCGGAAATGTTGGAGTAAGCGGCATTACTGACAAGGATGTCAAGGCCACCAAGGAGCTCGGCAGCTCTGCTCACCAGATCAACGCAGAAGGACTCGTTTCGCAGATCTCCGGGGATGGTGAAGATTTGGGATGATGTACTCGATGTGATAACCGACACGACATCCTGAGCATCCGACTCTTCCTCCGGAAGATAGTTAATCACAACGTCTGCACCTTCGCGGGCGTACGCGATTGCAACCGCGCGTCCGATGCCAGAATCTCCTCCAGTAATCAAGGCCCTACGTCCAACCAAGCGGCCTGTCCCAACGTAATTGTCCTCGCCGCAATCAGGTGCTATCTCGAAATTACTTTGCAAGCCAGGGAATCCCTGATCAGGGATTGTGTAGTTGGCGGTGTATCTAGCCCTGGGATCGACGAGTCCTTCGACCACGGTGGAATTCTCTTGGCTTGATACTGCAAGTTATGATCAGAATCGCTCGGGTCACTCGCGAAAGAACGCGACCAACCTGGAAGAACAAGCCCAAGCAATAGGCATGCGCCAATCCTGAGATATCGTGAATACAAGGCCATTTCTGTAACCTGGTGGATCAAAAGCGTTGAAGCTATCTGTGCTTTTCGAGGTTTGTATTGACCTCACTCAGTACGTTGATATTACTCGGTTGAACAATGCTAAGCAGTCGAGGTTTGCAGGAGACATTATATATCACTTCCTGATTCCACATTTCCAAGATAGCCATGTAGTACACAGCACGGTGATAAATGTCGGAAGTATCTCAATCCGCGGAGTCAGGATGATCGCCTAGATGAGGCTGCAAGCGGGACGTACCAGAGCTTTAGGGCCAAGGCTGGTGATGACGATCTAAGGCGCACAGCCTCGATGACAATGTTCCACCCAATCTTAGAACACCATGTATGATTGGACTCGCTAAATTATAAAGCTTTCTCCGAGTAGGCTTGGACTTGGATGGATCTGGTTGAGTGCATCTTTGATTCGATACTTTGGCTTTGATGGCGTTGGACTACCGGGTGAAGCTGAATCGTTCTCATCGTCCCAGAAGCGTCACTTGCCTTGGGCAAAACAGTTACTGGATGAGCGTCTCTTTGGGCAAATTCTCGGAATAAGCCGGCTGGCCTCTATTATGTTCGAATCCCATCGAGGGCACGTAGTCTGCCAGAACGTAAAGCCACCGAACAAGCATCATGTAACCCCTGACACCCATCATATCGATCAGCTATGCGATGGCTGGATGTAGAATGCCCGTGTTCAGACCATCGAAGCCTCCTTCGCGGCCGAGGCGATGAACCCCACAGTATCGAAGGTGAATAGTCGAATGTGCTTATTGACGTTGATTAGATATGCATTTGCCGAACGGGCTGACGAGACCAGCGCCCATGGGTGTTGGACCACAGGAGAGATGTAGCAGGACAGTAGTCTCGCTGACAATGCGCGCTCCCGTGGTGAGCATGGTAACTTTCAAGGTCTCGATGGGCGTTGATGCTTCCTCAGTTCACTGGATTCAAGTAGACGACGGACTTGGTGCGTTGTGACGTAGAGCCCGTGCCGTTTTACCGGTGGATCATCTCCAGTCTCGTCAGATAGACAACGATATCCCGAGCTGACAAGCGGCATAGGAAGAGGCTCCGCCCCGCAGATTGGCCACGATACTGAGGCCAATTGTAGCTTGTACCCCCTGTGAGGAATTGTTCCGTATGTAGTGTAGGAAGCGTTTGATGCAAGGGAACAGTACGAGGTTGTGTTCCTTCGTTGAGGTCAAATACTGTGAGAGCCATGGGCTTTGCGGGTTGTGTCTCCAGATGCGCCTCCTGCTGCCTCGCATTCAGCAAGAGACACATCTTAAACTCAGGTCTTCTAGGTAATCTTGTTGCAGTTCATGTCATTCATCCGTAAGGAGGTTGCTGTTGAAATTGAGGCTCGGTCGGCAGATTTCTGTAGAGGCTTCTTCCACCTTCAATATTTGCCCAGAGTCGGAGAAAGTTGCATCACTTTACATAATTCTACTGCCATGCGCGTATTGACTGTATCAGCGAGCCCTCCAACCGTGGATTATTAATATTACTTCGCAAATACTTTCCAGTGATTACAGTATGTATTCGACCGGATGCCTCTCACTTCCGGAGCTTATCGCGATGGCTATAAGAGGATGCGACAACCTCCCCTTCTGTCGGTGCATCACCACAGCCAAACCAACTGAACAAAACGATCTATATCATCCAACCTGTCTTCAATATTCTGTCCTGTTCGCTTCTCACCGCCTAATATTGGCAAAACTGGAAAATGGTGTCCTGGGCTATCACTGGCGCGACGCGAGGCATTGGCGTAAGCTTCCCCAGATCAACGCCACAACGATTACATCTTCAAAATGCTAACAAGAATATCTTTGCAGCTCGGCTTTGTCGATAATCTTGTAAGTCTACTGTTACAGTTGTAGTGATGGCCAAGGCATGCCACTGACCCCGTCGCCAAAGTCTGTCGATCCGAAGAACCAAGTTTTTGCCATCATTCGAAGTCGAGCAACTGCCGGTCCGCTTGAGGAGCTTGCCGCAAAGCGCAAAAACATCCACATTGTAGTGACCGATATCTCCGACCCGAGGAAATTGGATCAGGCTGCCGCCGAAGTCTCTAAAGTCACGGCCGGTTCGCTTGATGTCTTGATTCTCAACGCCGGCTCTGCAGGGCCGGAGACCAGCGTGCTGCCGCCAAGTGCGTTGTGAGTGGACAGACCTAATGCGCGCTTACTTGAGAGTTCAAAATTGCTGACACAGTGCAGTCATGGCAAGGAGGAAGCACTGGAGAACGAGATTAATGCGAACGTATGATCCTTCCGCTAGCACTTGAGTGATATGAGCAAAAGCTGACTGTCCACATAGATCAAAGCAAACCTGATCAGTAACATCTACGTCATAAACTCCTTCCTCGACCTCATTCGTCACGGCAAAGAGAAGAAGATAATATTCGTTTCCAGTCAGAGTGGAGACATTGAATTCACTCGTATCACTGGCCTTCCAGCCTTGCTGGGATATTCTATCAGCAAGGCTGGCATGAACATTGTTACCACCAAGTTCGGCATCGAATTGGCCCAAGATGGTATCAAGACACTGTCTATGAGTCCAGGATGGGTAAATACAGATGCTGGTCAGTCAATACACAAGACGAATCGTGTCGGCACAGATGACTGACCCAGAACAGCTCAAGCAGTGACAGGCGATCCGGATGTACGCAAATTCATGCTAACTGCATTCCGAAAACTTGACCCAAGCGTCAATGGACCGATACCGGTAGATGAATCAGTCACCGCTCAGCTTCGGGTGATTCAGAGCTTGACGGAAGCGAACAGTGGGAAATTTGTATCACACCACGGAGACAGTAAGGATTGGTTCTAGTTAGAAGCTGAGTGGATCTATCTTATCTTGATAGAATACCCATCAGAACAAAGGATGGAAATGACGGGGCCAAGATGTGAATTCAAGCAAATGGTGGTATGAATGGAACTCCGCCAACAACTGCATCGAAAATTGTGAGATAATCGACTTGGCTCTCAGCATTGAAATCGTGCTGGTTCCATACAGCCTCAACCATATGCTGAATAAAATGAATGTGGCTTGATCTTCGTCTTCGATCTTGTAGGCTTTGCTCAAAAACGTCCAGGACTGCAAGTCGTTGATCATCGCCAACTGCTTCGCAGGCGATAATGAACAATGGCCACGCATTCTGGCATGTTCTCATCTTGGTCAACAGCAATAATCCCTCTCTCACAAGTCGTCGATGACGGAATTCAGTTCCTGCAACGCAATGGACGGCCCGGTTGACATATATCAAGCACGCTAGTCGATGAAGATCAGAGACCATCGTATTCCGGTCTATCGGCGTCGCAGACTGCACGTGAATTGGGCCATGATCTCCCAATGCCCTGGAAATGTTCTGTTCCAGAATCTTCGGACGCTCCATCCCAGCATTTGAATAATTGATCTCGGAAGGTTTCGTGACCATAGCTCGTCTACATGCATGTACAACAAGCTGGAGCACATCAGTTGGACAGCCGATGTTTTCCTCTACCTGCCGCAGTATTAGATGATGCTGAAGGAAGTACAAAAGGCTTCCCGTTTACCTTTGGACCGCTTCCCTCGATGGCTCTGGGTGACCTTGCTTCTGGAGCAAAGCCGCAACCTTCATAAGGTACCTTCCAATGCCTGACTGTGAACTCTGCGAGGACCTCGTGATAATAAATCCAATCGAGGAAGACCGAATATTCTTGCCGAACCAGCTTGTGAATTGCCGGTGACCTGTTGATAATGTTTTTCACTGCGCATAGATATATTACCCAACTCCCTTTGGAGTTAGACTCGAGCGAGAGCTGTGATTATTAGGCGACCATGGCAAGCCTATGCGGACCGGGTTATACTAGGTACCTCATAATGATACAAAAGCATTGTTGCCATCAAGTTCTGAAGCAGCGTTTTCTCGTCGAGCCAGTTGATTGACTCTTTGACTGATGATATGACAAGATGCTTGTAAGGAAAGCTCTTTAAGCTACCGTGAAGCTGTAGTGATGCGAGCGCAAAAACGCCTTGTAGAACTGGGTTGGTCGCATCGGATGGATTCGAGAAGGCAATTCTCAAGATGAATTGTGCCAAAACCTCCTCGTCGGTTGGTCCTAATATCAGTGATCTTGACTCGTTGACTGAGAGGTTTGGTCAGCAGGATGATTGGGCCAGGAGAGCTACCCTACATACAGAACCCCAGTAGATGTGACTCTTCTCTACTTATGACGGTCGGCGATAGATGGGTTGGGCTAGGGACTTTCATGGTACGAAGGTAACGAGCTACAAGTAGTATGTGCTGTTAGTATCAGGCAGCTTGGCATTGTGTCGGAGGTGATTTGCACCAGAAACCTTCCTGTTCTGCAGCTCCTCCGATAGCGATATGTCCCAGGGGGATGAATTCAAGAATCTCTTGACATTTGATTGAAGAGAATTCACTGTACAGCAGGTAGCTCGCGAGATTCTTGCTCTTTTCCTGTCGTCATCTCGAGGCCAGGACAGCTGGATGCCATAGCCTTGACAGAGGCGCCGCGCCTTCGTGCAATTGCCACATCTCGGCCAATGCAAGTCACATCGTACTTTGCGCTCTAGCACAAATCAGCCCGTCTAGTAACGCTCGTATAGCAGCTTCTCCGCTCTTGATGTGTTTACCTCTGCAAGTCCAACATCCTTTTATTCCCATGG
This sequence comes from Exophiala aquamarina CBS 119918, assembly GCF_000709125.1. Classification (NCBI taxonomy): domain Eukaryota; kingdom Fungi; phylum Ascomycota; class Eurotiomycetes; order Chaetothyriales; family Herpotrichiellaceae; genus Exophiala; species Exophiala aquamarina. The sequence continues at coordinate 252,445 of NW_013550570.1, read as the reverse complement.
CGAGGTTCTCGTGGGCAAAGCCCGTATGCTCATTCTCCAAATCGTAGGGATTGCTGCACTCTTTTATCACAGCCTTGATTCGATATGGGCTCGGCTCAGCATGAATTCATGATCTGCCGTAGGTAAATCTTGTCTGGTATAATATTTAAATACCAGTGTAGAGCGTTCTCATGGAATTCCAAACTCGTCCCCGCAGGCGAACGTCATAAGTTCATGTCGGCCCAATCGGAGTAGAGGATCAGTCAGCCACAACTGAGATAACGCCAAATCTCGGAGAAACTTGCATATGATGATTAAGCAGAGGACTAACGGCATTTGAGACGAACAGGCATAGGCAATTCATCCGGTCGAGAGATGGATCAGGCTCATATATATTAACGCGCGAATTCGTCGGTAATGCATTGCCCTTCGTCTTTCTCATTCACGATTCAATCATCAGGTGCACATCACTGCCAAGGTCTCTCCAAAGCTGGTCATTGGTCATCCGCTGTAGTATAGTCTCCCTGGGTACAAGTTGCTCCGTAGACCTGCTGCCGCATCATCGAAATGTATACTTCGTCAAGTTGACAATGACTGTTTCGATCGCAGCGATTGTGTTATCGTCAAGGTCTCCCATCGGACTGTACTCTACGTCAATGAATCTTTGCGCCAGATCATCTCGACAAAGATAGGAGGACTTGATGTCTCGTACAATGATGCCAACACCCACTGTATCGTAATTCTAGAAAGGTCCTTGAATGACCTAGAAGGTACACATGGAAGATCACTAAATGTCGTCATCGTTCTTTGCCGCCTTCCCCGCCGTCGGTAGTAATGTCAGGGGGGGCGACTCAGTAGCATTCGCATCCGAAGGTTCCAGTGATGGCTCTCGTACCTCCACTTCTACCCTGGGAGGTCGCATGCCTTAAGACGATTCCCCCTGTCACCATTTCGCCTGGTCAACCCTCTACGTCACCCAGAGTCGAAAGCAGTTGCTAAGTCACGCAGGCATTGGCTGAGACAGGTATTTTAGAGGTAAGTCGGCGAGTATAGGCTGGTGCTGGTGACAGGGCGCCTAACTGTTACGAACCCGGGTCACTTACTCGTAAAGGGTCGCCAAAGCGAGGCCACCCGCGCCTAAAGGAGAGTTAGGAAAGTTAGCCGATAGAGAATGAGGCTACATCACGTGACCATTAACTCCTATAATTTTAGCCCCCGTAGCATAATTAGCACGCCACCTAGATTCGTTTACAGCCGATTATTACTTGATAGCGGCCATACCTAGATCTTAATTAGTCGACAAGTTTCGCCACCATACCTCCTTCCCACTGTGATTAGCGATGCCAAGCGATTGTAAAGACCGTGGCCTACTATATCGCTTCGACGCATCCAAACTAGCTCCGAGAGCTATTCGAACGCTATCCGAAGCGGACCCGAGAGCGCCCAGGCGCTAGTCTAGTACGTACTTGGGATACTATACAGTCTGACGAGTCCCTCGGATTGTCTTGGGAATGACCATCCCCTTCCCATCACACCACTACTACCGCACTCCGTTAGCCTTCAAGGCTCTAGTATATAGCCGTATAGAGCTATAGATCTAAGAGTTCTCTAGGCTCTATTATAGACTAGGATAGATCTAGAGGAGCTATTAGTACTATAATATACGCTCACTACCCTAGATAAAACTGTTTTTAGTTAACTTCGTCTATAATCCTATACCTATATTTTAGGACAACTCGAACGAGAATAGTTCTCTTCGATATATCCCTAGTTATTCTATTCTGATACCCACTTATCAAGAAACTCCCTTGGTCAGCACTGCGTAGCGCTTCGGATTGTAACAATGCCCTACTTTCACTATATTCTAGAAGGCCGTGATATTATACATCAGCGAAGGCATATCCTACCAAGAAATAGTTGTTTGCTCGCCGGACTCTCGATGCCAGCCTCCCGCCTGAATCTACATCTAACCCGGCTCCGGCACAGGTCATCAATCCGGCTAGTCTTACTTTCTGCACTCCTACCGATGCTGCGCCACTCACTCACTGGCATAAGTGACGCTTGAAGAAACAAATCACCCCAGCTTTGGCTAAGCGAATAATCTCTGAAGCCTCACTCCTTTCATTCTTCTGCGCGGCAGGATATGAATTTTTATCATTCCCCGACTGCGCTCCATCGATCAGCTACCATTTATTTTTCTCTGTGCAGGAGCAAAGTTAAAGGTAGTACTTGTGGTGATCCGAGCCGACGTCGTAGTCAGCTCTAGGTGACCAGAATCGCCAGATACAAAGTCTAGTTGCGTTCAGAGTTATTTGAAGCTCAGCAAGCCCATAGATATCTTGGGAAATTATTGTCGGGAATGCAATCATCTTTTGATGGTACAGACACATGATCATGGCAATATAAATGTCCTAGCTATACCAGATGCATATGCACTATCCAGACTATGCTGGTCAATCCCCCAAAGGCTACAGGCAAAAGCAAACAAAAGGAAAACAACCGTCTCATCATGTGTCGAAAAAGCGAGCTCCGATTATCTCGCAAAATATGATCCCCTTGGTCATGTTCCACGTGCCTACTGAAAACACGGCAGGGTACGCTAATACATCACTAGCTGGGAGGGAAAAGTTGGGACCAATGAAGAAGATCAACAATGTCGTTAGAATGTCGTTCAAAGCCATGCTGGAGAAGAACACCGATTCTTGGTCTGATCGCGCGAGATCTTTGCCAAATCCCACCCCGACATAAACGCAGCCCCCGACTCTGGGCGTCGCTTCCTGCCCAATCGATAAGAGTAAGAGAATGCGCAATCTTGACCCGAGTACATATACTGAACGCAGCGGGGCTGTTCTCCACAGGCTCGGCGACAATGCTCGAATGAGACGTGCGCTTCACGTTCGAGCGCTGACATCTCATCGCGAGACTTCTGTCGATCGCCATTGACGCCTGGCGGTCGATACATGAGATCATCGGAGGAATTGTCCCAGTCTTCGCGCTTGGCTTGGACGGCGGGGTGGATCATTTCCTGGTAGAGTTCTTGAAGAAGAAGAGGTTCCTGTTGTCGAGATTTTAGCTTGCGTTGGCTTTCCATGGACGGTAGTGGCGAATACAAACCTTAGGGCTTTTTCTCTGCTGCTCAAAATCCCAAATAACGCATGCTTCTTCAGGGGTAATGTGATGCATGGTAACGATGGGCTGACACCAATGTCTTACTCCATTATCTGGCCCAGGACCGAACGGTATTGTTGCTGGCTTTTCAGCTTGAAGCATGGGCCAGCGACCGCTAAACACTACTCCTTTGTCGCGTAGAGCCTTCATCAGGACGTAATCACCGAATGATTCAGACTTCACCATAGCATCATATCGCGCGGCAATTCCAGGGTCGCCGTTGGCAAATTTGGACAGAGCTGCTCCTGACAGCACCACGCCACTCCCTCCATGGGCAAAGGCTTCGCCGTTAACATAAGTTGGAGAGCCGAAATAAAGAAGCTGGGAGGGATCCTGGCGCTCTAGCCAGAGTAATAAATTCGTCCGGACTAGATAGGTATCGGCCTCGATGAAGATGTACCACTTTCGGTGAGGTCGTAAATTCCATGTTTCTTCTAGCATATGAAGGAACTTGTACTTGTCCAAATTCCAAGCGGCCTTTCCACTCTTGTGTCGCAGACTGGTTTTATCTTCGCCATTTCCCTTGTAGTCTTGTAGAGTGCGATAGTAATCGAAATCAGGGTCCTGAGTTTTCAATATGTCGGAGGCATTTCTTAATGCATCATGGACGACGAACGGGCCGATGCGTTGCTCGCGATCGGAGAAAATGAGTATGTGTTGATAGCAGCGAAGTCCGGTCAAAAGCTGTGTCGGGAGCTTGTCGTGGATCTCATTTGCACCAGTCTTGACAACAATCAAGACATCTTTGGAATCCAGGAAGAACTTACAGTACTGATCTGTATCGGCCAATGGTGCATCTAAGGGCGTCCTAGAGGGTAAAAGAAGGGCCGGTGGGACGGAAAGGGCCGGGCAGGCGAAAGAATGCTAAGAACACGAGGAAACCTAGGATAATGATGAGGCCTAATGCTGTGCGTTGAGAAGGAAATCACAAGACCATATTGGCAGGTAGATAAGTGGGGACATGGTGCAAAGTATTGGTAGCGGTAGATGGCTGAGGATAAAGATGGAGACGCACTCAAGTAATGTAGCATACCTGGCGGTTGTGGTAGTTATAGCCCTACTTCCGCCAGAGGTTTGGTTCCCCCTTCGACCACGTCAGAAATGCCTTCACTTCTGGTGAATCAGAATACATGGTGACATTTCTGAACAGGCGAAGTGAATACCTTTTCTGATCGAATAAGGATTCCACTCAAATTAGGACTTCTTCTACAGGCATACTTGTTGGAGAAGAGCCACCATCATGGTAGCCTCGTATCAGTACAGGTTGCGCAAAACTCCCAAATCTCACAACTCCGTTTCGTTGCCTCAGCTGAGCACCACAGTCACCTTCTCTGTTCGCCCCGGGACCAAAGCTCAATCACTGCATCGGGGTGATCACATATACCACACCTTTCATCCGGGAGTAACAGCACACCACCCTGGAAGAGACGCAATGGTGTGTTTCTTCGTTGCAGGAATCAAGACGAGAACAGAAAATGGAGCAACAAGAATCATCCCTGGAATCCATCTTTGGGAGTATTCTCTCCCACCTCCCTCAAACGATGATCCATCGATCGAATGCGCAGATTTGGAACCTGGTGATGCGTTCATGATGCTTGGTGGTTGTTTCCACGGTGCTGGAGCAAATACCACCGTGGACGAGGAGAGGTTGATTTATGGTAAGTGCATCACACTGACTACCGCCTTTCTGGCCGCGGCCTTTGCTGAACACGCATAGCGGGCGTTCTCTACGCGAGGTTCTTTGAGGCAAGAAGAAAATCAATACCTCGCAAATGACATTGAAAAGATCAAAGAGTTTTCCATATGGTTACAAAGATATACCGGATTCGGAGTGAGCAAGCCTTTCATTGGATGGGTTGAACTGGAAGACCCTCTTCGGAGGATGAATCCAACGGCCACCGAAAGTTTGGAGGATGACTTTTGGTAAAGTGGCACCATTCACAAGGAGTGCATTCATCTTGTATCAACACCGTTCGCAATTCAACGCCATCATGGAGGAAAAGGGTTCGACATGACGTTTTCCTCGCATCTAATGAGAGAATAGGCACTTAATCAGACGACTGCCACCGGTGACAATTGCATGGAAGGTAGCATTGAGACCAGGGTTGATCAATAGTTTATCCAGGTCGTGAGGATAGGCTATAGTCATAATTAGGCACAGAACAAAGGCACATGAGAGGTGATTATGTAGATAGAACGATGACCGTTTGTTTTGAGGAGAGGTGGAGATGCAGTCATAAAAAGGCAGGAGATTTGGCGACGGGTCACGTGGACACTACACCAACGGTTGGGCAAGTTAGCCGAGACATGCGCCATCGGTCCTGCCGTGGCAACCCCGATTTGTTTACGCGCCAAGACTTCCAGAGTGCCTGATGCAGCACGAATTCTTGAGGGCATCCATCAGGGTGCTGGTGACCAAAACTGACAGACGACCATCATCTCGACTACCCTCCGACGTTGTGCTTGCATATATTTTGGAAAAACTCCCCAGCCGATCTTCAGGATGGACAGTCCGACCAAGATGGCACCTCAGACCTCGCTCTTTCAGGTCTACCTGCGCCTTCGACCACCAATTCACACATCCACCTCCAAGGACAAGATCGAGCCCTGGCTGATCGTGGAACCACCTTCCGCGCAAAGCATGCAAGCGAAGCCACCGAGCTCGCTGTTTTCTACTCATATCACTCTGCAGCCCCCGAATGATTCCAGGAAACGGGCGATCGAACGCTTCGGATTCACCAAGATATTTCAAGAGAAAGCTAACCAGTTGGATGTATTCGACGAGACTGGGACTGCTGAAACGATCAAAACTGTCCTGCAGACTGGAAGAGATGGGTTGGTGGCAACACTAGGAGTCACTGGAAGCGGAAAGGTAGTCACCCACTGAACGAGCGACTCTATCTTACTAACAATATGTGCAGAGTCACACAATTTTGGGATCGAAGTCGCAACGAGGCCTTACTCAAATGACACTTGACGTCTTGTTTAGGTCGATCGGACAGAATATTCGGCGACCCGACCATCCAGATCTTCCCACTGACAGTGGACTTCTTGCCTCGCTTCAAGCATCAGACCCAGCCGAATCCCAAATTTCATCCGCAATTACCTTCTTGGAGTCGATTTATGGAGATGGTGACCGGGCCAGGCTATCGCGAGCGCAGACACCCATGTCTAGAGCTCAAACCCCCATGCTGGTAGGCAATTATTCCATCGAGCTTCCCAGCTCTTTTCCATCATCTTCCCTACAAATGGATGCCGCAAAGTTGTCAGGACTGAACTTCGTGCCTGGCCAATTCACCGGTAGCCCTGCCCCCAGACGGATTCTACCCATGGCTCTCGAGGTTGAAGGTAGCCCGGAAAAGGAGCGGTGGTATCCCCCCTCGAAAGTTCCCCTATTTTCACGGTTGAAAAGTCCAAGGAGGTCCTCTGCTAAAGCAATTTGTGTAAAGGAATCGACCATATATCACTCTCGGCGGCCTCAGCTTCCGCGCCCAAGTACTCTAGCGCAACAGCCCGACGTGTCATCATTCACGGTAGACATTGACCCCAACACAGACTATGTTGTACTCATCTCCATGTATGAGGTGTACAATGACCGGATTTTCGATCTACTCTCGAATGCAACATCACCCAACGCGCCTGCAATGTCAACGCGTCAAGGAGCGGCGCTTCAAAAAGGTCTGCTCAGGCGGCCACTTTTGTTCAAGAACACTGAAATGTCGCACGATCGAAAGGTGGTGGCTGGGCTTCGAAAGATTGTCTGTGGGAGTTATGATGAAGCGATGATGGTGCTCGAGACAGGTCTTATGGAACGACGAGTGGCTGGAACAGGCAGCAACAGTGTCAGTTCTCGAAGCCATGGATTTTTCTGCATTGAGGTCAAGAAGAAAGTTGAAACACGGGGTTATGGGTACGGAATGCCAACATGGACGGGTGGGACCATGTCAATTGTTGATTTGGCAGGGTCTGAGCGAGCGAGAAATGCTAAAACCACGGGTTCGACACTTGCTGAAGCAGGCAAGATCAACGAGAGTTTGATGTACCTGGGACAGTGCCTGCAAGTCCAGAGTGATTGCCAACAAGAGGGTAGCAAGCCGATTGTACCATTCCGACAGTGCAAGCTGACGGAGTTGTTATTTTCAAACTCCTTTCCGACATCGAACCACAACAGCACATGTCGACCACCGCAGAAGGCCGTGATGATTGTGACAGCCGATCCCCAAGGAGACTTCAACGCGACCAGCCAGATTTTGCGATACTCAGCACTTGCACGCGAAGTTACAGTGCCCCGAATCCCTAGTGTTGCCAGTGCTATATTGGGCAATGGATCTCAAACAAGACCAGGTACTGCATTGCACAACGGACGTCACACACCACAGGACGGTTATTTCAACGCACAGGAGTTAGAGCAGGCAACGAATGAAGTCGCAAGGCTAGCGGAAGAATGTGATGCCTTGGTGATCCGGCTCGCGGAGGTGGAAATCAAGCGAACGGAAGCTGAATTGAAGCTCCAAGCCACCGAGGAGAAACTTGAGGTGATGGAGCAAGAAGTGCGAGATGAATGTTGGACTGAGATGGAAGAACAGATGGAGGAGGAAAAGACGAGGTGGCGGAAAGCATGGGAACAAGAAAAGGTGCGGACGGAGGAGTTCCTGGACGACAAACTGGACATCCTACAAAAGACAAAACAGATGACGATCCATGAAGACAAGTCGGCAGATGCTGTGGTTGCGGAACTGGAGCACGAAAATGAGAGACTCCGCGCGAAACTTCGAGCATTGGAACAAGAGCTGCAAAGTCGAAGTCCGACCAAAAAGGCACGGACAACAAAGAAATCACCGACGAAGGGATCGGTGTTGCAGGAGGGATCGAATGTTAATATTGCGACGAATCCATTCCTTGCGTCACTTCGAGCTCGAGACAGTGAGACGACAATCAAGGCGAAGGCGAGTAAGGAGAGTCTGAGTATGTGTGATGTTTCACCACGAAAACTGTCCCTGAGGAGCTCAAGCGCCACGCGTGAGGGAGACGGGGACAGGGATGTTGAACAACAGCCAGCAACAGTGAAGAAGCAGAGGAAGTTGACGACGCGGAAATGGGATCTGGGGAATGTTGACGACTTTTGAGGGCAGCACTGAAGGCGTATGTGATCTGACCTGGCCCATGCAAGGCGTCTGATGTTGATATATAGAGTCCGTTGAAAGACAAGGAATTGAACCTACCAGCACTGGTGGTATGTACGGAGTAATTATAGATGCCTAAGATTTCGCCGTGTATTAGTTAAGCACCGTCCCTGGAGAATCTCGGTTCAAGGGGAATTAACGCCTATCGGCTTCGCTTTTGTGGGTCTAATGGGCAGTCGGTTAGTGATCACCTTAGCCAAACCAACATGCCCGAAGACTTTCCACTTAGCAGCCCCTGGTCTCCCCGCAAGCGCCGAAAGGCCAAACACCAACCACCATGATTTCATCGTCCTTAGGCGACCTTTAACCCGTTTTAGGCGTGACTCGGCGGGGCTCTCGGGACGGCCAGCAGCTGCAAAGGCCTGGACATGCTTGAATCCTTGCAATTGTGGACACAGTGGATCTTCGAAATCTGACGTGGCTGGGATTGAATTGTTCCATTCGGTCAATCACTCCATCCTCAACTACTTCCCATCTCGTCTCTACAAACCACCTCCGTCACCTTCACCACCCCTCCATCTGCTTCCTTCTGCTCACCTGTTCGCTCATTCTTCGTCTCTGTGATTCAGGTGCTCTTCTCTTCCTTCTCAATCCATGAGCCGTGATCCATACCATGCTCTCTGTCGCTCGTTATCGCCATTGACTAGCTACTTGTTCTCTCGATATCCCGGCCATTTGTGCCCGCAGCTGAGCTGAGACCTATCGACACGGACCTATCTATTCTATCCACTCTGCCTATATTTCTATACCCACAGCAAGAGCACAGACAAACTCTCAGTAAAGAGCTCTCTCGCACCCTCACCTCGCTTTCTCGCAAATGGCACCTACCATCGCCGCCACTGGCTCCGTGGGTAACCAGCTCCTCCAACTGTTCTCCCGCTCTTTTCAATCTATGTCTTCGCGAGCTCTGGACGACGGGAGCCCACCACCCCTTGCCTCTGTCTTCGCGACAATCATAAAAGACGCAGGGCACCTCACCCGCCGCGCCATACGGGAAGCCCTTGGCCCCCGGACATCCTCAGCCAACGAACCCGTATACCTCACGTCACCGCCGTCTCTACAAAAACGCCAAGGGGTTGTCCTCGCCATCCCCACCACCTATGCAGGCCTCAACTCTGGCCCTGCGCCTGGTGCTGTTGTGGGCATAACCTTAGGCGCAATAGCAGGCTTCATCGTCATTTTGTACATCATCCTATCCGCCATCCGTCTCTCTGGATGGAACCAGCGCGAGGAGGTGATCGTGGAAGAACACCATCACCGACGCTCGCACGGCCGCTCCAGGAGCCGATCCCGCGCCATGACTGAAGTCAGCAGTCCACGGCGTGAGCGGATCGTGCGAGAACGGGAGGACAGAGTGGTGGTGGAGGAGCGGCACATGGAGCCTGATAGCGTCATCGTCGACGAGGAGGAAGATGATGTTGTTGAGGTCATCGAGGAGCATTCGCCCGTGCGGCCGCCCAAGAGGGATCCTCCTCGACGTAGCGGCTTCCGCACGGTCGATCCGGCCGAGTTGGGTGGTGGAGGTGCTCCCAGGCGGAGTCTGCATAAGCGATAATATATGGTTCAACTTATGTCTATTTGCTGGGCCCGCTCTACAGACGTCCGCCCTATGTCCTGAAATTAGCCTTGGTCTGTTTTGAAGCGATGGCGTTAGTTTGGGTTGGGAATTGTGCTCTATATCTGGTGGACATGCTCAGTCGCTCCAAGTTGTCAAGCATTAAGAGATGAGGTATGTGGAGGTGAAGCCATGTGTGTCAACAAATGAGGATTTCAACGGAGGCAGATTTGGTTTCCAATTTCACGTGTTCTATCTGGACGGATCGAATGCTGGAGCACAAGCAGAGCAGAGGATATAATGGCCAAAAATCTACCCTTGGCTTTTTCATTCCAATATCATAATCACATTCACAATGCTCATGTCATGGTCGCCGTGCCAGCCTGTTCCCTCTTTAAGCCTCAGGTGAAACATCTGCTTGACTATCCTCACAGACTATCACGAGCCCCTATCACCACCTTCGTTCCTCCCCCCTCGCATCTTCACCCTCAACAACGCCTCCGCATTTCCATGCGCGATCAACTCGAGCCCCTTCTCGTCCACAAGCTCGCTCTCCTCCAACTCCTGCATAAGCCTGACTCCATCCTCGTTCCTGGCAAACGGATAATCCACCGAGAATAACACATGCTCGATCTTGGTGTTCCGCAAGATACACGCCATGGGATCGACACTCCAGTTCCCACTCGTTGTGATCCACAGATTCTCATCGTAGACCTGTTGGAAACTTCGCTGGCCTGGGGCCCACCGCACGGACAGCTGGTTGATGCGCGCCAGCATGAATGGCAGCATTTCACCCATGTGGCCGACGATGAGTTTTAGCTTTGGCAGCGTGTCGAAGAGCCCGGCCGCGAACAACCGCAGGATGTGTGTCGCGACGTCCGAGTGCCAGCCGAAAGCGGACGCGGAGATAGATTGTGTTGCCGACAGGGGAAAGTTGCCTGTGTAGAGCGATATGAGCATGGGTTCGGTCGGCCAGGTTGGGTGCAAGTAGATCGGGACGTCGAGGGCCTGGGCGGTCTCGAAGAGAGGCAGGTATTCCGCCCCGTCGTAATATGCCCCGGTGGAGGAGTGGTTGTCGATCAGGGCGCCGACGAAGCCGAGCTCTTCAACGCACCGTCTGAGTTCCGCAGCGCAGGACGCGGGCGAGCTGACGGGCAGGACGGCGAAGCCGGCGAAGCGGTCCGGGTGCTGCGCGATGGCGTGTGAGAGCTGCTCGTTCGCGGCCCTGCATTCGCCTGCGGACAGGGAGCCTGGGGCGTGAGACACAATTTGGAGCGAGATGTTGTTGGCGTCCATGGAGGAGAGGCGGAGGGCGCCCACGTCCGATAGCTTTTCGCGCAACCCCGGGATGTGCTTGAACTGCTCGCCGTATTGCGCTGCTGTCGGGGAGGCCAGCATCGCGGCGGAGAAGAAGTGCTCCTCGAGGGAGACGAGAGGGGGGATCATGGTGGGCTGATTGCAGTGTCGTGATCGAGTTGACAGAGGGAAGCAGAATGGAAGTGGAATGATCCCTCAGACCTGACCTACCTTGGGTCTTGACGGTGGTGCATCAAGAGTAGATCAGGTCGTATATATGAGTTACTAGTCCATCAGATCGACGGATGATTCAATAATGTTTCTCGGAGTTGGAGACCCCGATCCGATATTCTGGCGAAATACCCAAAAGAGTAGTTGACCGGCAGTCATGGAGCTACCTGGAGGTGCCGTACGTGGCTACAAGTGCCCGTCTTCCGTGCAGCTGACTCGTAGCAAACACGCACATCGCAATGTCTTTCTGCATCTTCAACTTGTACAAGGAATACCAGAAAGAAAAGATATGGAGTATGGACAGGGCACAGCAACGAGTAAATGGTACGACGAAGCTCGACAGATGTTGAAAGTGATGCTGAGTCATCAGGTTTCTGCGCCGAGGTTGATATCCTTGGCACACGTGATCACCGTGGTTGCCAGCTCACGTGACTGCGAATGTTTATCCGGCCCGCCAAACGCTAAACCATAAGCGGCACTAACACTTATGCGCACGTGTTTCTCCCAACCTCAACGCACGAGGCAGTCCTCGCTCGGACTTTATCGGCCATAATGCCTCAGATGAACGGCTCATCGACATGACAAACCACAGCCTCCGATGAAGCCAATAACTATCTACCTGGTATCTCTTCAGGCAGACATCAAAGCATATCTCATTTCTTGCGCCAGGCTCTTTCAACATGGCCAGAGTGATTTCCTCACACTGATACGTGGAACTATCTTAGTATCCCTACCGGTGCTGCCATCATGGTTACCATCAATTCTCTACCCTCACTGCTCCCTGGCGAAGCCAAATCACATCATGTTGGGAATCCACCCACTGGATTTCAAAATCCATGGCCATCATTTCCCCATCAAAGTCAAGGTTTGATGAACGTATTCAAGACCCGGTTCTCGAAAGATAAGCCTCCGTTCAAGCCGGTCCCAGATCGATCGGAGCTTGTGCAGGTACAAAAGATCGACTTCGCCTTTCCCGATCCTGGGTTCAAGGTAACTTGGATTGGTCATGCCAGCTTCCTATTACAAACTTCAACCCCGGCTGGTGCATCCCGTGGGTTCAATATCCTATGTGATCCGCTGTTCTCTGAACGCACATCCCCGGTCACCTTCTTGGGTCCCAAACGATACAACCCTGCCCCATGTACGATACATGAATTACTGGACAATGTCGAAATCGATCTCATTCTGATTTCCCACAATCATTATGACCATGCCGATGCTGAAACCCTGAAGGCAATCTGTGCCCATCGGAAATCCAAGGTTCACATCCTGGTCGGGCTTCATAGCTCTCGCTGGCTGGTTGGACATGGCATCTCTCGATCCTGCATTACCGAGGTGGACTGGTGGGATCAGTTCGAAGTGCAGGTTGAGGACGTTGGTTCTGTGAAAATCACATGCACCCCGTCCCAGCACTTCTCGGGCAGAAGTCCTTTCGACCGTAACTACGACCTGTGGTGTTCGTTCGGCATCGAAGAACTGCAAGGCGATCAGAAGAAGTTATTCTTCTCAGGCGACACCGCATATCGAGCGATTGCGGATCCTAATCTCACTCATGAAGAAGAAGAGTCACATCCGGCCTGTCCTGCTTTCAAACAGATTGGCGATTTGCTTGGTCCATTTGACCTCGCGCTGCTTCCGATAGGGTTGTGTGAACCGAGGGTGTTCATGTCTGCGGTCCATGCTAACCCATGGGATTCCATTCACATACATCGAGATGTCAGGAGCAAGAAATCTATCGGTATGCATTATGGTACTGTCCGTGGAGGCCTTTCACAGTACTATGAGGACGTCAGAACACCGCCGAAAAATTGGAAAGAGGCCGCGGATACTGCAGGATTGAAATGGGGTGAAGAGATCGGGCTGGTAAACATCGGCGAGACTCTGGTGTTAGGTTGACCTGACGACAGATAGCCATATCAACAATTACCGCTGCAGGTACCGATACGAATCAGAGTGGTCTGATGATCCTCGAAGAATTATAAGGCGAAGTGCTTCCGTAGCTCACGTCCTTCTAGATTGAATGAGGCTTTTGCGCGGACAAGATCATCCTCAGAGTCCCATGTTCCCATGTCACACTAATTGCAAGGATTTTAGACGCAATGTGGTTGTTCTCTTGGTCATGTTAGCATGATTTTAGGGCGGCTGGACGAGTTCGGCCGGCTTCGTCCACGGCCAACGAGTTATACTGAGACAAAATACCTCAAGGGGAACATTGCAATTTTAAGTTTGTGGACTTGATGCCTTGGAATCGGCAAGTACGCAATATCGCCGCATTGGCTCTGTCTCATCTATATGTGTCCATGGCTGACAAGGTCGCAAAGTTGAAAACGTTGGTAGATTATTAATCATTGCCCCCGGACCTTGCACATATGCACATTCCGGGCGGTCCCCTCCATCAGGAAAAGGCTGGGGATAGTCCAGGTGGTCATCTGACTTTTGAAATTGTGCCGTTGATTCCCTTTTGTAACAGTGTCGATGGCCCATCAGCACCAGGCCACCCGCTGAACCTCCCCACGGGATTTATCCGCATTGCTTCATACTCCTGCAACCTTCGGGGTTAAGCACTTTAACATGCTCTAGTGGCCCACTAGCCCTGCCCTAATTTGTGCTAGCTCGCCTTGCCTCGTAGACTAGCCCCAAATCGGGACTAGCCTGTAGCTAGTGGGTGGCTAGAATGCACAAGGTAGAGACTTGTACTAGCCCAAATTGCTCTCTCACTCAGCAACCGCCAACTATCTTACATACGATGCCCGTGGCATCGAACATCACGACGGATCTTCGAGACAACTGACTCGTTGACTTGCATGAGATAAATTGCCGAAAAACGCTGCTGCCTGTCGCAAAAATTGGACCCTGGTTAGCGAGATATTCGCCTTTTGGATAGCATCTACCTGGAACGCATGGTGTACTCGGTACACTTTTATGCATGCTGCCACCCATGGCATCATAAAAGCTAACTGCTGGAATATGCGTACTCCTCAGTATCATATAAGAGAGGAGTCTTCCACTGTTTTGCTGGACAGGTTCATCGCTCACTCAGGATTCGGGAATCAACAGCATCGGAATTTCGCCGTTCTGGTAGCGGAGTCCGCGCCAATCAAATAGTCAACGAAGTGAAGGACGGGAAACTGTTTAGCTGAGCTGACCACCCACGATTCTATTCCTCATTCAGCCCCATTACACACGCTTCACCATGATCAACTGGCTCATCACATTCTGGAAGGAGTCCATGCGCCTTCCAGCGCCTCCATTGACGGAGAAGAACCTGCCCGACCAAACCGGCAAAGTCTACATCATCACGGGTGCCAACACCGGAGTTGGGTACGAAGTAGCATCAATTCTGTACTCACACAACGCAAAAGTGTACGTCGCAGCACGCTCGCAATCAAAAGCCGAGACGGCAATCGAGTCGATCAAGAAGCAGCACCCGAACTCCAGAGGAAGCCTCCACTACCTGCACCTCAACCTGAGCGACCTAAGCAGCATCAAAGAGAGCGCCAATGACTTCCTATCCAAGGAGGACAAGCTGCACTGGCTCGACAACAACGCCGGCGTCATGATACCTCCGAAGGCCCAGCGCGGCGCCCAGGGGTTGAATCTCACCTATCAGACGAACATCCTCGGGCCTTTTCTCTTCACCAAGCTCCTGCTCCCCGTGCTCAAGCGCACAGCCGAGAGCGAGCCCAAGGGCACCGTAAGAGTAAGCTGGGCTGGAAGTCTCGCCGTCGTGCTGCAGTCACCTCCCAAAGGTCAGAAATGGAAGGCCGATAAGGATGGCAACGAGGGCCTTGACGAATCTCTCCGCAATGAGGTTATTTACGGAGTCAGCAAAGCTGCGAATTATTACCTCGCGCATGAATTTGGGCGAAGATATGCCGACGAGGCGGTCATGCATAACGTGAGTCTTCTTGCTCCTTTCTCGAGTCTCAAGTATTTGCACTCATCATGTTGCACTGGACTTCTGCCGTGAAAAGTCCAAAAACAAGAAGTCATACTTCAATGCGCTAATACTTTGTCTCTCTCAACACTAGTGCTACAACCCGGGTAACCTCCAATCCGACCTACAGCGGCACCTCCCAAGCTTATTCCAGTGGATGATGAACAAAACGGTTCTATACCCGCCGATCTACGGCGCATATACGGAGATCTACGCGGGACTCAGCCGCGACGAACCGGCTCTAAGCACCAAGCAGGGCACTTACATCGTCCCCTGGGGCAGGAAATTCGGTACAAGGAAGGATCTGGAGGAGGAGATTGCCAAGGGTCCAGACGGGGAGCCTGCTAAGTTGTTTGACTGGTGCGACCGGATTACCCGTGATTATCAGTGAGTGGGTGAGCGGGTGAGTTGTTGCCATGTCCCTATTTAGACATGACTTGGTCAAGGTGGGGAGATCGAAAGGCGATAGCCGCTTAGTGCCAGCTGTAAAGGATCGCTGAAAGCGGACAACTGGTGCGTTCTTAGTTTACAATACCCCAAATAGTCAGATGGTTCATGGTACGGTATTCCGTTGCGAAAAGTCTTAACCTGGAGGCTGAAACTTGGATAATATTACAATAACATGACGTAGCTAGCTTCGAGACGGCAATGGACCCCGGAGTGGAGACGTCTAGAAAGTGAATTGCATCAACCCCGGATTCAGCACCAGCGGCATAAGGAAATGAAACGCGACAACGGTACTCAGTGCCGATGTATGATAAAACCGTGATCTTAGACATGACGGACATCTTGGATGCGATAAAGCGGCAAAATAAGGGGGTGAACGGCCCTCTATTGGACCAGTACCGGTAGGGGTGGAAGATCAGCTCCGAGCAACCGTAGGCATATTTTCCCCACCTGGAGAGCTCGTCGTAGACAGTCAGAGAAACCCCTTCTTGAAACCCACCACCGTAGACCGTGGAGAATCGCAAGTCGTAGCCCTTCGACTGCAGCCGTAAAGCCATGTCGAAGTCCTCGGAAACGGTCTCTTCGGACCAGTACTTGTCCACTCCAGCTTGCTAGTAGGAGATATCTTGTAGAGCACTCCAGCTATAGATATCAGTCGGCTCTATGAGCGATCAGCTCCGCGATTGTTATATATCTTAGCGTAGAAAAACATTGCGCCCAACGAATAGCGCCACATCCCCATTTTCCACCGCAAATTGGATTGCGGTGTAGACCAAGTTCGTGAAGAACGTGATGCCTGCTTCGAAAAACGATGTCGTGACGTTCATAACACCAGACGAGACCAGCAATTTCCAGTGAGTAACCATGTAGGCTCGAATAATATGGTGTAAGACTCACATTGAATGATGGCGACATTCGACTTGACTGTGATGGCTAACTTGACATTCAGAAGCTTGACTTGGTCGTAAAAGCCTCCCGTCCGAAAGAGAAGGTCTTCTGCATATGAAGTCATTCTTGCTTCTCTCCAACATCACATCTTGATCTTCGAGAGTGTTGTCGCTCCAGAGTTTTTCCAGTTGACACTGATACAGATATTTTGACATTATGTCATTTCGAAAGGCCTCCGATGGTTTGACAGCTTCAGGATATTCAGAATCGACATCGGAGATAAAAGAGGTTTGTGATGGTGATCTGGAGTAGAGTGAAGGGGAGAGCGTGAATTGCGAGCGAGCCAATGTAATCTCCTCCATTGCAAAGCTGAGTAATGCACCACTTATCACACGTTGGGCTGCTCAGATTGTTTGCATAGATTGGTGATGGTCTGGGAAAGACTCTCGACCATACCTCGCAGTCGGAGAGCTCTCGATGAAGAGCTTTGGAAATGCAGATACTCAGGGAAAGACGTTTTGATTCCTGGGTGTTAACACTAAATATAGCGGGATACATATTTTTCGACAGATTTTCAGGTAGCCGTTGTGGTAGCCTCTCTCCGCCCAAGGAAAATCCTTTTGGGGTGTAATATTTGACGACTCGTAATTTCCCACTTTAGAAATAAAAGCAGTACTGTTAAAGAAGAGGTCTCAGCCCAAGTGAAGCGTGGAAGCATATCTTCCAGGTATGTAAAAGTTTAATTGCTTGTCTCAGTTTTGAGGAAACGGAGCGAAGGCGACTCCTCCAGCAGGATTACCCTCGACGTCGATCAAACTCTAGAAGAATAAGCACAGAGGTTATAGGGAGCTCGTGATAGCCAAGGACTCTTCCGAAGATTGCAAACTGCGCAAAGAAACTGTTACACAGTGTATGGTAGGCACAAGGGCCGTGATGTGCGTGTAATTATCTGCATAAGAGAAATTTAAGGCGATGTGGAAGAGGGCGTTTGCTATCGTTTTTGGCTCAGAATGAAATCTCATTTGTGGCGGACCCGACAGTGCTCTTGCCATTGAAATTTTGGCCGAAGCTGGCATAGACTGCTCAGTTCGCAAAGAAGGGCACCGCAACACCAGTGCATCTTATGATCTGGATATCAATGTAAGCACTTACAATGTGCTTGACTGTTCAGTAGTGTAACGTCAGTCATAGTGATAACACGCCTTATGCTGGGTACTGTGTTGCGGGTCTCTCCCGGTATCTGGTGAAAACCATCCAAGTCCTCCGCAAGCACTAAGCACAAACAACACACCATCGAATAAGATCAAGCACCGGTAGGCTGATTCTTTTCCCTTGTCTATAGAATTGCCACCAACGATTAACCCGCTTATTGGCCCAGAGATAATGTACCCCAGGCCTCGATGGAAAGCCAGCAGACCATATACCCATAAAGCAGCATTTGCATCATTAGCACTTAGCATACTAGCGAAGCGAGCGTAGAGCACGTTGAAGCCACCAGCGAAGAGGCCGTAGACAACCGCGAAGCCCAACAAGGGCCGGAAAGTCCGTCCCAAGGAGCCAAAGTGTACACACAGCGACCGCAGTACATATACTCGATACAAGAAGCGGTATATAGACACTTATTCGATCTGATGCGAATCTAAACACTATTTGGCCGATGATAGTGTTCAAGTTCATGGATGTGAGCAGAAGTATTGCTTGGTGGCTTGGTATCTGAAGACTATGTGCGTATGTTTGATAGTGCTGGTTAGCGTAGTTTTAAATCATGGCGGTTGCTAGAAGAACAGATCAGCGAGACCTCCAAGGTAGATAGACAAATGGTATGTCGTATGCTACGCCCTAAAACAAACTTGAAGATACGATAAGCCAGAATAATGGTTTTTTGAGAATACCCCATTGTCTTGGCACAGTCTTGTGGTAGTGGCCTGACAGAGGTGCTCTCAAGAGTGGCAATACTGGTCCCACGACGACGAGCTAATAGAAACGTTAGCAAGAAGTGCTGGGATCAACCGTTACTCGTGCTACCCACAGCAGCAATAGAAAAAGCCCTTAATGTTGTTGTGGAACCGTAACAAAGTAGTGACTTTTCCAAAATAATCGGCAGAACCATCCCTCCCAGACCGTTGGCGGCAAATCTGAAAGATTATCAATACTCCAGACCTTCGTGCCAGAACATATGACACTCACAATAGTCCATAAGCAAGACCTCTATTTTCCACGAATCATTCATTGAGTATGGACAACAATGGATAGTAGAGAAGTAAGAAGCCAGCCCCGTATAAGATACCCTGTGTTACGATGATGTGCCATACTTGTGTTGAAAAGCTGGCCAGGCAAAGAGCAAGGCAGTCGATACCGAGTCCGACACATACCATTGATTGTCGTTTTTCCTTGAATGCGGTGGTAAGGGCAGTCGCTAAAGGGGCTCCGATAAAAGGGATTCCCTGTATCATCATCAGTCTAATAGTTAGGCAGGAAGATAACTTGCTCACAATTGCCAGCATTCCTGCAGCTGGATGGTAGGCATTCTCGCCGAAAGCATCAGATATGCTGTAGAAAGATTGAAAGGTACCGAATCTAAGCACGAATCCTACGGCTTCATAGTTAGTGTTTGGCCATGCGCAATCGACAAGTGGATAATGTATATACCCCATAACACGGCTTCGATGATAAATGCTGCAATTAGAAATTGGTATCAGCCTCACCGTAAAAGCCATAGAGGCTGCGGAGTGCCATTAGACGACTCGAGTTGAGTAATTTCCGTGGCCGCCACTGATGCGGCTAATTTTCCACGCACACTGAAGCAAAGGATTAGCGATTTGCCATAATACCTAAGTATGTAGCAAAACGATCGAAGGGAAAAGAGAATTGTCAATAACAAAACTTCGCCATCAGAGACACTGCAACTCGGCTAGGTACCCCAGAAGGACCTTGATTAGCCTGCCGCGTGAAAGGACATCGATGCATACCACAGCCCGTGGCCGAAGATTCCGGAGCTGATGGCCAAGTTATGCCTTGAGCCTCGTCTACATATCTCGACTAAGATAATCTTCAAGCTAGCAAGGCTTGAGAGTCCAGCCTTCTTGCTTGATTGCCTAATAACCCTGAACTGACACATCAGCCAGCCCAATATGAAACCATCATGTACGACGGTGTGCACTGGCTGATCATTCGGCCTTGGTCGTGTGCGGCTGAAAGTGGCTTGTCGTTGAAAGGTGCCTAGGCCCAACACTAGTACGTGGGCGTACCTTGAGTGGAAACTTTGGGCTCAGAATGTGGATCGCCGCAAGGATAGATTTGTTCACGCATCTAGCCTTCGGCTCGACATGTATTGACCAGTGAAGTTTATTGACGCTTTAGGGAAGTGATACTTGAATATCACTGCCCAAGGAGGATGAGCCTCAAATATAGAAATTTGGAAAGGCCCCCCGCTGCCCATATACTTATTGCTTATGAGGTGTAATACCGCGGCTGCATATCAAAAACCATGACGGTCTTTAAGAACAATACCATGGCCAAGCCTGGGCCAGTATTCAGTGAGATCTCGTTCAAACATGTCAGTGAGAAGGAGGTGAGAAATGCAATAAATGCTTTCAGGTTGGTGTTGACGCAATTTACTGCTACTGTCCTTACTCACAGATTAGAGCATACCGCACTAGCAATGAGGAGGAGTTCGTTTCCCCACGCCTTCGCCATTTCCTGAGCCTGCCACCTGATCCACAGGAAGCTTTGTGTCAACAACCTATCTCGTGTGTGGAGAACATCAAGCGGGTTGGTGCTGCCGTATATGAAAATTCCAGACTGGCATTGTCTATCGCAGACTATGGCTCAGGCCTATTATCTTGTCTAACTACGGACAAAGGAGGTCGACCGCACACTAACATCGAGAATGAGGATGCCATCGTACGCTCTACACTACGGCAACTATATCGTGATTTCTCCCAAGATGGTTCACAAGAACGCGGCTTGTGCCACAAGACCATAATTCAAGACCTGGCCCGAGTGTTTGCTGGAAGAACGGTTGAGGAAAGGCAACGCATCTTGGTACCAGGTGCAGGGCTCTTGAGACTGCCACTATCCCTCCAACTCGCAGGATACGAAGTTGAAGCCAATGAAGTCTCGCACCACCAACTGCTGGGAAGCTTATTCATGTGGAAACACAGCTAGAATGACCCTCAACATACACTCTACCCATGGGCATTGAGTTTCTCTAATCACGTTCGCTGAGTCGACCAATTTGCATCGGTTCTAATACCAGACGTCCAAGCTAAAACGTTACTGACTCGGACTGCACGCGCTGGCACATTAACGATTAGCATGAACGACTTTATTGTCGAATACTCAAACCCTCCTACAACAATGCTTTTGATGCAGTAACAACTCTTTTCTTCATCGACACCGCCCGCAACTTACTGGATTATATCACTGCAGTCAATCATTGTCTCAAACCTGGCGGAATATGGATCAATATTGGACCACTTCTCTGGAACTGTTATGAAAATGGTCCGGCTGGACGACAGGAGGGCGATGTTGATGATGACCTCTCTTGCAAGGCACGACACCGCCTTGACTCTAGTGATCTGAAAGACTCTCGCCCTCAGATGCTAGAATTCTCTAATGATGAGGTCCTATGCGTCCTTGAGTATTTCGGCTTTGTGGTCGAAGTCCAGAACCCCGACATTGGACGGGCAGGATTTATCGCCAACCCCAGGGGTATGTTGCAGAACACGTATCAGCTATCACACTGGGTTGCTAGAAAAGAACTTTAAGAAAATATAATCGACTCGCTGGCTACATTCTCATAGTAGGATAGATACGTCCGGCCTTCAAATGATATGCCCTGGCCATAGAGCCATCAACTCTTGTCTAAACTACTATCATTTGCCGTGGCCTGCCGGAGACCAAGTGCAATGTAGACCTTGATAGTCCCTTGAATGCCTGGGTGAATAGAGAAATCTATGAATATGTCGGCAAGTTGGAAATCGAGAAACCTCTAAAAAGGATTGCTATTCTTATAAATTACGAGCAGATGCCGAGGCGCAGTCGTTCCATTGATCAAACTCGGACCCTTTTGCGGCGAGACCTCTCCGACGAGTGCCCCACAGTCTTGGCCAGAGGAGCTTCGGTTTAATTTAGGTGAATTTCACCCTAGTAACCTCCGGAATTGCTCTTTTTCGCAGAGGACGACCTATCGCAGCGAATACAAGTCTTGCTAGTCTAGACTTCCGCAGTGATTTAGCTTTGATGTCCTCCTCACCTTATAATATGTGATAGCAACAATTCTGATAGGAGCCACCAAGGATAAATAACAATGCGGCGAAACATAAGTACACCCAGGTCCAGACAGAAAAGTCGTCACCTTTTGGGTGCTGCTGCAGTAGCATGTGAAGCATGCCGAAAACAAAAGGTGAGTACTCGCTGCGAGACATTTCGATCAATCTGAAGCTGATTGTTGCAGATGCGCTGTGTTGGTGCTGACAACCCGCCTTGCATACGGTGCGCTAAAGTGAATCGCAATTGCGTTGTCCGAGACTCGCAAGGCTCACTTAATGCTTTATCGCATTTGATTCAATCAGATGACAGTGCAACCCCCAGTCTCCGTCCATTGAAAGCACTAGCCCACTTCAATAACTCGTTAGAAGTGTGTACCGGCAACCCCGAGTTGTCCATTAACTCACGAAGACTCGAAGCTGAAAGCTCGAGTGGTTTCCAAACAAGCCTTCCACGATGGACAGTTGATAACATGACACAGCCATCGAGGCATGTTAAGATAATCAATCTTCCATCTGTGTATATGAACTCGCCACTTGGCACCATAGATGCCCAGTTGAATGCCAGTTCAGCACCGGACCACCTTTTGCAACCTGAGGCCTTAGTTCAATCTTCCTCATCTGATCCAAACTCATCTTCATTACGATCTGAAATCCGACAACATGATCTGCTATCTTTACTGCAGTTGTGAGTTAAGCCCCCCTGTATTTAGATGCTGCCCTGCATGCTGATCAGTTGTTGTGCCTCAGTTTTCGGGAAAAGGTGGTCCAAAATGTTCTTTTCATAGCGCCGCAAGATCTTGAAGACCTCCCCGACCTCATCCATACAAAGCTTGAACTTGCGCACTGCATTGCCTTCACTACCGCCTTTTTCGTTCCAGGCTATGGTCCGCTCCGTGTTTCGCTGACGCCACATGTACTAAAAATCGTCAGACGCAACCACTACGTATCCCGACGGAGTGATGAGGACATGTGGACGCTCCTGCAAGCTTTGGGAATTCTTTACCTGTACGCTTCACCCATAGATGCCGAAGGCTCTGAATCATCATCACCGTATCACCCTGAGCTGAGCTTTCGAGTGTTGAAGCCTCTAGTAGAGTCACTAGCTGTCTATGCTTCAATACATCGATCCCATGAAGAAATTGCTAGAAGTGTCACTCTCTCCACACCTGAACTCAGCAAGAACTATGCCTTACGCCGCTACCTGTTCTGGCTGTGGCTCTTTACATCCTCTCAGCAGTATTCACTAATTACACGAACACCTCCAACAATTTCTGAGGACAGCACGATCAAATCCGCCCCGATGCTGCTGCAAAACATCCAAGAAGATGCCTTCATTCGCAAAATTCTAGCACAAGTCGATTTGTATCTTCAATGGGCTAAAGCAGGCATTGAATACCCCGACTTGCGTGAGTGGTGGAGTTCTCCTCAGAGTGAGCCGGATGTTGCTTCTACAGTGGAGATGCTCGTTGGGTTCGACAAGATTTTGCTTGACTGGCGTCAGAAATGGTCGCTTGTTGAGCATGATGTTTCAGCAGGTATGAGCCCTGGTCGGTTCAATAATACTACGGTCGAGTCGCTGTTTCGATATGCGCGCTTTCACATTAGCACTTATGCAACAAGAGCCTTGTACAAGGCAGTGACAGAGAGTGCACAGGCCAGTGCGCCAGCTTCGCGACTTGTAGCGCTGTCGCCTCAGCTCACGGAACTCTTCTCAAGATCTGTAGAAGCAGCCGCTAGTTGGTGTCGGTTTTTCATTGATCTTGATCCAGTTGCGATCGAGACAGCAAGATATGTTCCTGCTATCAACTTTACCAAAATCACCTTTAGTTGCGTGTTTGTTATCATGGCTTCAGAAGTGCTTGCAGGCCCGGATCTCAGTCTTGATCATCATATACAATCTGTGAGAGAGGCGGCCTTATGCATGAGAGAGCTGGCTGTGGACGAGAGAGCCCCTCCAAGAATTTATGCAGACAGAATTCTACAGAGATTACAAGAAACAAACACGACCCGGCTTCTAAACGCTATACGAATCGTCCCTCATGCGACTGCCTCAGAGATAAGAGACCCAGAGATGGACAATCGCCCCCATCCAGCGGGCGAACCAGACAATGAGGCTCTCCTCGCGCCGGCAGGAGTTCTTTCGAACCTCCCAATCGAGGGCCTTGAACGCTACTCGACTGCTGATCTTGGCTTTGGTTTTTCTGATCTCAATGTTATTCTCGAAAACGATGAAGATGACATTTTTAATTTTGACAAAACTTGGGTCTTCTAGAACTGCTTCCCGGCAATCAGTTCAGCATATGTTCATACATTGTAGCATAACATCACATATTTATCACCGGATGGCTCACTCAGACTGTAAAAGTGGCAACATTGTCCAAGTTTTGGAGCACGGGTGATGTCGATCTATTTTCAGATCGAGGATCAAGGCATATCCCTCTGCACTTATGATTATGATGTATTTTCTACTGCTCTCCATGTGATCAGTGGTTACCACGTCTGACGTGTGCACCTACACATTGAATTCTAGAATCTAGACCGCGATGTCGTCTTCAGGACGAGGTTTGTAACTTGCCACAAATGGCTCGGGGGGCCATGAAACAGCTTCGGTGCTAAATGCAAAATTGTGGTCTCCAGACCCAAGTTCGATCTCCTGGCCTTCAATTGAGACGACTGCACTAGTATTAGGAGGCACAGTAATTGATAATGTTTGGAGCTGAATGTTCCAAGAGCATCGCACCAGCCCGTATGGGCCGTCGAAACTGATATCTGCCCACCTGATATTTCCTCCAGGAATTGGACTTATTCGTACCCTTCTCCAACCAGGCTCTAGTGGAGATATACCTCCGACAGTGGTGTGGAGCCAGTCTGCGACTGCACCCAGTGCGTAATGATTGAAACTTGTCATCTGGCCGGGGTTAATATCTCCGGTCGGTAGCATACTATCCCACCTCTCCCAGATTGTCGTTGCACCCATGGTGATAGGGTACATCCAGCTAGGACACTTCTTCTCAAGTAACATTCTATATGCCAATGAGGATAGCCCGACTTTCGTCAAAGCATGACAAATAACCGGTGTGCCAGCGAACCCGGTTGCGATACGGAAGCCTGCGCTTCGCACGGAGCGGTCAAGGCTCTTTTTCGCCATCGGAATCTTGTCAGGCGGGAAAAGATTATAGTGAAGTGCAAGTGCAACGCCAGTTTGAGTGTTCCCAACTAGTAACCCAGCGGGAGTCACATACCTGTGCTGGAACTTTTCCTTCAACAGAATAGCATCTTTTGCGTACTTTGTAGCCTCCGCGTCTTTTTCCATTGCGGCACATAGCTTGGCAAAGACTTCAGTCACATGGACCAAGTAGGCATCAGCAACAAGAACACTATCGGTCCTGCCATATGCTGGTTCCTCTGGGGGAGCGACTGGATCCAGCCAGTCTGCGAGTTGCCACCTGTCTGGGTTCCACAGTCCTTCGACTCGATCGACCCCCTGTTCAAGCCAGGAAAGCATACTGTCGAACTGCCGTTCCAAGAGGTCTTTGTCACCACTAAATTCATACAGAACATCAGGGGCTAAGACTGTGACATCGTCCCAGACAGCCTGTGGGAAATCCTGCCAATTCGGCGGAGCAACGTTTGGAACGACGACTGGTGGAACTCCGTTCTTCTGCTCAGATGCAACGTCTTGCAGCCATTCTCCCACCATCCCAATTGTATCATAAAGGAACGATGCCGTCCTGCAAAATACCTGGAGGTCTCCAGTCCAACCAAGCCGTTCGTCTCTTTGAGGACAGTCGGTTGGGACGGACAGAAAGTTTCCTCTCATTGACCATATCACGTTCCGATGTAGCTGATTGACTGAGCTATTGGAGCAATGGAAGAATCCTCTCCGTTTCATATCTGTGTGCATGACAAGTGCAGAGATATTTTCCAATTGTGGCTCCCAGCCGTCGATCTGGACGTACCGAAATCCATGAAACGTAAATTTCGGTGTCCACGAAAAGATACCGTTGCCTTTCACCGTGTCAACGCATTTCGCTTCGCGAAGGGGGCGACTACCAAGCTCCCCATGCTCCATCACCTCGGCATGCATAAAGGTCACCTGGCCCTGTAATTCGAGGTTCCTCACCGCCAGCTTTCCTACTAGGTTTTGACCGAAATCGATAATGGTCTTGCCAGAAGTTGACTTGAAGACAGCTACAGCAGGCTTGGTCTCTGTAACCCTTACAGGGGGTGCCTCGGCTGCTACTAACTTTACCGATGGACGACTGAGAATCTTCACAGGCTTGTCATGAATCGAGCTCTCGCTGAAGTCATGAACCTCACCATCATAAATCTCAGACATAGTGACCGGGATAGGGCCACAAGTCCATGACTCATCCGTCAGCAGGGTCCAGTCCCCGATCTGTAACTGGGCCATGACCGCGATCTCATCTCCGTAATGGAAGCGTCGCCCTCCTTTGAATCCAAGTCGTCCGGCGTACCAGCCCTCAGCTGCTTCAATGTGGATCTCATTATTCCCAGCAGCTAGAGACGTCACATCCCATATTCGATAGTTCAAGCGCGACCGATAATTGGTCCAGCCTGGTGCCATCTCCTCATCGCTGAGCCGCACTCCGTTGATCCAAGCGTGAAAGACGCCGAAAGCAGTGATGTATAGCCTAGCATTCCCCTGGGGAATTTCAGGCAATATGAACTCCCTCCTGAAACAGAGAGGCTGTAGAGGGCCATGGGGACCAATTCGTTCTGCCGCGGCAATGAAATTTGCTTTGAACTCGGCAGGATCTAACAGTGCAGCTTCAACACTCGAGCTGGCAGACCAATCACTCCATCCCTCAAATTGAATAGAAGTACTCCTACCAAGGACCCGAACTCTTACACTGGCAAGTTCGCGTGATCTTAAATTTCTGAATGGCCACGGTACAAGAATAGATTCGCTTGATTCGACTGTCCGCGAGTAAGTCTCCGTCTCAGAGAACTTGACCTCGGCTTCATATCTAATTTGAACCCAGCTTGGTGCTGTTGAAGATTCGGTCTCGAATCTCCATGATATTCTTGGATCTGGACGCCCGAGTCCCAGACCGTTGTGATGGTGCTCAAATGTTGGGTTTGTCACAGTTGGTGAAGTCATGATTATCATAGTTAGTGACGGGGATTCTGGTTGAGATTGTGTTCTCCACGAGAAACAATTTTGTCGTTACTCTTCTAATTCATACCCTGATCGCTACTCGACCGGTGGGCTGTAACTTTGGGCACTAGCCCCACGAAGAATCGGTGTCTCTCGGTGTATTTGATTGCTCGAATCTAAGCTCGGGATATCTTACTGGGCAGACATTGAAGAACCTCGTATTAGATCAACTGATGTCCAACTATCCCCCCATCTTCGGAGCTACAACGAGCGAGAGTGATGCAGAGCAGCGTGCTCATGATGCCATTCGCCTTTGCCCGGACTGAATGTCTCGCCCCGTTTTCTACCGAGGAGCAGGCCAAGATCCGGAGGCCGGCCAAGTGACCTTCATAGTGTGGCGAAACAAGATATCGGCCGGCCTCCGGGTCTTGGCTCCCCAGCATTTTCTTCGCTGCATAACTATCCTCCGGCTTTCAAAGTACTTGGGGAAAACATTCGCAGGGATGTCGAGTTGTTGAAATGGCATAAGAAGGATTTGATGTTCCTTGTGATATTCTTCAGTCGCTTTCTCATCATCCATAACGCTAAATCTGTCAATCGTTCCAGTAAAAATGGTTCACTGGCCTCTAATTGGCGTTGCTATGGTGGCGGCGCAAGGTGGTTTTATCTATGGTCTCGACTCGGGTGGGCAAGACAGAGTTCTAAGATCGATAGCATGGTCGAAATAACACATTATAGGTATCATTGCGACCACTTTCGGCCACGATTCATTTCGTTTGGCCATGTATGGGCTGTCGAAGAAAAATACTAGTTTGCAAGGTACGAAACCAGCATATCTCTCCCGGGGCTTTCAGAGTTCATGCTAATTCCAAAAGGAGCCATTGTCTCCGTATACAACGCAGGTCAAGTTATTGGTGGATTTTCTGTCGGATACCTGGCCGATCGATACAGCCGCAAGTGGACCATCTTGCTGGCCGCGTTTCTCACCATTGTTGGATCAGTGTTTCAATTCGCAGCAGCCCATGTAGGAATGCTCATCGCTGGCCGCCTAATAGCTGGGATTGGTTGTGGGCAGATTCTTTCTGTGGTACCAATTTATCTTGCAGAAGTGGCCCCACCAGGTCGACGAGGTTTCCTTGTTGGCCTACAAGGCATGATGATTGCCATCGGTTTCGGTGTCGCCAACTGGATCGGATATGCAGGCGCCTTCGCCTCGGGAGACGCACAGTGGCGCGTTCCACTCGCAATGCAGATGCCGGTACCGATTTTGTTGGTTGGATGCTTATTCTTCGCACCTTACTCGCCACGATGGCTGATATTGAAGGATCGATATGAAGAAGCAAGGACAGTTCTCATTAGACTTCATCCATCCTCGGACCACGACTTTGCCAAGAAAGAGTTGGTTCAAATCGGCCAGCAAATTCAACTTGAACGAGAGCAAGGAAATACTGCCTGGTCCACTGCTTTGACACAAATGTTCGCGCCAAAATATGCTCGCCGTACACTTCTAGCTGCTTTCATCGTCACAATGGGCCAGCTCAGTGGATCTTCTGTCATCCAGAACTTTCAAAATGTTTTTTATGCTCAGGTTGGATTCACGGGTCGTACTTCTCTTCTCATCAGCGGAGTCTATGGTATGATGGGCATCATAGGTCAGATCATATACTTGTTTGTCGTGGCTGACCGATGGCCTCGAAGATGGACCTTGATTGGCGGCTCGATCGTACTCAGCGTGATGCTCGCCATTTGCATGGCTCTCAGTGCTCAATACGGCACGAAAGGCAACAACAATGAATCCGGTGCTCGAGCAGCGATTGCCTTCATCTTCATCTACTCGATGTGCTATGCAATCTTTTTTAACGCTATGATCTGGGTTGTCCCTTCGGAATTATTCCCACTCTTCCTACGCACTAAGGGTCTCGCGTTTGCTGTGTTGTCGAAGTCGATTACCGCAATTGTCTTGTCACAAATCACACCTCTAGCTTTAGCAAATGTGAGCTGGAGGTATGTTATTGAATTTCCAAGCGGGTCCTCCGACACGCTAATCTTCTGTCCAGATATTTCTCTTTGTTCATTGCATGCAATATGGCAGCCGCAGTGATATACTTCTTCTTCCTGCCGGAAACGGTAAGTCTATGAACTCCAGATGTTCTGTATGACATCAGTAGTTAGTACTAATTGTGCTATATAGGGTGGCAAGTCACTTGAAGAGATTGCAGCTTTATTTGGCGATGAGATCGCAGTGGAGAATATGGACGACGTTGACCCCAATTCAAAGGTGCTTTCAAAATCGACGCATATCGAGAACGAGACTGGAAATGAGAAGTCCAAGGTATAGTTGTCAATTGTCAGGCAACAGTACTGAAGGTCCTACTTTGGATCATTTTGGAGGGGGATTTCAAGCCAGTGTATATCAACTCCTTTACCCTGTCACAGGCTTTTCATCAATCATAAATGTTGACAGTGCCAAAATCACTAGCTTCAGCCCCACGGCATTCTCCTACACATTGCGGACTATTCCATGTCCACCTCGCATGTTACATAAATCCTAGGACTTTCACCATCCTAGGCAGGTCTAGTCTGATTTCGTCCCTTGATGATTGATTGGAGCTGGCAAGGTTTCGGTAGTCAAGCAGATCCTCCGATGACTACCAAACATCAGGCACCTCGTCCAGACAGAGTTTTCCACACCACAATTCTTGATTTGTGTGTCTGCTGAAAATTCCAGTAAGCCCGTTACTAGGACACGATAGGTGCAGAAGAGAACTCTGCCATTCATTTCGAATTTGGCTTACCTATTCAGAATCATTATAGCTGGGAATTTGGCTGACCAGGGTGGTGCTCCATGGCCACAAATGCATGACTTCCGTGCAGTCGTGGGAAGCTTACATGTGACGGAGTCATGTCACGTTGTTCAACTTGTACCAGGTTGGTATCACCATTTATTTCTGATCCAATCTTAAGCCTCCTCGTCTTGATATCATTTAGTTCTAGACGGTATTGCGTCTACGAAGAACATTCCGTGCTGAGCTCTCCTGGTAGTGACCGACGGTGATCGCGCAAGCGTTTGATTACAAGAAATCACAGTGGCCATCGGCTCCATGAGCGAGCAGAGACACTGCTCATCGGAGGCCAAATCCCAGAAGCCTGCAATCCTAATGGGCTCGCAATTCCAAAGTTGATAATAGATGGAATGGTTCGGGACAAGTTGTCGAAGATTTTTGGACCTAAATTCGAGTCAATTCCAGCGATATTCACCACTTTTTCAGAACTATTTAAGTCAAGATTCTAGTAATCTCGAAGCAACGTGTTTTAGACCGTTTAAGTTGTGGCATCGATGGAGACCCTGCAGGTTTCGCCCCTTTATGCTCATGCATCAATCTCCTGCTGCAACATCTCCCTCAAGCAGCTCAGAGCATGCAGACATCCATCTATATCATATTCAAGGACATCATTAGCCTACTTGAGTCCACAGGGTATCATCTGTCGCTTGAGCAGATTCAATGCCGACGGCTCGAAACCTTTTATGAGGTCGGGCACGGCATTTCTCCAGCTGCATCAATATCAATTGCGACATACGCGAGAATTGGCTTGTGCTCTTGGTCTACATGAAAGCTGGCGTCGGCCTAATAATAATGTGCATAGAAGCGTCCTGGTGGGGGAGGAGAGAAGGGCCTGGTGGGCCTTATTCAATCTTGATAGGTAAGATACTGTGGCCCGCTTCCCAGTTACTGTTATTCCTCAAATGCGGTTGCCACATATAATGATCTACATCTTCACCACTAACTTACATTTCAGGTTCATCAATTTGTAATGGAGATGCATTTTTCGCCACATAGGATCCACGAGTCAAAGACTTGCTTCCCGTCGATGACTCAATGTGGCTTGAAGATGTGTGGAACAGCATTCACTGCCTTTTTAGGACGGTAGAAACCATCGAGTATAACTAACAACGAATGTAGGATGTCCCCGAACCGGTCTATCTATCCTTAGGTACCGCATCTGATGTCGCTTTTGGACCATTTGTTGGACTGTTAGCTCAAGAATGTCAAGTTTCATACTTGGCTAGTCGTGTTCTACGGCACTGTCGAGATCCAGTATCTGACGGTCGATCTCATCAGGCTGAAGAAACAATATTTGAGCGCACCTTGAAGCCAATTGTACCCATTCTGATGGAGGAAGTATGCAAGCATGGTCTATACTGTTCAGCATTCCCTATCTGCACCAGGTCTGCTACCCACCATGTCAGAATCAGGACCCTTACTTCTAGCTAACACTATCCCAGTTCCACATTCGCGCTCTATAGCGCTGTTGTGACGAACAATCATCATGTCGACCAGCTGAATCAGCTTCGCGTTACGGATAGTATGAAATCGACATCTGTACGGGTTACGGACTTTTCCAGGCTTTGTTCGCCGATTTCGATGCTACTAACATCACCTTCATGTCACCCTTCATTCCACATAGCCTATTTGAAGCAGCGAAAGTCGAATGTAATCCCTGGAAAGAAACTAAAGAAGTGTTTTGTGATAAAAGGTTTGAGAGTCTAAGGACAATAATTGGCCAATTTAGAAAGTGGTGGCTTGTTGCGGGTACATTCATCCATTAGTTCGAGACATTCTCCGCATGCAATAACATTGCTTATTTAGAAAACTTTAGGACAATACTTGAATGCCCTTGCAAAGCTTGAAGACCCATGATGCATGATGCAGGGCAACATATTTGTCTTCAGTTGTTGATTCTAGGGGAAGCGTGCAGCAAGGAATCCAAGTATCCCGAGTCATTTTGATATTCCTCAATTCTGCCTTGAATTTTGCCTTGAATTTTGCCAATCCGACAATTTGTGCTATTTGCCTTCACCCAATGCCTCACCTGTATACCAAGAGAAAAATGTAGGTCTCTGGAGGGCTAGGAGAGCTTTTTCAAGTCTGACAGACTTAACCAATATCTCAAGAGGCACCAGCATTGCCCTTTGAATTTCATCAACCAAGCAGAGACTTGTTGAAAACTTCGCAATGTCTTCTTTTTTTGAAGTCATAGGCGTCCCCCAGGTCACAGAGATCCAAGAGACTGACCATTTTTCTCGCATACCAGGCTTGTTCCGATCGGTCTTCTATTGGAACCATGGCAGCAAAGATGAGTATCCATATCATCACTTCGATTGTTTTCCGCAAACCTGGAGCAAATAAATTTTTGTTCATCGAAGAGATAAGACTGTTTTCCATGGAAGGTCCATGCATACTCGGCACAAGGCTGAGATTCTGGAAATGCCTGTATGAGGGCCCTGTATCGAACAAGAAAAAGGAAACATTGAGATAATGTTCGAATATATTGGTAGCAAGCAGCGAGTTGCATATCTGGAACAGAGCAAAGTAATTCAGGTGACTGACAAAAAGAAGGTCGCATATTGCCCCGGCGCCCTTAAGATGGATCGTCGCGGCGTCAAGGTTTCCCTAATTCTTTTCGGGACTAATCAGGTGCCATAGGCTCAGAATAGCAGTCGCATTAGGCGGATTTGAAATAGGAAGCCACTTTCCTAAGGCTACCGTGGCTCGAAAACAGTACTGTTTGCTCTGATATCGACTGATGTGTGAGTTCCGTTCGGAGACAATGGAGAACACTTTTCCTAGGAGTGCGTACAGAACGAAGTTGTTAGCGAGATCTTCTTCGAGCATTGATATCGCAACATCGAGCAAAATGCTTCCGTACTGTAGGTCGATAAGCCCTCCCGACCTGTAAGCCCTGTCGTGGCTCGAAAATGGATTTTTCTGTAGGTATTTACAGATATGAGCATCAAGTGAGATTATGAAACCTTGAGCTGAGTTAGAATCGTGCTGCTGACTTATTTGCTCAGTTGATATCAGTCTGATGGTAAGAACAATTCGATCCAGCAGGGTCCGTGCATCCTCTCTTGCTTGAGGTTTGAGTGTTCCAAGGAAAAATAAAGGCAAGAAGGCGTTTTGAAGCTGAAAAAAAGTGCCACGGCGTAATACAAAATCCGTCGTTCCAAGAGCTCGGTGTATATTAACTTCTTCTAAAATTTATCCTCCTTAAATTCCACTTTCCCTCTCAAGGACCTCGCTTAGGAGACCAGTATCGGTATCATAGGCAAGACCGATGATATTAGTATGTTGTTTAATCAATGGGGACTTTTTGAGTGCCACGATGTCTCTAATACTTTTCTCAATCCTGCAAGCAATCGTTAGAAGTCACGCGCTTCCCTCATATAAGGGCGGATAGCTTACCCATCAGTAATCTCTCCAAGCTCCATTGATTCCACAAACCCCTTAGAGGTCGGATTCTGTTCAACAAGAGCTTTTCTGATGTCGTTATTGTGAAAATGAGTCATTCCACAATCTGAGACAAATTAGTTTAGCAGGTTTTCTGGTAGTACTATCTTTGAGAGCCATCCATTATGATGATCAAGAGCACTTACCCGTATGATGTATCACTACGATTGTCCCCGGGTTGCCGATGGCTTGAAGAACAGAGAGAGTTCTGATGGCATCAAAGGCTCTCCCTCCAGCGTTCTGTACTTGCGCTGCTTCTATAATTGAATCTGATTAGCCCTTTGTTGATTTGTGATTCGCATGGCGGTCCAAACTGGAGCCGATTCAAATGCGGGAAGCGAAAAGAAAATGAAGGCATACTTAGCGTATCATCAAGCCCCAGAATCTTTCCGGGAAAATGCGAGGGTCAGCACAGGATAGAACGACCACACCAGCCCCGGATGCTCGCATAGCTCCCACCATCTTCATGAGCCCTGGGGGTGATTGGTAACTCCGAGCAAGTTCGCTTTCAAGTTTATGTTAATAAGAATTCAGAAAGTATGGTGCGTCTCTCGTCCAATTCAACCTACCTATTGCGAGCAAGCATTCCCAGCACTGGTTTGGGAAGCATGTTTGCGGCCAGGTTGGGATTTTGCTCTGAAGAATCAAGACGATAAGAAGGATGTCGCTCGGGCTTGAAGATTTGAGGACGGGAAATTAGCAAAGAACAAAACCGTCGAATAAGCAGAAGTCTTTTTTATTCTAGATTGCTTGCATGGTTACTATAGAATTGAGCAATCATTCGTGTATTTATGCCTGTCTACACGCCTACAACGATGAAATCATGGAGACAGCTTACCAATCTCCATAGCAATTTTCATGGTGATCTTTATCGCATGAGCGAGCATACCGGCTTTAGAATTGATGTTGATGTGTAATTCGTCTTTCAACGTTCTGGGATTTCATGTCTATGTCTGAACATGTGCCTTGAGAGAATGAACGAGCTATAACCCTGCGGAAAGGAGAGCAACATGTTGGCTTGCTCGATCGGGAGTCGTTCGTGGAGTAAGTCCCCGGGCCAGGAAATGACCCGGCCTAGTAATGACCCACGCAATGCACTTTGCCACCAGTCAATATAATCGTATTCTGTCTACTCTACAACGTCATTAATACTAAATTGATGTATGTACGGAGTGAGTATATTGTCTGTCTGTCCATCCTGTGTAGTATTCCTTGTAGACAAGCGAGATGTCGACCTCGCCGTCGCCTGTAAGGCCTCCATACCTTGCCTCACCTGTCTTATCGTCTCGATATTCGCAAAGATCTCATTACAGTCGATTGCTACTCGCCGTTATCGTATAGCATGAAGTTCGTTTAGCTGTGTACGCTAGATAGTCAACTATTATAATTTAAGTGTAACATCCTACTGTAATCGATCGAGAACTTTGCCTGTCTTATTAAGCAATAAACGGACTGATCGAGAGATGGTCTCATGCTGTGAAATCGACTGCGTTTCCTGCCGCATTCCACGCTAATTTAGAGGCGTACGAATAGTACTCTATGTACGTTGAATTAGCCTGCGTGATGGCGGCGTTACCGGCGATATTTGACTGTTTTGACTGTCTTGTAGGACTTGGTGAGATCGTACAACTTTACGAGGATTCTATGGATAAATGCCAGCTGCATTCCACCCA
Source organism: Exophiala aquamarina CBS 119918 (assembly GCF_000709125.1). Classification (NCBI taxonomy): domain Eukaryota; kingdom Fungi; phylum Ascomycota; class Eurotiomycetes; order Chaetothyriales; family Herpotrichiellaceae; genus Exophiala; species Exophiala aquamarina. The sequence continues at coordinate 217,403 of NW_013550570.1, read as the reverse complement.
GTAGTAATACGGAATATTGAGAGACCTTCATTGCTTGCTTTTTCGTACGTTTTAAGGAACTTACTCTTCTTTACGGCCGAGGCGTCGTCGAACCTAGCTAGGTTAGCGATTTCGTCCCGATAACGATATTTTAGGAGCGAAAAGTAAGTAAGATCGAGTAGCTGTAGAATATGGCTCGTATAGGGTATTAAATAGACTAAGGTAATTCGATTTATATAGTATTCCTATATAAACTCGTATATATATAACTTTTATATCCGTCGACTAGGAGGAGTCGATAATTATTCGATGCCGTTTAAGGTATAAATATCTATCGTAGCCAGGCTAATCTAATATTATTTAAGGTCTAGCCGTTTAGTGAGACCGTATAGAAGTAGTTAGGAAGGTCTAGATCAGTAAACTAGGTCGATTAAAGCGTATTTCCTTTAAATATAATGAGGCATTAAAGTCGACGGCCACTTACTAATATTATCTCGATAATCGATATCTATTTACGGTTTTCTAGTATTACTTTATATAATTAAGTAGTATCGACCCTACTAATTACTCGTTGATTAGTATAGACGCCTAGGGCGATACCTATCTCGTCTATATTATAGACATTCTCCTAGGGAACTTAATATCGCTCTTGTACGGCCTTAAAATGCTTAAACTAGCGAGTTAAGGACTTAGGAGTAGTGCTCTATAGGCGTAATCCATAGATCTTTTTACCCACCTTTAAGTAAATCTCTAGATAACGCTATATAAATCGTAATATCCACTTTTAGTTAATGCTTATAGTTAATACTAACTCGCCTCGTATAATAACGACGAGTTCTCGTATTTAAGTAAGGCTAGGAGGGTGTCCTTAGCCCTTAAGGTCGAGTATCTATCGTATAAGGAGCTACTCTTATTCGTTGGTTAATAGCTATTATGGTTCATGAGTAATTACCCGTGAAACACCTCCTTATAGTCGACGGCCGAGGGTCTTTCGGTCTACGTCATTTGCTGCCGCAGCGGAGCGAATAGTCGGATGTCGTCGGGTTTCATAGTCCAGGATGGCTTGTTGGATTCGAGACTCGTGATTTGATGCCATTTTAGCTATATAAAGGTGGTTTGTACGAGCAATTAGGTGTAGAAGAGGAGGAGTGGTAAAAAAAGACGCGTTGAGACGCGTGGGTCATTACTAGGCCGGGTCATTTCCTGGCCCGGGGACTTAATTAGCGTCTATGGAGCCATTCCCCTTCGGACTAGTTTCCGGCATAGCTTATCCCACCTAATGATTCACCCAAGGCGGTACGTCGCATTAGGCATACGTACGATATAAACCTTCCTCGCTTGGTGGCGCCGAATGATCCTCCTGGTGTGAGGTGTTGGCTGGTGGGCGCTCCCTCTTAGTTGGTTCGTTGCGTCATCGTCATTTTTGTTCCGTGTACCAGCCACTATTCTCCCTCGTACGTGATTAAGCCATGCCCCATGGCCGAGTATGGACGGTGCGAGCTACATATGTAATCAAAGATACCCAGGAGTGGAGGCGACGTACGCTGGCTGTCAAAGAGGCAGATATTTTGAAAGGACCAGTATCATTATTTTGGAAATGGGTAGAAGCACTTCATGCTCCTCTGGTTCCTCGGAGAGATGCCCATTAACTACTATGATTACTAGAAAGGCCGTTGCTTATGAAATAGTCAGTCTTGGGGAAATGCAAAATCAGTCAGCAAACCTACCCCTTCGCGATGCCAGTAATCACGGATGTTCTGTAAAATGAACCTGTGTTGAAATCCACGGCATTAGAAAGCGAGATGACCATTGTATGAATGGTACGACCGCTACAGGGTGAGAGTGTTTTTACGCACTGGGTGATTGATATAAAGTCAGGATCCACCCTGATTCATCAGAAAGCCCCAACATAGTAAATTGAGCTACATATTACCAGTACTCAGACCCCTCGTCTCCAACCAACAAATATCCGTGGAAATTATGTCGAAGATTCAAAACTCAGTTTTGGTCATTGGCGGGACTGGCGCCCAGGGGGGTGCCGGTAGTGAAAGGTTCGGAATCTATGTGCCTTCCATACACGATTGCTGACGTTGCTGTACAGCATTGGTCCCCGGTGAGAAATATACTGTACGAGTGCTTACTCGAAGCGCGTCTTCTGCTGAGGCAAAAGATCTTGCGTCTCTACCAGGCGCGACCATCATTGAGGGCAAGTCTTACCATGAACCGACGCTCCGTCAGGCCTTGAAGAAGTCGAATACGTCTTCGCTAATACCAATGGATTTGCAATCGGAGAGATGTCAGAGATATACTGGGGTATCCGTCTATATGAGCTTGCCCGAGGGGCTGGTGTTATACATTCCCTCTACGCTGGTCTTGAGTACGCCTCAAGGCTAGGTAACTTTGACCCCAAATACCGAACTGGTCGTCTGGATGGCAAGGGGAAGGTAGTGGACTACATATCGGCGCAGCCCACGACTCCCATGGCTTGGTCTGTCCTGACATCTTGCCTCTACATGGAGAGACCCTCAGAGTCCTTCAGCCCTTCCCAAATCCAGAAGACCTGAGCACACTGGTATTTACCGTCCCTCTCGGAGATGCAAAATGTCCCCTCATCTACCTTGAAGATTATGGGCCGTATGCAAGGTGGCTTTTTGACTATCCTGCCAGAAGTAGCGGCCTGGAGTTGCACGTTGCAACGGAGGACATCGCTTGGAAGGATCTCGCTACTGCGTTTACCGAAGTGACTGGTCGGAAAGCAGTATACAAGGATGTCAGCCTTGATGAGTACTTCTCTCTCCCGATATTTCCTTACCCAGACAACAAAGTTGGGCATTCAGCAAACCGCAATGATCCAGCTCTCATCACGTTCAGAGAGAATTTCTCCGGGTTTTGGAATACCTGGGAGGCTGAGTTGACAAAGTGTGACTACAAGCTTCTGGATGAGATCTTGCAAACAAGGGTGAAAATTGTGAAGGAGTGGATGAAGAAGACAGGGTACAATGGTAAACGATCTTCGCTCCTTAAGGACCATCGTGAAGGGGGTCGGAAGTCGAGCTCCAGATGCCAACTAATGGGGTCGGCCTCTGAAAACATGGATTTCTTATGAACAGTGCTTCGATTGTAAATGACCTAAAGTATTATATAGAAATCTCGCAACACAATTAAAAGTAATTAAACATCGGAGTCAAGGAACCAGAATGACGTTATCTGCTTTTCTAGTCCCTGTCATAAATGATCTGCACTCAGCAGACAGTTTCAATCAGATCGATATGCAACTCATCTTAAACCGCCGTCTCCTCTGGCCCGTCTGCTGACAGGTGCGTCGATTTGTCGTACGGAACAAATTTAGGCTGACATACCTTGTCTACCATTTGCTTGGAGACAAAGCCCCCTTGTTAACACAGGCAGCGGTTTTCTTTGTCGCAGTGTGCGTTGGACCTTTCTGCAGACCTTAACTACAAGCCACCATAACTTGTTCTCAAGGAGAGTTCTCCTAGCCTTATATTATTCATTAGTACGGCCACCACCACCACTACCACCACCTCTGCGCTCCAAGTTGAAGGGCTCAGGAACATAAACTCAACATACGGCACAGCATCATCTTCAAGAATGTCTGCTTCAATGCCTGCTGGCACAGAGCCATCGTTCCGTTCCAAAGAAGTGGCCCTGATTGCACATAAGATGGCACATCTTTCACGGCTGACATGCAGCTTCGATGATGTGGAGAGATTTCAAAGGACTTTATGTAGCAGCGTTGGAGAAGGATGGTCGACCATTTCTACCATTTGGAAACCTTCTGGTATCCGAGAATGGGAGTAAGGCGGCCACCAATCTGAGCGAGATCTAGCGACTTCTCGGTCTCCGTACCAAGACCACTGATGACCTTGAACAGAATAACGTTGAGATTTTCGAGGCGTCCATTGCTGAAGATCGCTTGAGAAGACTGCAGGCACGAGTAATTCTCTTCAGACGTCGCCATCAGCTCGATGCGCATTTATTGACATGTGTTAAGGAGAGATTCAACCTATTGTCGCAGAAAGCATGGGTCATTGGAATACAGTTTGTCAGGGAACAGTGGTCCGTGGACCTCAAAGCGTTGGCCTTTGCTGCTATTACTCGCCAACCATTGCTCCGGACCTGGCTTAAAAGCCCCTTGTACACCCCGAGGCGCGCCATATTACCCTATCCATATGCTGCAGCAGTAGATCTTTGATCGAGATGGGGTTTCTTCTCCATAAACCAGTCTCTCCAAGGTGTAATCAAAGCCTTTAAAATGGATCCCCGGTATTGTCTGTCGTTTCCCTTTGTCTATTTATGCAGCTGCACTATACTAAGGTCTGGATTCCATCCATGCCCACGTGTTCACGCAAAAGTCATTTTGGTCATGTTTGCTAAGGACGGTGGCATGAAGCAGGTCTTCGAGCTGCCTCGAGAATTAACCTTTCGTCGTCCTGAGTGTAGGACCCCTGCCCGGTCAAAGAGTCAAAGACGTGGAGCCGACCAAACCCAGAGTTTAAGTGCTAGACAAGGAAGCCAACAATGTCCTTTGGGACTTTGTCCTTTCCATTATACCGTAGCTTTGTACCTCTTGTGGTCACTGCCTCCCTCGACCCGTGGTATCAGGGAATAATATTGCTCATCACTCCTGTACCATGTTATCTTCTCTTCAACACACCAGGATCATCCAGTTCGTCCACGAGAAGACCTGGTTGCCTTCCGAACGTTTGAAAGTAAACGGTGCATCACACCAAAACCGACTGACACAACGCAACAGCCAACATGGCCAGCGGTGGAGCTGAAGCCCCGGGGCAAGTCCACATCCCAAGCTCAGTAGACTCATTTACGATGAGTGACAGATTCGGCGTCAATATCAACAAAGCAGCTGCTTTAGCTCTTGCTGGAGTTGCAGCCCACTGCCAGGGACACGTACCATACGTTCCAACTCCATTCATGCTGAGGGGCAGAATCGAAGTGAAAGAAGGAGCATGGCTGTTCAAAGTCAACAATGCTAACCCGTCCCCACTGCAAGCGACAGCCACGCCAGAAAATGCGAGATCCCGAACTCAGTGCTTACAATACTTAGCGAGAGGGCTCACCTTGCTCCACGGGCGACTAGACGAGTCGCACCCAATGAGTAGAAGAGACCCGCGACGTTCAGACCTCGAGGGTATGTCTCCTGCGGTGGATGCCCAGGGTGAGTACCTCTGTGGCTTGGACAAACACCATATGGCCGTATGGGACATGTACGATCAAGCGTACTGCCATTTTTTCGATGAGCTTTTGGTGCGGAAGGAGGACGACGCGCGCTTCATACTAACCTGCCTCAAGATCCACTGTCGTCTCTATGCTCTTATAGCTAACAGATACGCGCTCGCTGCCCGTCAACAGCTACTGGAAGCGGCAGGCCTGGAGAATCTGGCTGTTGATACACAGATCGAGCTCATAGTCGGGTATCACCAGCTTCGGTGGAAGGTTCGAGAGTTCTGTTCTCGGCATCCCTGGGTGAAAATCGATTTGGGACAATTGGGCTGCAGTGACGGCTCGCCTGGCACTGGTGTTCAGTTGCCCTTCGCTGCTATTACTACAGAGGACGCTCTTGGATTGCAGAGTCGTCTAATCGCCCAGTTGCAGGGCAATGTTGGCTGTACCGTGCAAGCTTATCTCGACTTTCAGTTTCCCGGCGCACAGCTCGTGCTGTCTGCTCTCAAAACTCTCAGCTGGGTACGCCGAGACCACAGCCACATGCATACTTCCTCTGCACGAGGCCAAGAAACAGCCACTGACAACAAGACAGGTTTGAACTCCAAGGTGGACTGCCCGATCTGCGGACTTGATCTCTACGTATCTCCCCCATATGATCTTCCCACAACACGGGCCAAGCTGGCCACCGCGCTCGGGAGAAGTCTGCAATCGCTCGGTAGCAAGATCTACTCGACCTTAACCCGTTCTCTTAAAACGGCAGCCACGGCCACAACCACGGCCACAACAACACCGAATCCGAACCCCGAAGCCTGTATGGCGACTCGCGAGTTCTGGCTTGATATCGACAACGACAAATCGGTGCCTCCCAAACCAGTCTTCTGCTCGGAATGTCGATCAGGCCACCACGAAGGATGCCTCTTGAGGTCGAAAAATTTGTCTAGGCTATCCGCGGGAGCTAGTCGATTCTGTGCGCACTGCCGGACTCACAGGCGGAGACAGCGGCGCGAACGTCGTCAGCTTCTCAAGCTGGCTCGATAATTGTCCCCTGTGTCAAAACAAAATGAAAGACATCTATCGAACAAGAATTTGAAATATCCCTTCACTGCATCCCTTGAAAGAACGATTTGATCGTTGATTTAGCAGTGAGGGCCTCATGGCCGCCAAAGACGAAATCCTGTTTTCTCCACATCCCTCAGAAAGGTGCGATTGTGAACTGGTCGAAAAACAGGGGTCTGGTTGGAAAGGGGAGACGAAATATTGTTTTTACTGTTATCCCTTGGATAGATACTCGTTGTGAACATTGTTTGTTTTTTCCTTAAGTACTCTCACATCATGGGGAGTAGTTAGTTCGCGCCGATGGAATCGCAGCAGGCTAGCATTCATTCGAGCATGGAGTGCGTATCTGATAGAAATACCTTAATAGTGGTCATGAATGGAACGCAATTTACCCTCGGCAGGCCCCTAGTCCACATCCAGGTCTTCATAATCATGCTCATAAGTTCGTGTGTCTGAGTGACTCTGTGATCTGTGTTCTGATCTGTGTGTACGCTACTATGAAATTAATAGCTTTCCCAAACCTGTTGACCCATAGAAATAACACGATTGAAGAGCTCGTCACGTTCTTTGATCGCCATGGCGCGATAGACCGACCCATCCCTGGCCACCAACTCGATTCCATCCTTCACTTCCCTGCTTGTAGCCCAGCCCACTACAATCTTGCCTTTCCAACCCAGCCCACCGATTTTCTTTACCTCTGTGAGGTCTGCAATAGCCACGGCCCACTCAGGATCGGAAGGCATGCTCTCGACGATCTCGTTTTGATCTAGGTGACGGGTGAAGTAGACACAAGGAGAAGCAGGTCTCTTTCCACTGGGGCCAGATATGGAACTGTCGATGTAGACGGCTCCTTTCCGGCCATTGTACCGCGCCTTGAACTCGACAGGCCCCTCAACTGGCTTGCTCTTTTGCTCTCGTTTGGATGGTAGAACCCCCAGCTTCTCCTTCGCATGGTGTGAACCTAAAGTTGCTCGGGCCGAGTCAGTTGCCAATTTTGTCTCTACAGCGCCAGCCGTGCCATGCTTAAGTGTGGACATGACTTTGGCACCAAATCCGCTTTTCTTTTTGGGGGTTCCTTCTTCTGGTTGCTCTGTTTCCTCGGTTGTTGGGCCATCCACTGTGACAACATCTTCAATCTCTGATTGCGTAGCATTTAACCCGTTAGCAGTAATAGCAGCCTTATCCAAGTCAGCCGGCTCATCAGGTGGTGGTTGGTGGGAACGAGGAGGTGGAGGGAGAGGTGCCCGATTGGCCTCACCAATTCTCAGTAAAGTAACAGTGAGCTGAGCGTTGGTAGGGACGCCTTTGAGTAGCGTATTGCGGATCTCAAGGTATTTGGGCCAGTCAGGGACCTTTTCGTTCAACAGCTCAATTCCTCTTTTCATCAGCGGATCGGAGAAGAAAACGAAGCCGCCAAAGAACGTTGATCCCTTCATGACCCATTGAGGCTTGGTAATGAGAGAAATCAAAAGCAAGGGTACAAATATCGCCCCAAGTTGCAGCCGTTTGTCGTCGGAGAAGGGTGGCGTTGGTGATAGAGCATTTGCAAATCGCTCCCAAGCGTCGGAGATATCTCCAATGACATGCATAACTGGACGCATTTGTTTCCACACAGCAGCTTCCATTGGTTGTTTGGTCTTATCGTGAGTTTCCTCGCCACCTTGAGCTGAAGAAGAAGCATCAGCGGCAGTGCTGGCTAGTTTGGTAGGATCAGGCATTCCACTATCCAGTGCCTTGCTACCTCCTTCGTCGTCTGGTGCCGCTTGGTCATGACGACCGGCGGCGCTGGAAATAGCAACTGAAGCGATGCCGGAGACCAAGTTGCTGGCTTCTTGCTCCACGGCTTCTCCCTTGTATTTCTCAGGTGCCCCTGTTACGCTGTCATGACTTCCAAGTACACCAGCCTTGGGTTTTTGGATGCCACCTGTCTTGTGACTGACAAGAGCGAGAGGTGTAGGTGGGAAAACGATACGCCGAGACTTGGGTACGGTGATAAGTACGATAATGAAGATGAGCAGTGTTGGCATGATGAGATTGAACATCCATGCGAGGAAGTAGGCAATCGCAAACACAGATGTTCGTATAGGCTCGTGCCAGGATCTCAATCTTGCAATATGCTTCCCAAACCCGATGACACCAACAACAACAGTCATATAAAGACGTTCAAGGTTGGCACGAAGTTTGTCCGGGGAGAATTCATCTTCATCCGCAATGTTGAGATCCAGTCCGCCTGGAGGAGCCACGAGAACTTGCTTGACATGGTACATTTGCTGGAAACTTAATAAGCTTGTGTTCAACCTCTTTGAATGCGCCGTTCGGCAAATCCCGACTTGCCTTATTGAACCTCCTCACGAGTGTCCATAGTTCCTCATTCGGCAGACCTCCAACCAAAGTATCTACACCCACAGCGTTGGCTTGCCATCCTAGATTTGTAATGTGATCCTCCTTACCGGCCTTTTGGGCAGTACCCAGGATGTCATGTTGGGCAGTTGCCAGTTGATGGCTGGTGGAAGTATTCTGACCAAGAGGCGGCCGAGAGGCTACCGCCAGCGGTTTTGCGGGCTGGCTGATTCTTTTTCGAACCTCTGAGGCTGGATTCTCTTCTAGAGGTGGAGTGGCACCGCCATCACGGAAGATATAGCCGGGGGTGGGCATCCTTAGACATGCAGGAGTGCGTATTGGGGCCGAAGTCAAACTGGATGGAGCAGACTGATATCGCTCGTTGTCCAGACCTAGAGTTAGGCACCTGGCGAGAGATTGAAACGACGAGCTGTGGGAGACGTCCAGATTGAGGACATGCCAGCCAAAAGAAAAGAAATAGCATTCTGATGCTGTGCAGGGGACACGGTATTGTTGACAGGTGGGTAGCCTACGTCATCGGTGTTGTTCCTGGGAAGGAGCGATGTGCCACAGATGCACAAGGCACGCGCCTTCCCCATTTCAAACCCACCCGCCCATCCACACACGGCGGTGCTGTGGCAGGGTTCGCCCAGTAGGAGGAGTCATACATATCACGGCACCAGGTGTTCCAGCTTGTTCGTCTATCATCATCCAACCGATATCTGCTTCCACTGATCGGTGGGCAGCAGGGGTTCAATGCTCGTCAATCGCCGCCAACGGTGGTGTCCCCACACCCCCTTGGCTTTTTGGGGGCTGACCGTGGAATCCAAGGTTTCCTCTTCGTTTAGCTTCGACAGCCTAGGCCCAGGTTAGTCTGGCCATATCTGGATTCTATTATGAGTGTGTGAAGAGTATCCGTACTTGGCTTCCCGTGAGTTGACGTGGGCGAATGACGACAACAGATAATGGCTGGAAACGGCTTTCTTGATCCTCGAATCAGGGTCGTTAGTAACATGTAGCCATTACGAAGACTATGGTTCTGCGCGACTGCTGAGGCCAATAAGCCTCCCAAATCTCTCATATTTCATAAAATTCTGGGCCCGACAATCATTCCTTGTGGAATCGGCGTTATCATCAACATAAAACTCCATCGCTTGAATGTACAAATAAACAGGGGTCTAGACGGCATAAAAGGTCTCGGCTGGCTGCAAAGGACCCGCCTGCGCCATCGCATACGACTTGCCGTGTACATATCTGCTCTTCATCGGCTCCTCGTCGATCGCACAGTGGACCTTGCCATCTCGACCACGGAACCATCCCAGACCATATCGTTTCCCCAGTGTCTTTAGCCTGGTCTCCATCTGCTTGTTGTTGAGCGTTTCCGTGTCGATGAAATCGTTCAACATGTTACTGGAGTAGATGAATGCCAGGACTGCTGCAATGGTGGAAGGCTCGCGAGGAAGGAAAGGATGCCTTCGCCTGATATACACCAATGTCGTCACAAAAATGACGAAGCCCAGGATCGTCATTGAGAGAATGAGCGAGACCCAGAAGGAGATGTATGTCTCGTCACCATTGGAGAGGTCCTTGTTGACATTCAGATGCATGAAATCCTGCGAGTCGACCGAGAAAGAGCTGACTGTAACAGTGAGGATATCTAGGGTGACTGATGCGAATCCCACCAATGCGACCAGATAATGTTTGTTGAATAGTGCCTTGAACGGCATGATTCCGTAGACGGAAGATTGATAATCCAAGGTGAGACTGTTTTGTGGTGGCGCGTTTCCCTCGGAAAGGATGAAAAACGGCTCCATGAGCCGCACGTCTGCTTCGAAAGTGCTGAAGAACAACTTCAACGCTGTAGCAATCACAATTGGAAGCCAGGGTGCAGCGTTCGGCACTATTCGAGCGGGTGTCAAAGTGACCAGAGGTATTGACGCCAGACAGAAGCCCATGAACAGCAGAAACGGAACTGCCGCACTGGTCCGCAGCATTATGGGATGCGGGCTTGTAAGCTTTCGTTCGCTGTCCTGAAATGCTTCATTGGCCGAAGACCATTCGCCCTGCCAGATTGAGGATTTGTAAAGGACGTATCGTCGATGTTGCAACCGTTTGTGAATCTGGCCGAGATTTGCCTCGTCGGTCGATGCAAAGTCCTGCAGGATGTGTGATTTGGTCGCCATGGATGCGATTCCAGCGATACCTTTAGGATCACTGAGAAGGCCTGATTTTCGCCGCAATTGAACGAAGAGAATGACCAAAATCATGGCAATCACAAGATAGCTGGCCGAAAGAAGTCGCGAATAAACGCTCGATACCCGCACCCAATACCGGTTTTCTCTGTCCGGATCCGCACATACGGGGTCACAATTGGGGTTGGTGTCGAATTGGATGGAGGGATTTTGAAGCGCAGGAGCAACCATCGAGGCAATAATGTTGCCCGTGGTGGAAAATAGCACAGCCCATTGTTTCAAACGAAACGCTTTGAAAGGGACGAAATACTGGAACATGGTCAAATGGTCGAGATTGAGACTCGACGATGCCTTCGCGCCACCAGGTTGAGAGAGTTGATAAAATGGTTCGAGCCGGCGGATATCGAAATCCATGATTGAAAAGAGGACGGCAAACACGATTGCGATCATGGTTGGGAGATCTATTGACGGGTTAGCAAGCATCCTGATGTTGGACAAACACGAAGACACTCACACTTCCAGGCGAAGAAGTCCCAGACAGATATCTGCGAGACCTCGTTGAAAGCCAAAAGTCCCCCGCCCTGTCTGGCTTCGCGGTTTGACCTTTGAAACAGATACTCCTGAAATCCGGCGAGCCCCAATGCAAGGGCTGTCAAGGCCAGGATGTACCCGGCACTCATCGACCATGGTTTCCAATTGGGAATGTCCGGGTCTTCGGGGAAGAAATAACTCTTTGTCTCCTGGGGCATCATGCTATTCCTGGCGCTCATCTGGTTGCTTTCGAACATCTGACTGGCTCGATTATCAGGTTGGCCGCCCTCCAGGACACTCAGATCAACGGGCTCTTCCACCTCCACGATCATGTTCTTTTCTTGAGCAAGATTTTGTCCGAATTCGCGCACGGTCTTGGTTCGATCAATACCTGAGCTGTTCCCGTTCCGCTGCGCCGAGCTTCGACGGATTAATTTCGTAGGATCTCGCCTCAGCTGGACACCAATGTCCCTCATGCCTTCTCCCACGGATCGCCGCTTGTCAACAAATTCTCGAAATGCCGGTTTTCCACTGGTCGATGTTGACGGAGCATATTCAGTTTGCTGGCCTTGAAGGTTGGTCTCGCCTTGACCAGCCATGTCTGTGAGCTCCCAACCCATCCCTTCCAGAGAGGAAAGATCGACGGTGGGCGAATCATTGTCACCCTCCTCGAGAGTCGCGTACTGTCGTCCTTGCGACCTTTTCATGGTTCGGAAATGCGCCCTCGACATAGGATTGACCTTGGTAGTGAGTTTTCTTAGCATGGCAGTCGCAGACGGACCAGGGTTGCCTCCCCTTTCCTTCTGCGGCGTAGGCGGCTCAACCACATCGTAAGGGCTTTCACCCATATCGATGGATGAATTACCCCTCGAGTGTAAGCCGCGATAGTAAGATGGTGGTGACACAGCCGTGGTTATCCTCATTCTGTTCTGGCCAGAATTGCCGAGTAGTCCAACATTGTCGTCGAAGGTGGCAGCCGAGAAGGGCTGCATCGACGGGACATGTTTGTCGTCCATAATGATGATATTGCAGGAATAAGGATCGAAACAGAAGGTCCAAGACCAGTCTTGGTCACCTGGTGATCGCAATGGCTGAATATGTCATGGGTGTCAAAATCGACATGTTGAGAAATTCCGTGAAGGCAGCAATTAGATGATTCCAGACTTTGACTGGTCGGGCCCCGTTGACAGCTGGGTGGTCACGCCGGATTCGGTCGAATACCAGATTCAAGTAAGCATGACCGGGCGCTTGAAACTGACGCAACTTGGCTGGCGGATCTGGTTCGCAATGGCAGAGCCCAATAAAGTGTATAGATTCGTGGGTCGCACAGCTGCTTGGTTCTACGCGGCAGCCAGATGAATGCGCCGATAATTTGCACAGAGCGCGAGTATGGAGACGTTGTTTAAGTCATCAAAAAGAAGTTGGGTTGGGTCGAGCTGGAGCGTGAAGCAGATAAGCCAGGGCAGGGCGGGTAGCGATGGGGCTGGTGGCATGCAGCACCCAAATTGGATGATGACCACCCCGATTTAGCGTTTCCACAAGGCCAGGGCCCAGTGCCAGTCAGGTCCTGCTCTGCTTTGGTAAGGCGATGACCAAGGTGCAATCAAGACGGCGGCGGCGGCCGAGGACGGAGTCGCTACGGCTAGCGAGCAGTGGTAGTCCAGACCGGGGAGGCTGGGTGTCTGGTTGATACACCTAGGCAATTCAAGGGTGGCAGGTCTTGCTGTGGTGGTGGTGGTGATGATGATAGTAGTAATAGTGATATATTCTGCACACAGAGCCGGCAGAGCTCAAGGGGGGTGAGATGGGGACGAAGAAAGACAGACAGAAAACGTGTCCAGTCCATCCCATGAATCGGTCCCTGTAGGAATAGATGTGGCTTGATGGAACAGTTACCGTTAGAAGAGAGGCCACTCCCACGGCGTCGGCAAATCTGGTCAATAGCACGACGAGTCAGGGCCCATCGGGTGCTCAGCTGAACCTCGAGCGATCTGGGCACCAACCTTGCGGCGCCAATGAATCCAGCCGACCATTGCCATGGCTGATTAAGGACGGAAAGTCTAACCTCTAGATACAGGGGGCTCCCAGGAGTGAGGACTTCGTAGTGGGCGAGGGGGCGCCCACCGCGTGGATACGAACGCACAGAGCATGGGCACAATACAGGGGTCTGGGGCAAAAGGACTTCTGTGTTCTACGAGCATCTACGAATAGAGAGGGGGGGAGAGAGAGACGTACGATGCAAGAAACGGGCTTAAAACACTGTTTGGTCCTGATTACAGTATGAAGGACAGAGGAAGGCTCTATCCTTGGTTGACAGCCTCTGAGGCCTTCCTTGATTGCGTTGGCGTTGCCACAACACAGGCTTGGGGGCTAGTTTACTCCCATCCTCTCTCCCTGTCCAGGATTGCGAGAGCCTCAAGCCCTACGGGTAAGCCCCATGCCTCAGCCCTGGGCCCGACGGCCGGCGAGAATCGAGCTCCTTTCAGTTGTGGTTCCTGCACACGCGGAGGTGCTCCGTCGATACCAGCTTCATTGGCTCTATTACTGGTCTATACCGCCGGGGCTGAAATGACCCCCTGGGAGGATTTGGGATCGATCTCTTGGTATGTCACAGGCCTGGCGATGCGAAGCCACAAACAATTCAAACATACGCAATCCGGATCATCCCTAAAGAACATGCTGTCATCCTTTCCCCTGTTTGGGCTTTCATCCGTTGGCTATTGTCCATACGCGGTACGCGGTATTCGGTATTTCCCTCATCCACTGGCAGCCTAGTCTGGTCAGGTGATCTCGCACCTGTCTCCACTGGCCCAGGCTCCTACTCCGGGAGGATGCCAAATATCCTCCTGGAGACAGACGGAGGATCGACACTGAGCAGACCTTGTTTCATTTCCTGCCTCAAGGGATTGGCTTTCCCAACGCAACTCTCTGCTCAAACGATGACCACACGCGTTCCTTACTTGCTCATTCCCGCTGCAAGATGACCATCAGCCCCATCATTCCCAACATGACTGTCTTCAACCAAGGGTGTTCGCTGAGCATGATAGTCACGTATCCTACGGCCGGTATGTAGCCCCTCACGCTCCCGATGATGTCCTCTTTGCGGTTCAAGTAGCTCTGTCCTCGCGCGTAGAGCTCTGTGTCATCCGCTATGTTGTTATCGCCCTTGGTCAGAAGTTTCGGGGAGGATGTGGAAAGATTGCCGCTAGAAAGAGAATCCGAATGTCAGTCTTTGTGCTTTCCTTGGCCTGAGCCCCCAGTGTGTTGTTCGACGCGAGTGGTCCTTACCTCTTGTTCGCTTCCACTGCGACAGCGGGAGCGTAGCTCCTCACCACTCGATGCACGATTGGTATGTTCTTCCCTTTGACATTGTAGACCACGATTTCACCCACTTCCGCGGCCTGATCCCGGTTCCAGAGAAATAGTAGATCCCCTCGCTGAAACGCAGGCTCCATAGATCCACTGAGCACCACGACAATCGGCGATGGCGAGTCTGCAATCACTGACAGTGACTTCCACAGCATAAACGCTGTCGATAAGACGAGAGCGAAATTGAGCACCTGTGAGAGCGATTGCCGCGGGTTGGCGAGGTAGGGAGCGAGGAAAGGCAACATGGTGTGTGGTTTGGCGTCTGGTGAATCACATTTGATATCTGGTGTATGACTCCGAGCAGCTATTCGGCATCCCGTGAGGTGATGAGAACAGAACCAATTGCTAGGACGGTGGATGATGGTAAAATGCCTGCGCTATTACTACATACTGTCCTGTACAGTAATTCTGATCTGGACTCGCCAGGTGGCAGATCGGAGAAACTATGTCACATGTTCCGCCGAAGTTTTTCCGAACCCCCAAATCATTGCCCGTACGTTCCGGGCACAGCTCGTTCGTCTGCGAGGGCAGCTCGTGGCTTTCCTAACCATTATCACCATCATGTATTGATGCATGCATAAACATATCAAAAAAATCTCAACAATGTTTTATTGCCACTGTTTGCAGCTCACTGGGATGCAAAGACTGTTGGAGTTGATAGGAACTCCGACCATAGTGGCAGCGGACAATTCAAGCTCCCCCTTAAACCACGTCACCCCCAATTCCAGGATAATGCGATAGGGCACACAAAGCGATGGTGTCCAGAGTGTATTTCTTAGTTTTTTTTCAGAAGTGACACTGACTCGGCGCCACAACCCACCCAGTCAGTCGATTGGCAATATCACTGGCATAGCAAGCCGTCGACAATCCCGCAATCTCAAGCCGAGTCTCATCGGGAATACTGCCTGAAATGTACTGCCCTGCATCATCACAGGTAGCTACTTTGTTCAGAACGCCAGCGATGCCGTCCCCGTCCATGGTGCCTCTAACACCCTCATGGATCATCCCGAAGATATGTGAGCCAGGGCATGGGTTTAGGACAACAGAATTTTGATTGCAAGAGTACTGCCCATTATGGCTTTGCCTAAGTCCAGGGTTGGCAAGTCCACTGCCGGTCGTGCGGACTCGCACGCAGCCTTTAGACTCCTGTAGCATCACCGCCAGGATGAATCGATGATCGACCCCTGCCAGGTGAGCTACAAACTGAATCGCATTCCAGATCTGATCGATTTCTTCACCTGAGTTGTTGGCGCCGCAATCTGCACCCAGATTGACACATGAGGCTCTCATCATGGCTCTGTTAGCATTGAACCTCCTTCGCATCAGATATAGAGCCAGGGAACAGAGAGGAGCTCAAGACCCTACATGTCTTCGAACGACACCCACTGGTCTTTGGTTGGCCATCCAGCGGCAGCTGATCCGTCACCCGTGTATAGCTTGTACAGATCGATACCAGCTCCGACTCCGTCCTGGATATTTCCGACCTCTTCAGCATTGCCCAAGAGAAACGCTGCGCCTGCCATTCGCCTGGAGAAAGAAGTACCGGAGATAACGCTTGACAGGCATGCTGCGCTCAGAACCTGCCCGCAGACTCAGCAATCGCAGCACTTGAAGGGTATTTTGAAGACTTACAAATCTTAAGAGCATGGTTTGTTGGTCGTGGATTGCCTAGCTGCTTATTTCTGGCAAGGTGCCCCAGCGAGCGCTGACGTGTACACGGTTTTGAATGGGTTGCTGCGAATCTCTCTTCCGTGAGGTCGAGGCGCATATTGGGGCAGTGACTGTGAAAGCTGTGAAAGCTTTGAATTCGTTGGCATCGCTGTTGACCGCCTTGATCACGCACCCGGTTCGGCACAAAAGCCTCTTCATTTTCTTTCTGGACACCGTCTTGCTACTAATGACTCTCTCATCTCGGGAACGCTCGTGTCCCAATAGCAGCGACTCCTAGCATAAGCAGTATCACCCTTGCACATCTATTATGCGAAATAAATTGGCTGTTCTCCTCGCATAGATCGCCATTTGTTGGTTGCCGCTTGGAGGCGATAAGTACCTTTGACCAGGTAAGGCCACCTGCTAGCAAATGCCTCAGTGACCTCCCAGCTATCTGCACTGTCTGCCGCACCCCATAAGATGCAGCCATGTCTTTGTGAAAAGTCGATCTCCTGCCAGTGGCTTCTCCCCGCTAAATTAATGCACAGATTGCCGAATGGTAGATCGGCGGCCCAGCTGCGGATCGCATTATCTCGCAGAACAGGATCCGGAAAGATATCAAAGCAAGGATGGTGAGGAATAGTTTGTTGTAGCAATGTGGGCTGAAAGTCGGGCGGGAGCGTTGACAGATCAATGTTGCCAGTTATGAACGGTGACTGGTAATCCAGGGTCCGCATCAGATTGAGGTCCAATTTCAGCGCCCGTATGTTCTTGCTTAGCCCCCGAAAGACATTGTAGTATATCAATGTAAGAAGGCCGTCAGATGAAGGCGAATATAATGACAATCCGTCGTCGAACACGTTCAAATTCTGCTCAAAAAGTGCAGCATGTGACCCTGGGGTGCTGGAGGCAGCATCGAGGATGTCGCCAAACCTCTCGGGCTGCGTCAAGGCTTGTTCAGTCGTGTGCTGGAAGGGTTCATCCCATGGTTCTGTGGATGAGCGACCGTCAGGCGATTCCTGAGAGGAAGGCGTTGCGACGCCTTCACTGATGCTGAAGGCTAACACTGGTGACAGCTTTGAGGATTGGACAAGATCTTTCAAGAAGATTTGGCCGCGTTTTTGCGTTGGATCTTCTCTGTTGATCGAAAATACACGCGAGCCGGGAATCTTGCGCCTCTTCGATCGTTGGCCAGATACATTCTGCGTGGCATCGAAAGGCTGTTCTTGAATTTGTTGGACCCTCAAATCTGACTGGCGTTTTCCTGGACATTCTTTTGTTATTATTATGTTTTGCGACACTACCGCGGTACTCCACTCACTGTAAGCTCGCCGATTGAGTCTGTTCTGCAGTTTGCGTCGTTCCTTGATGTCGGATTTTCCTGCCCATAACTCATCGACACTGCGGGCCTGGTCGTGACCTAGCATCTCGATATTCAACATGGCAGATCCTTCCCCTAATGAGTCCATATTCTTTGGTGTGGGCAGTGTCGGAATGGCTCTTCTTAATCATGCATTATCCCACCAGCATCTCCTGGTAGAGGTTTCAACATCCAAAGAAGAAAATTTGGTGGCCGCTGAGTTGCTTGATGATTACTATTCAGCGGGATGCTGACATAAACACGGAAGAGGCTTACGAGTAAATGCATCATATTCCCCTGTGCACACACCAAAGCTTGGGTACTCCATCAAGGCATTACAGGACGTAGCTATTACCCAGCACTGTTCATACTCGCGCAATATCAGTCATGAGCTCGGTGCATTTCAGAGACTGTCAAGATATGATGTCACGAGCGAGGTTTGCCTGTAACTGGGGTCTTCCGATCGTCCCCCGCGATGATAAATATCCAGAACCAACAACACCACGCCTCGGAGGTAGCGGGATCCAAAACTTCCTCTTTCAGCCTCGTCCTTGGCACAGCTCCTATCTCCAAAGGTTAAGTCCTGCGGGGGGATTGTTCTTACGGCCAACCTTCTCGGCAATATGAACGATACCCGCAACGATCCGCCAACCAGCAGCCATACACGGCTGAGCTGACCCAGTAGACACCAGTTATTGTTTGTCTCCCTTGTCATCTGTGGCCTTTGGTCTCATGAACGTCGGTTTTTAACGGGGAGTAAACCTCCAAACGCGGCGCACGAGATGTAAGGCCCCGGCGGTCGCGATGCAATGCGAGATGCATTCCTTCAATAAATCAACCCAGCTGGCTGTTTCCTGACGGATAGATCCTGCAGACCCATCATTATCAGTGCCCATTCAGTCATATATAAAGCAATTCAAAGCCACTGTGCGGAAACGTTCTCATCGCAGGAGCGTCTCAAAAGATACTATCAGCCCTTCGACACCCAGCGCAAGGCAGAACCTCAACTTTCTCCGCCATCTACCAAAATGACTTCGTTCCCATTCTCCGGTAAGGTGGCGGTCGTGACAGGCGGTTCGAAGGGCATTGGCGCCGCAACAGCAACGGCTCTGGTCAAACTAGGAGCCAAAGTAGTCATCAACTACGGCCGCGATGCTCCCACTGCAGAGAGCCTGGTGAAGACACTCGGTGTCCATAACTCGTACGCAGTCCAAGCAGATGCTGGGACAGTCACCGGCGTCGAGCAATTAGTCAACGCGACAGTCGAAAAATACGGCAAAATCGACATCCTGATCCCCAACGCTGGAATCCTACCGATGAGAGACATTGAGTCCACCACGGAGGCAGATTTCGACCGGGCATTCGGGTTGAATGTGAAAGGGCCGTATTTCCTTGTGCAGAAAGCCCTGCCACACATTCCACGAGGTGGTTCCATCGTCTTGATCTCGACAACCCAAGACTTCGCATCGACTGTGTCTGCGCCTTACACACTATACTGTACGACAAAAGGTGCCATTGACCAGCTTGTCCGAGTCCTATCGAAAGACCTACAGGCGAAGAAGGGCATCCGGGTCAACGCGGTGGCACCGGGGCCCACAGGCACAGACTTGTTTTACGAAGGCAAGAGCGAGCAGGTTTTGAAGATGGTCGCAAGCTTGAACCCCAACAACCGCATCGGGACACCAGAGGAAGTGGCCGAAGCGATCGTCTTTCTAGCTGGTGATGGAGCGAAGTGGGTGTCTGGGCAAACGGTGCGGGTCAATGGTGGACAGGCTTGAAATGGTCAACAGAGAGCAGCGACGTACTTTGCAAAAGGATGGAGGACCATAGGGAGCAGAATCGACTAAGAATGGTATGTTGAATAGTGAATTGTGTTGAGGTCTTGTTCAAGGGAAGAATAAGATCCGTTTCTACGGTCTTCAAGCCGCAAAATTCGTTCTCATACATTCCTGCTACCTATCCGATTTTCCTTGTACTTGGTAGCAACTTTCCATCATGTTGCCATACCCGCTCTTTCGCAGAGAGGAATGGAGAAGTTTCCCTTACTCCCGCTCGCAGTTTCAGGGCGAGTCCTTTTTGCGTGTCCACGGCCCCAAAGTCTAAAAAATCTAATCAACAGAATTCCAGCTGAAGCATTCCTCTGTCCTGCCTCTAGACCTTGACGGTATGGCGGCCGAGGGCCTGCCCAACAACTTGATATATCAACAAAGGGCAGATATTAGATGGCCTCAATGAGCGAGCGTTCATGCTACATCGAGGAACCAAAGGAAGATGCAAGTGCACATCGTCGCCCGAAGGATACCGGCAGTTCGGCACGCAACATCCACGGGTACCCATCGACAGGAGGATATAGTAGCTGGATGCGAATGCCCCAGGCTCATCGAGATAGTGGACGTAACACGTGGAAGCTGGCCTGGCTCAACCCATCACCACTCGCATCAAGCATTCGCTCTTCCCCGGGCGCCCCCAGAAAGCCGGCGTGGGACGTTTGGAACCGTACGGAGATCACCCGCCTAAGTTAAAGAAAAATAGAGTGGTTGCATCGACAAACATGCTTAAAACGTCAAACTGGCCTAAAACCGGCCCATTCTGCCTCCGACGTCATGAGGCGCCTTTCTCGCAGGTGCCGAGATTCCCATAAACGGCAGGTCGGCGTCCTCTTTCGGAAGCGAACCAGGGTTTGCTGAGCCAGCAATCCGCTTTAAAGACATTAGGTTAATTGGAATGTTTAAATTCCTTAATCTTAAAATACTGTACGACTACTAGTCAGTGACCCTGCTATGCGTACCTCTTTGCCATGTTTGTCTTTTCGGCACTGAGGTTGTTTTCATTGAGTGGGAATCAGAATCAAATTCGGACTGCTTGCATGGTACACTTGTTCCTGACTGCTTTGCGCTCAGACCACCCGCTGGCGTCCGTTGTGGCTCATGTCTTACTAGTAAGCCTGCGGGATGTTGAAACAGCTGCAACAAGACACACATACGAGGTACAGGTCACGGCCAGGGCCAATGTATAAGTCAGGCCATAAGAATAAATCAGGTAGCTTCCAAGCGAGTGACTGCTCATAGTTCCACGAATCTGACACACCCGAAACTCATTATGATCTGCTGCTGTGCTGGCGTCCTATCATTTTGATCCTGATTTTGCTTCCATTATCTTCCGAATCCGCTGTGCTTCTGCCTCCTTCTCCTTGAGGTATCTCAGCTGCTTCTCTCTCGCTGACAGGGTTCCCGGTTGCGGATCTTTGTTCTGAGGCGGTGTATTTACATAGGGGTATGCCGGGGGAGGCGAATGCTCGGGGCTGCGCTCCACGCCCTTACGAAGCATAGCATCCCATTCACCTCCTTCGGGCAACGGAAGCCGATCAACAATGTAGAATGTCTCCTTGAAGGTTTGAAGTCCACTGTCATAATACCAGCGAAGCGTGATGGATGCGCTGGACGTGTGCTTCGTACCGCGGTTGTCGATCACAGTGATTGGAGCTTTGGGTTGGATCAATCCATGCGTGGCATACGCTCTAGCCTTGGAAATCAAGGATTTCTGCAGCGACCCGTCATAGACTGTATTCGATAGCTTGACAATAGTTTCATGCCCATCTGCAACAACAGATATGCGGACTGCAGTACTCGCTGCCTGAGAAGGCCCAGTTAGCACGGAGGACAAACGTTGCAATTCTAGAGTCGACAAAACTAGCCAAACGGGGAAGACTTCGAAGATCGACAAAGTGCGGTGAGTACATACGAGCTCGTCAACTTACCATTGGAGAGGCTGGATGTGATTGTTGGAAAAGCTCAGGCCGGTGGCTTTGCCATGAACGATAAGAACCCACGAGCTGACTTTCCTGCTTCAGTACTTTTGATTGAGATGAACTGCGCCCTGTTGCCATTCCCTTGCTTCAGCCAATAGGGCTCCCGCGTTCTGTGAGTAGTGCTATTGTATCACTTGAGGTTGTTGGCCTCTCGATGCCCAAGTTCGAATTGAAATTCGATGTGCTGGCGAGGATACATTGGCGCAAACGTTCAGCTTCATATATGGTTTGGTGAAAGGTGAATCTGTCGTGATTCGTCATGCTTCTTGAGGCTTGGACAGCCTCCAAGAACAATCGGATAATGTGTTCGGGGCGGAGTTAAGGCCATTATTCCAAATGCAGTCTTGAGATGGAACATGTGTCAGTGAAGGTAAATGAATAATGGAGCTGAATGGTTGAACAAAGTCTTCGTCAATATACTGAAGGAGATCTGATCGGCTCTTACAGAGACAACGCAATTCGCCGAGGATTCCTACATGTGGCTCCAGGGTCATTGACTTGACCGCCTTCCTTCACAAATAATTTTGGACAGACCGCCATGGGTGTAACCACCCACAATGTCACTCAGTCGGATTCGCCTGCCGGTACACTCTAGCCTGGCAACCACCCCACCATAGTAATGGGACACTGCATCAGATGTCTTGGAAACTGTTGTCGTAAGTGTCAATCTGTACCTTGGGGTCGAACAATTGTTCCCCAGATTCTCATCGCTTCTTGCCGCAACAGGTGCCTTCGCTTCAACTTGGATATCTTGGAGAAGAGGAAAGCAAGTTCAGTCCTCTAGGCAAAATTGTCAGATTTTGTTTTCCTTCGCTGAAACGTCAAATCATTGCATCAGGCCTGTGGCCTTCGCATCGAAGAGCTTCCCGACATCACCCCAATTCTCAGCAAGCCATGGCCATCCAAGGATACAGTCGAATATGGGTTTTGGTGATTCTGGTAAGATGAAGAATTTGGCGCGATATGTACCTGAAGACCCTACCAATTGTTCGTCATCCGGTAAGAAACGCCACTCAATGATGGTCGAGCCACACATTTCGGTGTCTCCGGCGATAGACTGCACGGAAGCCTGACAAGGTCTCATGGGCCAATTAAGTGCTGCGTTGGCACGATGAGATATCAGGTTAAAAGAGGCGCCGGTATCAAGAAGGCCTATTCGCAGGGTGGTTGTGGGTTGTTGGCTGCCATAGCCCTGAGATTTCCCGGTATCAAGAATGATATTCATACGAATTGATGGGAGTTTAGTTGGGGATGGTCCTGGATCCATCGAAACGGCAATTCCTGCGAATGCCTGCAACGGACGACGATCATGCTGAAAAATCAGACCCAGCTTGTCCCTTAACCATTTCAGCGATTTGAGAAACCCGCGTAGCACTTGAACGCACGTGTTGAATATACAAGGAGTTCCTAGGCGGGTTGTCGAAGCCTTTGGTATCTGTGCTTGCGAGGAAATAACTCGTTCCTCCAGGCCTGCGGCGGTCCTTGGACATGGCATGATGATGGGCTTTCGAGAAGAACACTTGTTGTTGAAGGACTTTCGGCTGGTTTCCGTTGTCCCAGGAAAATCGAGAGATGAACAGCGTTTTATCGACACGAGCAGTCACAGAAGCCACCGGCCCGAAAAAGAGAACTGCACTATAGCCAGCAAATCTAAGCACCTTGCTCTTGAGATCTCAAAGAGCAATTGTTGGAATATTTGCAAGATATCTGATCGATTAATAGCTAAGTTTCCAGTCTCAGTGGATCGTTGTGCAAAGGGACAGGCCGTGGCACAAGGTCTGCACCGCTCACCAGGGAAACTGCTGGATCACACGATCGCACGATGGCTTGAAGCAGGAAACCACAACATTGAGTGTGTGAACTCCAGTCACAGTTGGAGCACACAGTGCACTTCCGGCTGGTCCAAGACATGGTCGCAACGACTAGCCGGTAGTGTTGGTGGTATTGGCGATGAGTTCCCGGGACCTTTTAAGAAGGTTTCAACAGTGTTGCTCTCAAAGACAGGTCCGTGAAACTCTAAACCAACAAGGCTATCACAAAGACCCGAGCTTGGGTGATACTAAATTGTTGAGTCGGAAGCTGAGAGCACTGAACCCCCTATTTCCTCTTCCGCAGGCCCACACAAGATGCATGTATCCTCCATTTAACATGTGATTCGACCTGAAGGCTCCGAGCCAGACATACCTGGGTATTCTCTCTCACCTGAAGCGGTTCGGTCCGAAGTTAAAATTTGCTGGGTATCGAAGCAGACCCAAAAACATACAATCTCCATGTAGCATAAAACAGGGGGGTTAGTTAGGGAGTTCTCCTCGCAGACTACTGGCCCAAATAATACCACTATCTCGTTTCTTTGCACTGCCCATCTTGGACACCACGAGTATGATAGAATGGTAGATCTCTGCTTTGTGTAACTCGGCCAACACGTGTTCGGGAACGAAGGCCGTTGCAGCGCTGACATCTGTCAGCACTGTATGCAAGACGCTGCGAAAACAAGCAGCTGAGGTAGTTTCAGACAACTCCTGGAAGTCTTGTATTGAGGCAACCATATTCGGGAGCTCTTTGAGAGGTCGTTTATTGAACTGAGCACCACTTGGCAATCTCGATATCTCCCAAAGACACAGGGTGCGCATTGCAAGAATCTTTGGGTAGCGATGCATTTGCGTGAGTGAAGGGCGCCAATGAGCACGAAGCGGGGCGGTGTACCGTGTTGGACAGAGCCACCATGTATAAGAGGGGGGGCCGCTGATTGTGCACCCTCCAAGACATAGTGCCCGTCTTTCGGACACAGAAGAAAGCGAACCATCCCACTATCAAGATTGACGCAATGGCAGGTTACGGTGCGCTGGCCAAAATGATGGCTAGCCATCGAAATCAAGAGGTATTCAGAAAATTCTCGACATTGAATATCGAGATCATGCTGCATATGCAGGCGGAGTTGTTGCATCTCGAGTTGGTCATTGATGAGGCCAGAAAGAGTGACAAGATAGGCCATTTCGACAGAGGCTGGCTCAATTGTGCGAAAGACATGTCTCAGGAGGACATTCAAGAGATCTTTGAAAGGTCTAGAAGCTTGATGAAACAATATCGTAAGTCGTAACTCGAGAAAACCAGCATGCAAACAGGGCTGATGATTAGACAGAGGAGACTGCACTGCGAACCACCCGGATCAACGCCCTTCAGAGTCCAAGGCATGATGATATGGAGCTACGCAGGTGTTGGTATGACCACAAAGCCGGCGGGGACGACTTTCTGCGCGGCCTGGAGGCAGGAATCTTCCGGGAGCCAGAAATGGAGTTGGATGTAATGTTACTGAGTGAAAGCCCTGGCGGCAAGGATCCTCTGGCGAATTTCCTAGGTGAAAAGGTAGTACCCCTATACCACCGGATGCTAGGGCAGAAGATTCATCGGTCGATGCCGGAAGAATTCGGCCACACGTGGGATTATGCACCGGACATGCTGGTGCGAATTGGAAATACTGTTTGCATGTTACTATCAGCAGTGCTGCCAGCGCTGTCGATCCTGGTGCTAGTCTGCGTACAAAGCATGGCAGCTCGGTTGACGGCAATCTGCTTGATGAGTCTGGTTTTCTCGGTCATCATGAGTGTTGTTGCTCAGCGGCGAGCCGATGTCTTCATGTCAACAACTGCCTTTGCAGCGGTTTTAGTAGTGTTCGTGGGTAGTTCAAATGTGATGGACAGCTAGATTCTGTAGAGCGCACCGGAAAATTCTCCGAATGTAAGACAGGTACCAGGTGAGATGCAGGGAGGCGGGTTTAGTAGTAGGTCTTTATTGTAGCACCCGCCAAGAAATCCCGGGGAGATAGATACTCCAGTGTCTCGTTATACAGCGCTGAAGTAACCAGATCAAAAATCCGGATTGCTCCCTGTGCTTTGACCTGATCAAACATCGAACCGATCCCAACAATTGAAATAAAAAGTGGTGGACTGAAAGAGAAGACTTGAAAGACAAGGGAGAGCGTGGCCAACGAGGAAACAATCATCTTGAGACAGCGTTGGCTGTAGCCCTTGTCTTCCTTGCGTCCCTGAGAATTTCCACAGCTGTTGAAGATAGTATGGATACATTATCAGAGCACAAGCCTCTGTGTGCCTGAGAATGTACCTCGATGACTAAGCATCGGACGGCGCGACGAACGGGTGACGAACCAGGGCCCAGTCTGATTATGGTCATGATGCCCACCGAGGACAAGGTGTGATGAAGGACGACATGGAAGCCTTCGCCCCTTGCCTAGTCACCAGAGCCGAGAACAAAATGAAGCATGCACGGGGTTACCGAAAATATTGCCAGGCAATGTTGTGGGTGGCAACAAAGCTGGGCGCCTCACTTATAGAGTGAGGGCGATAGGACAGAGCCATGCGATATTACTAAGCACGGGAAACGGTCACGTGGTGCTTGGCATAAATCACGTGCTCGTAGGGGCCGTCACGTCATGGCTGCTCAGGCGGTGCACGGGGTGCCCTGGGCGCACCCGCTAAAACCCAGCCGGAAGTTCCAGCCTGGGCTATTCCCAGAACGCTCGGCGAGGGGCAGCCAGCACCTCCGGCACCGCAGCCTCCCTCCCTCGCTCCCTCCATGACGAGCACCCACAGCGTCCTTCCCCTCCCCCAGGCGTGCACCACCACCATCACCCCCAACCACCACAGCACCAGACCACTTTCGCTGGAGCTCCAACCTCAGCTTGGCCCCTTCCGTCACCCAGGTGCGCCTTCCCTCTTCCCTCTTCCCCTTCCTTCCCTTCTGCCATCCCCCCCCCATGCCAGCCTCTTCATTTCTCTCCCTGCTTCGGGTCTCCCTCTCCCTCTCCCTCTCCCTCCCTCTCTTCCTCTGTTCCCTCCTTGACACACTTTTGACTGCTGGTGACTGACGCCAGCTCCCTCCCTGGAGCTCCCAGCTTAACCTTGACTGCTCCTCCCCAGGGTCAAGTCGGCTACCCACTTGATGCATCATGGTCTTTTAGCCTCTGACCTCTCATCTTTCTTGCTTCCCTCACGGCCTGTTATTGTCCCTTAGCACATAGATCTCTCCCTAGCTTCTCTGCCTCTCCTGAGCTTTGAGGCCCTGACGTTTGCCCGAATCTCCTTCCCCCCAGCTCTGCCCTCCCCAAGCCTCAGCCGGACGCTCTCAAAACCTTGCCCTTGTCTTCTTGTCTGTCTGTCTTCCTACCTTGTGCCTTCTCTCGTTGTCTTTGCTCCCTCTCAAGCTCCGTTGTATCCTTCTAGCTTGTCAACTACTTCGTTCTATATTGGGTCGCCCTCTCTACAACATGGTCCCCCCCCGAAAGCGCCGTCAGGAATCTGACGAGGAGGAAGAGGAGGAAGAGCTCCAAGCTCTCCCCTCTGACGAGGATGAGGAGGAAGAAGAGTAAGTGTTCTCCTTCTTAGTGTGTTGCCATATAGTCCATTCTTCGTGTGCAATCGAGCTACCTGCGTCCTGCCATCTCAATCCTTCGAGCATTGTTGTAGCCAACCCGGGCGCGCACCGAACTATTTGTCATCTTGTACCTCTATACTTGGGAGCGGCCGTCTCCGTTGCATGGCATTGCGATACCTTACCCACAGCCTCTGAAATGGTTCCATCATTGCTCTGTGCCTCATGACACTGACAAGTTGCCCGTGTGCAGATATGAGGATTCGGAATTAGGTTCTGATGAAGGAGAGGAAGAGGAGGAAGAGGAAGAGGAAGCAGAAGGCGGAGAAGAAGACGATGAAGAAGAAGGTGAGTGCTTGAACCCACCTCCACTCGTAAAACCCATGACTGACGATGACGGCTAGCAGCTCCCCCACCAAAGAAGCGTAAGGCTGAAGCCGACGCCGTTGAGCCGGCCCCGAAGAAATCCAAACCCGCAGCCAATGATGAAGATGAAGATGAAGATGAAGACGAGGCGGAAGATGACGAGGGCGATGTTGAAGATGATGCCGATGAAGCTGAACAGGAGGAGGATGAACCTGCGGTCAAAACTAAGGTGATCACCGGGTCAGAGGACAAAAACAACGCTGCTGTAGTTGAGACCGAGGATCTTGATGATGAAGACTAAGTCCAGAATAGTCATGGGTGGTTCCCTTTCCGGCTGATTCTTGATCAAAAGTTCTTGGGAAAATATAGAGCAAGCAAGACATAGGTAGCATCCACCCAGCAAAAGCCACCAACAATATTTCGGCTTGTCTTCGTATAATCCGCTGGCTTCGTGCTCTTGTGAATGTCATGGAGGCTAGTCAATTTATTTTCTCAATCTGGACTTACCGGGAGAAGGAAGACTTGTCGAGAAGAAGTAGATGCTGCTCCCTAAGGTCGAGCTGTGGGCATTTGTTTCAGTAGCGGGGTATAGAGAGCAGGGTTCTGCGGTCTTCTCTATCTTGCATCTGCAGGGCGGGTCGAAAACAGTGTTTCACCTATGGATGAAGATGCATCGATTCTATACAATCCACACAGCTCTCAGATTTGTAGACCGCATTCTGACAGAACCGATATCTTCGCGGAGTGCGGTTACAGCCAGAGAGGAGTCACAACTTGGATCTTTCAATCACTTGATTCGTGGTTGGGACGGTCCCCGTACCGATATCTGCTACAGCCTCCAGCCTATCCTGCCTTGAGCCTTTGACTCAAGGTTTTGGGCTGAAGGCGTTTATGTCAGCTCTGATTAAGCTCTCGCCCTGGCGTTTACTGTTCTGCTCGTAGCCCATCCCTTGGATTCGCCAAGCGTCCAGCCATGCCGGACATAAGATAGCGGGTAGAGCTCATTTCCAAGTCGACAAGGCTTGGCGTCTCGGCACTGATGGATTTATGGATTTAGCGATACTGCTCATCCTCATGTCTTCACAGCGTACGGAGGCTGGTTGAGAGGACGCGGCCGCCTCTCCCGACTTCTAGGCAGGATATCAGCTACATACGGGGTAGGATCCACGCTTCCATGCAACGAAGCGATGGTTATGTGAAATATCGTTTGCTAGTTTGGGCTATTTTGCCGAGAGATCTCTTGAGATACCGTCTTCCCCAAGCTGATAGGCCTCATAGCATCTAGGTCTATTCCCAAATTGAGATATAGAAAGAGATGGCTGTTTGGACGGCTGACTAGGTCAAGTCTCCTCCAGAATATTGCCCAATGGACGGCCAAGGTGAGCTATTACTGCGATGTGCCGATCGTATTGTTTCTACCCACTATAGCCAGTTATCGACAGACTCTTAAGCCCCCCTCGCAAGACCGTGGATCGTGGGCTATGGGTCTAGACGGGCTTTGCATCACCATGGCACATTATTGTGTCAAGGTACTTATGTCCATCTTAAAATCTAACGGAGATATCAACGCATCACCGAAGGTTGGACCAGCAATATAAAACTGGTTACTCACACGTTTGGGATCTCTCCCTGCTTCAAAGGAAGTCTTCAGACCTCCACTGATCAACAGCTTGACGAGATCTTTAAAGCCATTCATCGATCAGTATTGATCAAGCCGTCGACTACAAGAAAAACCACTCCCAAGGCACAATTTCAGTCAATGGCGCCTCCACAAGTTTGGTTTGTCACTGGAACCTCTAGCGGGTTCGGTAAGGAATTTGTACTCCAAGCACTCAGCCGAGGAGACAGGGTCATTGCTACCGCTCGTTCTGTTAGCAAGCTTGAGGACCTCAAGAAGGCTGGTGCAGACGCCTTGGCTCTCGATGTCACAGCCTCTCTTGCTGAGATCAAAAGAGTCGCCGATGAGGCGTTTGATCTATACGGACGGATTGATTATCTCATCAACAATGCTGGCTACACTCAGATTGGAGGCATCGAAGAGACAACGTAAGTTGATGCCACGCCCTAAGTAATCTCCCACACTGCTCGCTGACATAGACATTTAGCCCGGAGGCCACACAAGCGCAATTCGCAACCAACGTCTTCGGCCTCCTGAACGTCACCAGAGCGGTACTTCCCTACATGCGAGCTCAACGATCGGGCGTCATCGCCAATTTCTCGAGCATTGGCGGATGGGGTGGGTCTGCCGGTGCTGGAATCTACTGTGCCTCGAAATGGGCTGTCAGCGGCCTGTCGGAAGCGATGACCAACGAACTGGCCGATTTCAACATCAAAGTCTGCTGCGTCGAGCCTGGCTACTTTCGGTCCAACCTGCTGAACCCCGGGAACAAGCTCACCGTTCAGAACAAGATTGCAGACTACAAAGGCTCGGCCGTCAGGCAGGGCGAGGAAGCTTTAGTCGCTGCCAACAATAACCAGATCGGTGATCCGAAGAAGGGTGTTAAGGTGATTATTGATGTTCTCACTGGAGTTACAGGCAGGGAGATCCCGATGAGACTCGCTCTAGGCAGCGATGCATATGGGGTGATCACTGGCAAGTGCGAGGCAACAATCAAGCTGCTTGGCGAATGGAAGGATATTACTACGCCAACGGATCTTGATGAGTAGTGATGCCCCATGCGGAGTGGAGGAGCAGGGTTTCCTTGCCCTCACACTTGATACCGAGATGAGAATCATGACTTCTTCCTCCACTGAATATCGTCTCCGTGACAGTTTGGTCCCATCAGGGATAGCGAGCAACAGAAACAGCAGCAAAATACCGTTGTTTCATCAGAATCCACGCAACGCAACACAACGCAACGAGACACAGCTATCTGTCATGCTCAATCTGTTAGTACTCCCC
This sequence comes from Exophiala aquamarina CBS 119918, assembly GCF_000709125.1. Classification (NCBI taxonomy): domain Eukaryota; kingdom Fungi; phylum Ascomycota; class Eurotiomycetes; order Chaetothyriales; family Herpotrichiellaceae; genus Exophiala; species Exophiala aquamarina. The sequence goes on along the minus strand of NW_013550570.1, from coordinate 187,263 downwards.
GTCGCGTCACAGTATGCCCCATTATCGCCTATGTCTGTGATGTTCCCAAATTTTGCATTGCAGTAACACCGTGCGCGAACTCTGATTCTGAGTTACCAGAGCTGCCGTTCGATGCCTGTCTATCTTCCCCCTATAAAACGTCCACGTTACTGAAGGGTCTTGGTTCTCGACTGGCCATGAGAAGATGTGTCACGGAACGGCAGCCTTCACGCTTGTGACGTGACCTTGGTGGCGAGGGTCTGGCTGCCACAGTCCCACGGTATCAGTCCCACGGGTATGACTCGGCGGAGAGGATCTCACGGCCCGGTAAACCATAGCCCGGCTTCAATGTGCTAGGAGGCTTTCTAGCATTGTGTCTGGCAGAGCGGGGCTGGTCGAAGTATGCGAGTACTGGATGCAGTGTGTTGTTGGACTCGTGTCATCCGCTTGGCGCACGGGAGCGCCCCTGAACTGTAGCGCCTTGCTGAGTTCGACAAACGGCACGGCGGTTCCATGCGGTGCTACGTCACGGTACACCGGCGAGTCGAAGGACGTAGTGAGATGGCAAGAACGCCACGCCGTCACTATGCTGTGTCCCAGGATTCTTAGCTCAAGGCATGCAACGGTGTGAAGTATGTGTTTCGGAAAGCCCCATTGCCGTGTATTAAGGGCACCCTTAGGCGACCAGTTGCGTTGAAAACTGGCTGCCGACGTGCTATGAACGGCGTTGCGAGGGCCGTAGTTCAAACCAAACGAGAACCGAATCTAAAAGATTCAAAAATAAATAAAAAATAAAAACTCAGCTACTGTAGCTCAGCGACGCTGAATTCCCCTGGGCGTGTGCGTCGCGGACCAATGAGCCGACTTCCTGGCCTCTCCCCGTTCGTGGAAAGGCTGTGTCGAGAATCTGCCAAGGTACATATTATGGATATGGCGATGTGCCTCTGCCACACATTAGTGAGTATCAAGATAGTAGGGAGACCGGTCTAAAGGGTTGAACATATTCAAATTGGCACCATTAAGACCTGAGTGGCCCAGCTATGGCAATTTCATAACAAAAGGACTTGCCAACTATATCTAGCGGGCACCATCGAGGGAAGTGAGTACATTCTTTGTAGTAATACGCGTTTTAACTTATTCAGCGAAGCAGCAAGCTTGCTCTCCAGCATGAGCGAATCTGTGTTTCGAACAAGTTTTGGTTAACTATGGTCATCTCCTTGCCCGCGCTCCTACAACCAGCTCCAAGTGGTTCTGACCCGCCACAGTGGCCGGTGGCACTACCTGCCACATTTTACGGAACATAAGCACGCCGCGAGAGATATGTGCGTCAGGCCGTAGCACTTGGTCGATTTGTCTGGAGATGAAATGCACTTGCCGCACAGCTTGCCAGTCTGCTAGAAGTTTGTATCGCGGTGATCGAGGCTGAAAGCGTCGTCTCGTGGCCTCCCAATCCAGAGGGTCCCTAGCTACGTACTCCCACAAAGCTGTCTTCCGTGCCTCTGTGTCGACAGGAGGGAATGGCCTTCTCGGGGTATAGTAATAATGGGGGTCCATGCACAGAGCGATGACTTCTAGTGAATCGAGAAGATTGGGCCATCGTTGGAGCAGATCTGTGAGACCCCGCATACGACGGCAATCATACGGGCCGTGGACGTTTAAGTGGTCCAGACGATGACTTCTAGGCTTTAATTGGAAAGGGATAGTCAGTCTTCTGAGAGCCCTGATCGTGTCATTCCGGGCAATCCTCAAGAAATCATCTTCGATGTCTCGCCCCGGCCAGTAGAAGAGTTCGCCACCATTCCAGCGAAAGCCAAGAAACTCCCTTCGCACTTGCTGACTAACTGAGAGCAATGATTCCCGTGTTTTGATGAGGGCTCGGATCTCAACACTCCTCCCCCACAAGCTCCTCTCTCTAAGTATAATGTTCCTGTCATCGAAATAGTCATACGCAGAGTTTCTGATTTCTCGCGGTAGGTCGAGGAAAGGAAATGTGCCAGGTGGACCAGGTTGGCGTGGTGGGAGACCGACCAACAGACCTACTCTTGCCGGACGCGCCGCACGTGGTGGGTTGCGCCTCGGTGGAGGCCTTTTCGGTGCCATTCTCGCTTCTTGATATGACTTTATTGCCTTTGATTTCAATACTCAAAGCGATATTAGTGCAGGATGGTGATTCCCTTTGGGAGTATCTCATCGTGACTGCGTAGCACACACGGAAGGCCAGGTCCAGGCTTGTTAGGACCACTTGTACGTAGCGCCATTGTGAACCTACACACAAAGAGCGAGACAATATGCGGTCTGACTTTACAAGCGGCTGCCGCACGCGGTGGGTTTCGTGCAGAGAGTCATCGGGCTGGGATCCGACAATTGTGAGATTTTCAAAATTTCTCAAGGCCCCTATGTTAGGCTGGGGCAAGTTGGGAGTCCTCCGTAGATAGCAGGTATTGTGAATATCTCAATTCCTGCAATTTACGTCCAAATCTGATTGCCTTTATAGGATTGGCCGCATTCAAACGAATTGCTCGTGCGCCATGTTAGTATTCTTTGTTCATGAGGAATGTGAGCCGTTCCCGGAGCCTGGGACCCTTCCAACTTCCAGATCTAAGAAAGAGTCCACTCTGCTGTTCTCGACCGAATACATCCACCTTGCCTGGAACTGCCAATGCGAAGAATGTGTGCGGGAGATTATCCTCAAGTTATTTTCGACACACCGCGATATGCATTGATATGAGGCGTCAGAGGCATGCCAAGTTGGGAGCGACGATTAGCGGGAAAAGCAAGTGGTGGAGCTTGACCTCTCGCAGCATACTACCGCTGAACGAAGCCACCATGAACCCAGAGTTGGATCGCATAAGGCCAGATAGGGGAAAATAGGAATGAGTGTCATACCTCGCCGTGAGGCATTGAAGGTTTTCCGACATCGCAATGGGAGGACAAAGGGCCAAGAAGGATCGATGCTCTTGTCTGACTGAGCGCTCTCTTGCCATTACAAAAGATAATGGCCTACACAGCTCCACTATACCATGAGTCCTTGGCTAAACCCTAGTGAGTGTCTTTTGAAGCTGTCAGACAACGAAGAGTATATCGGTCAAAAGATTACCCTCGGCCACACTTCTTCCCGTAGATTAGACTACATCAACATCATAAAAAATCGTAGACGCGTGGAATCGGATAGCCAACCCAAACAAAAGACCATTGACCAGTCGCTCGCTGATACTGTTGGACCAAATCGGGAACTAACACCCTTCTCCATCATGTCGCAACTGAACAATCTTAAGATCGCCGTTGTGCCTGGCGACGGCATCGGGGTGGAAGTCATGCCCTATGGTGTGCGTGCCCTCAAAGCCGCAGCGCAAGTGTATGGCCTGTCACTTCAGTTCGAAGAGTTCGACTTCGCCAGCTGTGATTACTACCAGAAACACGGCGACATGTTGCCGCAGGACTGGAACGCCACGCTCTCCAAATTCGATGCTATCTATTTTGGTGCAGTAGGTATGCCGGATCAAGTACCCGACCACGTCAGCCTCTGGGGAAGTTTGCTCAAATTCAGGCGTGAGTTTGATCAATTCATCAATCTACGCCCCGCTCGGTTGATGCCTGGAGTGCGCTGCCCCCTTGCGGGACGTAGACCCGGCGACATAGATTTTTGGATTGTAAGAGAAAACACCGAGGGGGAGTACAGCAGCATCGGTGGGAAAATCTTCGAGGGCACGGATCGAGAAACCGTCATCCAAGAAACTGTTATGACGAGAACGGGCGTGGATCGAGTCTTGAAATATGCCTTCGATCTTGCCCAAAGTCGACCCAAGAAGCACCTAACAAGTGCGACTAAGAGTAACGGCATTAGCATCACAATGCCCTACTGGGATACGAGAGTTGAGAACATGGCAAAGGGCTATTCTGATGTCAAGGTCGATAAGTATCACATTGATATTCTAACTGCACATTTTGTACAGAGACCTCAGATCTTTGACGTTATTGTCGGAAGCAACCTCTTTGGTGATATTCTCTCCGACCTCGGCCCAGCTTGTACGGGGACAATTGGCATCGCTCCGTCGGGGAACATCAACCCAACAGGAGAATTTCCCAGTTTGTTTGAGCCGGTGCATGGAAGTGCTCCTGACATTGCAGGCAAAGGTATTGCAAATCCAGTGGGAATGATCTGGGCAGGCCAGATGATGCTGGACCATTTTGGGCACAAGGAGGCGGCTGCTGGAGTATTGCAAGCGATTGAGAATGTTCTCTCCCGCTCTGAAGAGATGGTAATCACGGCTGATATGGGCGGTAAAGGAACGACACAGTCATTTGGTGAAGCGATCGAACGAGAGATTTTGACACTACAGAAATAAAGTCCATTCCCCGTCACACTTGGCGTTTTGATCTGGGAGTGGTTATTCTAGACCAGATGCAAAGGGAGTTTGGAACGATCATCCGTGACTGTGGGCCTACATGCTCTTCTAATGGCTCAAATTCTTGGGATTTAGAGCTTCGTACAGTATCAATAGAAGACGCTTCAGTAATCTCAATTAGAAATTCACGAGATGTTGTCGCCCCTCAAGAATGGGTCCTATGCTCCAGCAGGTACTACATAGATTTCTCCCTCGCCATTGCGAGCAGATGTGTGTTCGCCCCACGCATCTGCATGATTAGGAGCTCAGCCCCCTAACCTGTGGTCTTTGAATTTGGAGCATTTCAAGGGTAGTCAATGAAATGCGCATAAGACCAGAGCGCATTCTGCTTTAAGTGGAACAGGAACCCTCCATCACTGAGCTTCGTGGCATAAAGAATTGTTTCAGTTCTAAAACAAGATACAAGTTTTTCATGCATGCAGCGACTGGAGAATGATACCCGGGCCTCTCAAGAGTTCTCGCATTCTCGGTTCCTGCGTAATCTATCCCTTTTTCACTTATCTCGTATTTAGGGATTGGTCGTATTCAACAGTTGATTGCGATACGAAGCGCAGGAAGTTCCCCTTCTAAGAAGAAAGGTGGATCTAAACGGTAGCTATACGCACCACATGAGGCTTAGAGAGTGCGCATAAGTATTTCAAATTAATGGAACATCATCGTCAAGCTTCGAGGCCTGTAGAGCTTGTCATGATTGGCGCACAAAGATTCGTACGGTTTCGCATCTCCATTTCGGTGACCCGGCAAAATTGGTGGGCTGTGATTGAAGCGAGGCCAAAAAACGCGAAGTGCTTGTAGCGGCCCAGAGCCAGGAATTCAATTTCCTCGTATACAAAGTTTTGGAGTTCTTTGGAGGATAAGCTTGATCGCATTCTCGCCTCCATCGGTTGCTCTACAAGGTAAGCGTCCTCCCCATGTCTTCTTGTCAGAAGTATGGTTGAATGGAGCGAGTGGAACGGGTTCCCCATCCTAATTCTTACGAATACACACGGAGCTATATTTATTCCGACGATAACCACCTTCCCAATCAAGGAGCAACAGATTGGAGAGCGCAGGTAGCGCAAGCCCCATGCTTTGATATACCCTACAGGACATGGATAAAGCTTACGTGTTCAGCCTTGCGCCACTTATAGCCAGTTTGCGCATAGTCCACGACCGAGGTCAGAATCAAGATTTGGTGTCAGCATCTTCCCGGGGATAAACCAGATTGATCTGGAAGCGGCATTTTCGTCCGTTTCCCGCCATGCGGGAGGGAACTAGCGGCGTTGTTTCTGACATCTGTGGGACAAGTAGATTACTAGTTGAGATGTGGAAATTGTGACGAGGGTCCAAGAGTCCAAGAATCCAACGAATTTCCTAGTTGGTATAGGACTGAAATCAATTGTTCCTAGCCTCCAGTTCAATGCAGAAGTACAATGTCTCATCTGAGGCCCAGCTGTCCAAGATTTATCGATAGAGAACAAAATGATACAGATTCGTAATCCACCCGTTTTGTCTGCTCCTCACTGGTCATATTAATTGGGGGCCACGTTAGTGAGGGGCTGGCAACGACATCGTTTCGATACCCACCATGCTTGATGTTTCATGCCTAGGGCCGTTGACAAGCCCGACCTAACTGTGTTTGAATTTAGCATGTATAACCTACCGACCAATGCCATGCCATTGACCCATTGCTAGCACGAGTCTAGCCCTTGACCGAGGAGTCGTGATTTTCGCCTCGTGTTCATCTGATCACGTTCGAGACGATCTTCCGCTAAGCCCTGATCGCTTATGACTCGGCGAAAGCATCCTCTCCATCCCATGCAACTTAGATCCTGCTCTAAATTTATCTAAGCTTGTGAGGCATGACAAGTCCTGTTCTACTGGCTGGGCCGCAGGCATCTTAACTGGCTGTCTACCGTACAAGGCTGAAAGTGCGGTGTGGGGAGCTTCATGGGCTGCCGCGTGAATAGGTGGGTAATCTACCCGATGTAAGCGATTCGGACAAAGTCTAAATTAACTGATTTATGCCTCTTGCAAATGGAGGAACAGGGACACAGAAAGTGATAGAATGTTAGCGCTCACATACATCAATCTCACGCTGCATTCGGTCGTCTATTCTATGTACATGTTTCATTGTCGTTACTTGCCGAGAAAAAGAAACGCCCTGCTCGTGAAAAGGCCGTTAGAATTGGGCACCAGGTGGTACCACTCCACCAAGATGCATGGTGGGAATTTCTTTGAACCCCTTGAACAAAGACTCCTAACCATGCTCGCTTCCCAAATCATGCAGAATATTCGTATTCTTTTATATCTGGATTTGGCCCCCTTCGTAGGTATCCATAAAATTCCAGTCAATATCGCTCGAGTTTAGTCTTGGATGAGGGTCGAGGGTGTATCCCAATAGTGTCGCTCTTGCATTAGGATCCACCCCCATGGCGCTAAAGCTGTTTTCTGAACCGATTGGGAATTGCTGACCTGGAAAGGCAGGCATGAAGTCCTCTGTATGCTGCTCTGACTCGGAATGCATGCTGGTTCGTATTCCTGCTGGCCAAGAGACAGGCGTGCCAAATGAATCTGTAGTGTCTGACCGTGGATAGTGGGAATACGCCATCACTCCATTCGATATAGTTTGAAATGCTGTGGGCAGTGCCAGGTTTGTCTGTTGGGTTGTGGGTGTTGGTAAGTTATACTTCGGCGGAGTTGATCCGTTTGAGTATGCTTGTTTACGCTGGGCTCGGTGTCGGTCGAGGGCTACTTTCATTCGTTTTCGGATTATAGCATTGCTTCTCTCGAGTGCTGGCATAGAATTTGACACTTTCTGTAGTACGTCCAACAAGTACGTCAGTCCTGTGTTCTGCGCGCAAGCAGAGGCATCTTCTCCAGGACGAACTTCTCTTTCGAATCTCAATACCGCAACTGTGGCAGCAATATAGACAGTGTAGGCGTTCAGAAAAGAGATGTGAGAAAGTCCAAAGGTATTCGCTTGCAAAAGGATAAGATCGTGAATCGCCGCAGTTGCCTGTACACATATCAGATATGACCTTGCCGGATCTGGCGCATTTAGGTCATGGGCTCCAAGGATAACTGGCCTGTGTAGTAGAATTGTTGTTGAATGGTAGAGAAGGTTAAGGGACATAATATGCGCGGGTGGAGCCAGCTGGGGCATCTGATCTGGACTTATTCGTAGTTGTGGTGGCAAAGAAATCAGCCAGTCTCGCAGGTCTCTTGAAATGCGTGAAAATGGGGCTTCATTGTTCGCTCTCATCTCTCCTGGAGGATCTTCTTCAAGCTCTTGACTAGCTGTTGCGTCACCCGAATAGAAGCTATGCAATAGGTCGTTCAAGATGATACACAGTCTGCAAAGTTGACGGAAACAGGAGATAATGTATCCTGAACAAGGCGGGTAATTGACTGAACTGTTTGCGTCGACTTGAGATTTTTCGCCATAATATGGCGACCAAAGCTCATTGTCGCTGTAATCGTCCCGGAAAGAAAATGACATGTCATCAACAGCTGGCGTGAACCCTGGCATACGCCCGAGATATAATGATAAGATCTTGTCCCAAGTATAACAGCTCCAGAACAATCGCTTCCGGATCTCAATATCTTCAATAGTCAGGCTTTTGACATAAAGCTGAAGCTTATCGCTCGGTAGGTGCAACCCTATATCGAATGCCATTCGAAACGCTATGCCCGCAAAGGTCCAAGCCTGGGACGAGTTCCCAAATGTAGCCTCGCGGCTAGATTGCTGGAGCAGTGCTTGAATAGTGGGTATCGAGCTGTTCCTGAGAATGTCCATTCCCAAACCGAATCTCGCCTCCTCAGTCATTTTTTCCATGAATTCCCCAGGGTTTACAGCTGCCGAAAGGGGGCTGTTCCGATGAATGGTAATTTGATATCGTTGTTGATACACGTCGTGGTTCAAAAACCTCGCACAATGCGCATGAATCACCTAAGCCTCTGTTAGCCAACATTGTTCTGATGATGAAGTCGATCAAGAGTACCTTTAATAAAGTATCTGAAAAATACGGAGGGTCATCTGCTCCTGAATTACTTAGATCAACCGCACTCATTCCTCTCGTGAAGGCAGGCCTGTAGACCACAAGGAAGAGAGGATGCTGCCAACACCAGTGATATTTCAACAACTCGAGGGAAGTCTCTTTTGGCAAATTGACTTTCGCAGCACCATTGGCAATTGCAAACGATTCTATCTGGCGTTGGTGATTTGCATTCAAAACGAGTTCTCTCCGTGCCTGCTGATCATCGTGGGAAGCAGTATCGAGAGCGTATGAGTTGCTGATATGGGACATATTACGATGCCTCTGTAAGGATGGTGCTTCGTACATTGTAGATGTTGAGTTGTGGAAGGTGACACTTCCGTCGTCGTCCATGCTTATGTCTGATTCTAGTTTGATGGATCGCATCCGCCGCGGTAGAGCATATGCGGACGCTTGCGAACCTGCAGTTTCACTAGCAGGTGATGCCGATGGTAATTTTCTCTCCTCCTATTCGACATCAATCTACTGGTGAAATCGGGGAAAGATCTAGCCACCTACTCTACCAAGCCAGACTTGGGTTTTGCCTTGTCGTAATTGCACCTTCAGCTCCTGGATTTCCTCCTCAAGCGATCGCACATAAGCGATTGATGGCGGTTTGTCATAGTGGCAATCATCCTTATAGGCTATGCAGCTTTTCTGGGGTTAGCAGGCGGTAACTGCTTCACAATGCTCTGCCTTACGTCGTGCATTTTGGTGTCTTCCCATCACATTTAGACTGTGTCAGTCAGCAAAATGAGCCTGGATCACATCTTCGTCTCAGAGCAAGCAAAATATCCACCATTAGACATACCTTTCGTCTACGGCAACCAGCACACGTTGATTTACGGTGCTTGGATTTCGGTTTGGCGTCATTTTCACCCGGCATTGCTTGTTCAGGACGAAGATAATCAGTCAAAAGTATTTGGTTCTCAAAGTTGATATTGGATTTATGAGATGATTCTTTGACTTGGCAAGATCAGAGGTGGATTTCAGAAACTTGGTTAGCAGACCAGCTGGGAAGAAGCCATTGATCTACAGACCCGTTCTCTGGAGTAAATGTCGCGTGTTGGTGCGAGAGAGACTCAGGAGAGACGTAGTGTTATGCAAGAAAGTCACGGTTGCCGACACGCAGGTTTGCGGGACAGGGATTAAACGCAATGCAAAGCGAACCGGGTTCTGAGAAGCCCTAACAGTGGGTGGCAGCTCGAACACTGTCATCCGACAAGGCTCAAATGGAGGCTGAGCCACGATTGCGCTAGCAACAAGGGCATGACTCTGAAACTCATGAGTACGATGTATAGAAATTGGAGAAAGGGACTCGGTATGTGGGTTGGGGTCCTCCAGGGGCACCAGGTCGGATGACAAAATACCCATAGTTCAGATTGAGAATAGAAAACAGCTCTTGAACTCCGGGTCAGCTGGCAGCAGGGCCACTCGGCTCTCTCCTGGAAGCGAAGCCATCAGAGAAGACAGAACCCATTTAAAGCCAAACCCAATCTGGTAGTTGCAGGGGTTGTTGCTGACTTATTCAATGACGAGGTTGGCCAAGTCAAACTTGCGATCTCCATGGGATAAGACATCGCACCCAATATTCCCAGCAACCGGCGGTACGCCCCGATACCTTGGGCGTGCAAGTTCAGGCCAGGAGCCTGGCAGGGCTGACGGCTAGAGAATCCAGGCTGGTAACAGTGCGTGGCGATGACTCGGGGATAATGCCTAGCTCCTGGTCCGGGTGTTTGGTGGAGCAGGATACTAATAACTTCGATCGACAGGGAACGTCCTCGAGTTTGGCTTCGGCGAAACGTCACGTAACGATACTGAGGGAAAACATTGGAGGACAGTAAAGGGCAGGTGGTGCGTCGAAAGCCTCAACACGAATGTAACAGTAAAACAGCAGTCGAAGACGAGGTACAAAGCGGCAAGGGCGCTTAGAGCGCTAAAGCTCCACCCCCGTTACAGCAGCGAGGGGTCTGCATGCTTCCGGTTATCTCCGCCTGGCAGGATCCACTTGTTCAAAAGTCACACACCAGAAATCACCGCACGGCATATCCGTATCTCGGGCTTAGGTTACTGCGAACCTAGAGTACACTACTACGTACCGCCTAATTGGCAACCGATAGCTGTGAGAAGGCAATGTTTGCCAAACGTAATTGCTTGACACCCAGTTCAATCGTTACACACAGGAATTGAGCCTATAGCCCATCCGTGTCGGGAACTCCTGGACCGTGCCTTTACATTCGTCATTCCATCTCGATAATTACCACCTACGTAGGAGTCAAGCCAATATCCGTTGGCCAGGAATCCGGAGAATTCTGCATTCCTGCCATAGGGCTAGCCGCCTCCCTCAAGCTGAGAGTTCTTCAAAATGGTCTCTCGACGGCTACCTATTTAGCCCGTTGCCTGACATCGTCTAGCTCCAAGCGCCGAAACATGCCGAACTCGATAGGCTCGGACATGAGCGGCAACCACAATGGACAGACATACGGGTCTGTATTGGTGTGCTGGATTCACACGGCAAGTAAGGCCTTTCAGCCGACGAGAATTGATCAGTCTCGCCTCCAAGACCTCTGCGGTTTCCTCTATGAGAAACTGTGCAAATCCCATATAGGCTATGATGCTTCGTTGTCTGAAGTTGACCACTCACAGATCAATTGCATTTGCTTGCCTGGGAGCGAGCAGGGATCGCAGCCCTGCCACTGTACAGAGTACCATCAGAGCTGCAGCGGATCCGCAACATCTCATTGAACGAATACGAGGTAAAAGCTAACATCCAATCGGTATCGTGGATGGCAGAAAGCTAAGCATGGAGCTGTCAGCACCTTGTTGAGAACAAGCACTTTCCTGCAGGACATCCCTTCCACTCTCGTACTAATTTCTTCCGCAGCCTGGTCGCCACGAGGGGCCCCTCCGGAAGAGCTCCATCTCCATCCGCATTCGGCGTAAGCCAGGATTTGTTCGCCCAGTGAAATCAGAAAGGAAAACCCCATCATCACCATCATCATCATCATCTACTATTATCCCATGTTTGTTTTGCGGAACAATGGCTCACAGGAAGAACTATCAGCCTGTTCAGCTCCGTCAAAATGTGCTAACGTACTCGCAAGGTTGTTTGAAACTTCGCCTAGTCATCTTTCCCGCTTCGTCCCCATCCCAAAGCGCCAATTTCTCACCCCCATTTCCTCAAATAGAGTGGTGCCATGCTCCATGATGCTGCCGCCCTCATCCCAGGCATGGCCAGTCACGACTCATGACTCTAACTGCTACTCCAAATACTACAGGTCAACCACCATCGACTTGCTTAACAATGCAAGAGCCTAGGGTACCCCCCGCGCCGTCCGCACTTCTTGCATGTGGTCCGATCCTAGTCTCGCCCGCAATAGCGACCTCGGTCTCAACAACCTGTTTGAGAATAACAGCCCAATGAGAATCTAACAGCGTTTTCCCATTATGGATTTGTTCGTGTCTACGCTGCTCGCAAAGTCTTCCCATTCAAGGTCTTGCATTTTGGAGAAAGCCGTCACCGGTGATCTCTCCGCTGACCGCGAGCCCTTGATATCAGTGTTTCTCAGAATAGTACCTGCTTGGCTCGTCCTGAATGCCTATGAAAGGTCAATTCCCCGTCGATGGCGCGTTGAAGAACGCCAGTTGTGGATGGGTCAATTTGTGGGTCAAATGTTCATGGCTTGCAAGCCCTTGCTATGGACATTCTGGAAGCCTTGCGACGCCATCGCCAAGGGTCAAAGAAAATGAAGCTTTTCAACGCGACGGGGTGCAGTGGGTGGAGCGTAAGCGAAATCCTAGAGTTTCCCAAACAGTTGGGTTCCTAAGGAGCCTTTTCAGAACATCAGATTGATACCGTAGCACAGATGTTGGACAAGCGGTGTGAACTACGGGGTTGGCCCGGCACCTTTGAGTACTCCCATAGCATCACAAGGAATTCCGTACACTGGCTGTTACCAAACACTGTAGCCAGTTGCGAGCAGGTCCCTCTAGCTAAGTAGAGCCATTGCCAGCCTTCTTCAAGTTGTACTTGGTATCCTGACTACTCCCCGGCAACCACAGGCCTCGATCATGTGGCAGACGAGGAAGTGCCCACATGAGACGCGGAGATCAAAAGGTCTCTTCTCTGTTTCGGATGAAGGCCCCACATATTAATTAGGCCACATAGTCCACATATACTACACAGGAACATTCGGAGGCTAACTACTTGCTATTGGGATCAGAAACCTACGACAATCGAACTGCTGCTTGAGCTTGGACCACGTGTTGAGTATGCACGAGACAGCTAACTTGCATTTGGAGATCCCCGATTGCCCGAATTCACCAGGGTGATGGATATTCTCGTAGTGTGACAGTAGTGAAATTATCTAGTCTCGCGAGATTATTCTGGAGCTGCGTACTCGTTATTTGTAACATGTCTGGAAGCCCGAGACTCTCCCAAATAGTTCCGACGATCAATTTCCTAATCGCCGTTTGACTATCGAGGTCTCACGTCGATGAATGGGCTGGAAACTACGACGGCTGTTCGGTGTAGAGGCACTGCTGCTTGTCAACGCCAATTGGCCATTTGTGATAGGGAAGGCGATAGGGGCTTCAAATTCCATTGAACGTCTTGCCTACGATTTTGCATGACGTGAAAGCGGCTGGTGTTCCTATATCCAATGCGCAAACACCACCGCTTCACGCATTCCGAAGCGGGAGCTCTGCACACGTCATTTGATGCAGATTCAACGCGATGCTCGCAGCAACCTACCTTCACATCTGCATGCAGAACCAACGGGGAAGCTTGCTTTTCCCTTCCCTCCCGCTTTGGCTTTCCTGCAGCTTGATGTCAGGCCTCATCACTAATGCACAGGATCATGCAGGCGTTTCATGAAGTACATTTGTGGTTCCACGACTCTGAAGCTGATATTTCACAGCCTCTTATGGAGCGAGATTGTCTCATCCTGACTCGAGAGTTGCGGGAATTGTTTCCTATCCAATGATGGACTATGCTACACTGAGTATTTGACAGCTCGTGTTGACATATCACCAATCCGGCCTTGCGAAGACTAAGTATGCCCCGTCAGTCGCACGCAGCCTCGCCTGCATTCTCACCGCAGTGGCTGCGCTCTCAATAAACTCGGTGTAACATGGACCAACTACTTAAAAAGGTGCTAGAGCCCCGAGGTATGCTGCAGCATGGGCAATTGGTTAAGCTAAGCATTCTGCAACGTCGCTAGGAGGCTTGACAAGGCCGGGATACAAAAGACGAGTGCTATGAAAAGAGACAGTAATATCACGTAATCACTGCCCCAACATTTGCGGATCTAGGAGCGCAAAATTGGCCACCTTCACCGCAACTTACTAAACTTCTCACCCAAACGTCAAGTTACCCGCGAACAAGTTGTAACAAGGACAACTGTTCAATTGTTAGACAGGTGGAATGGTTTTGTCGTCTCCTTTCCGAGAAGACCGCCATATCAGTGGCGCTAGCGAGGCTGTGGTTGCTTAAGCACAGATTTATGCGTAACAGTCAAACACGGTAGAATGTAGAGTCTGCACAATCGCAGCCATGGGAATGATATTTGCTTTGCTTCATTAGTTTAGTTTACAGCATATATTATTATCTTGCTAGGACAAAGTATACCGAGCAGGATCGTGAGAAAACCCATTGCAACAGAATAGCTTCTGTATTCAACTTCTTTTATCCAGGATATATATCCCCACTTGCCCGTCGGCGGTAGAGGCCATCCCTCACATTCGTGTTTTGTAAGAGACAGGTTGAGTGAATTCTTTGCTCCTGTCATCTGAGGGAAGGAGGGCAAGGACATCTAGATGCATTCAGCCCGGCGAGGCCATGGTTACCTTAGACCTACCCAGGTAGATACACCAGCTTCCAACATGGTGCTCCCCAAGAAGCTGTCTTGCACGTCTTGTGTACACGTTCCAGTCTTCAATGCTCGTGGAGTATTGAATACTACGTGGAGACGTTTCCTTTCACATTGATCATCTGCCATTCGGGTTGGAGCGTTCGGGGTCACTAAAACCAGAGCCTCGCATATGAGGACGTAATTGAGAAGATCCCTAAATAGCCCTGACCTGGACTGCTGACGCACTGCTAGAGTCGCCGCCCATTGATTTCAGTAGTTGTAACGCCCTCTCTTGCATAGATATAGAAACTCTGAGTCCACCATAACTGATTAATGAGAGTCACATGCCAGCCCGCAGCTTCTATTGATGTCGGATCACTAATGACTATCATCAAGGCCTGTCTAGTGCCCAGACTCCAGACTCCAGATCGTTCTAGAAACTAAATAATAAGGGCATCAGTCCCTTAAGGTATGCCCTCACTATTTAGAATCGTTAACCAAGAACCTATCAGACCAGTTCAATGGATTGGTTTTCTGATTTCGCCCAAAGGAGAGGGTTGAGTACCTATGTACAGCTAGGCTAGTCAAGCTGGCAATGAATAAGTCGTACGGAAATACAAATCGGTCTTCATGTCTGGTGCATCTGCACATCATCTTGCAGATACACGATCTGTGATCCGTGTGGCCGGAGGTACCACGCATGGTCCCGAGCCTCGTCTCGATCTTCCGCACGTCAACACCAAGAGACCGCGACCCGCTAGGAATGATTCGCATCAGACAGACACGAGGTGACAGCCGGGAACGCTTATTTGAGGGTTTCAATACCACGATGCTGGGTTTCATTAGTGATTCCAAGGCTTGACAAATGTCCGATGGGGCATTGGCCGGGATGGAACGACGGCAAGCTGCAGGTTTCCAGAACTCAAGACCGGCACTGTGCAGCTATTAAGGGGGGTTAGGTATCCTAGGATGTGCCCTAAAGCGTGCTTCGCTTTATGGTGTGGTAGCTTGGGTGGAAAACGGGGGATAGGTAATGCAGCAATGTCAAACCAGCAGACCAGCCAGCATGGTCCTTCGGTGGAACTCCGTCGTCGTCCTGTTGATTGAGCTTTTTCATGTTGGATAAGGCAAGTCTTGAGCGGCAAGCTGGGCAGGAAAGCTTAGCCTTGGCTCCAGCAATGGGCTAATTAATTATGCCATGATGATGGGTTGATGGCATCGTAGTAGGTGAAACAAGAGCAGAAGCTCGCTTATATCAGATGTGCAAGTCAACGACAGCCAGCATGTTCAACCTAGATGCGCTCAGGCTGAGCACGAATCGAACCGTCACCTTGCGCTTATTATGGGAGAATTGTCGCTCATGAAGCAAGACTCGATGAGCCAACAGAAGCCAAACTAGCGGGGTCAGGAGGCGCAAGCGGAGACTCGCCGGGCAACAGAGACAGCTCAGTTGTCAGAAGCTGGATGTCAGGCGATATTATTGCTCTGTTCTATTTTCAATTTTCTTTCTCTTCTTTCGTTTCGCAGGTTGATCTGATAGTCACGTATTTTCGCCCGATGGGTGCTATTGATCCAGAGCGCTGCGAACTGATACAGTCCTTTGTCGGCATTCGTGGCCTGAGGGTTAGGATGTTCATTGCGAAATAGGATGTTGTGTCTGCTGAGAAGATGCGCCCTTTGGTCTAAACAATGCTTGATCAACGTAAAGACAGGGACTCATGCTGACATCTATCAATAGCAGTTGCCAACCCAACTGGGTCTTGGGAATACCTTGTAAGAGACTTGCACAGCAGTGACAGCACAAGTACCTGTTCTCTTAGGGCTGGCCCCTGGCATTACCGCTTACAACTCTCATGACTCCTCCGTGTCGGATTGAGAACTCGGCCTCAAAATTCTCCTCGCCCACTCGGTCAGCGTTCAAGTCGTCCCTCCAAGGCTCTTCCAGACCTCTCTGTCTCCGTCGTACACGAGCATTGCCTGGAGTCGGCTCGTCAAACAATCCTTCACCTCTCAACCTATTTCTCCGCATTCTGGCACCTTCGACTCGCATGCTCCTCCAAAGCTCCCTACTACGTCTTTCTCGCATATTAATGGCACGTAGGACCGGGCTTTGCTCCCCAACACCTCCCACAAAGGCCGGTGGCTCGCGTGGGGTAGTTGACAAAGATCCGAATCGCATCATGCCCGGCGGAGCTGTGTATGCTGCTTCGCGCTCTGTGATGATGCGACTTCGTGAAAGATCAGCAGGCGTTTGAGGCTGAGAGCTGGCAGGGAGAGAGTCGTTGTACACTGAGAATACACTGCCGTCTAGATATCTTGGTTCATGATCTCGATCTTCTGTTTGAGCCGAGGTAGCGATTCGCCTGGAGGTAATAGGAGTGCTTGGCCATGTCAGCGAGTTCAATCCGGCTGAAGGTTGCGCTAATACGTCGCTGGACGAAGAGTTATGACTCGGGGGCGAACTTGGTAGATCGATTCGCTGGTCAAGAGGGTGGGACAAGGGACTATGGCGAGGACTAATCACAATGGACTGCTGGTCATTTGGAAGCAAGCTGCTTTCAGAACGCTCCTCGGGGCTTTCTATGAGACCGGCAATGGATCTCAGGGCGACGAATGTGGGACGTCGACGAAGAGCATCTGAGCGAGGTGGTGGAAGACGGGAGATCTCGTCTGATGAGGAAGAGGACGCAGTTTCTTCCAAGGAAAGCTGAGCAATTCTTTCACTCAGTTGTTCAGATGCAGCAGTAGAAGACTGTTCTCTTTCGGACGAATGGTAGGGGTAAGTCTGACTTCTGGGTCTATACCGTCGCGTACGAACTGAACTAGGCAGTTGGGGTGTCTGAGCGAGTTGAGAGGAGCTAGATTGACGTTCGGGAGAGACAGCGGTGGAAAACCGAAGAAGAGAGCTCTGGCGTGGAGCATGTACATTTGATGTCAGCCTAGGGGAAATTACAGCTGGTGAGATAGATTGGGCATTCTCGTCGCTGGAGTCTTCGTATTTGTCACTCAGGGTGGGGCTTGTCACATCTTCGTCTGATGTGCAAGGTTCGCCCAAGACGGATAATCGATCAAAAGCTTTATCTGTGCTCTTTCTGCCCAAGCTGTCCGGAGATGGGGATTCCTCTCCGCCTTGACATGCAAAGTCGAGAGTGGTTGGGGCACGGGTGGTTAGACTTTGAGCCCAAGACGCAGTCTCTTGTAGAGTATCCTTTCTGTCATCTGCAAGATAACGACAGATATCCTGCTTGCTGAACCCCTGCTTCAGGAGGCCTTGATAGATCTCAAGCTGTTGGATGTGAAAGATAATGTCATGCTCGGAGAGGGAGATACTTGTAGGGGGCAAGCGGATCATGTTGGCCTGGGCTATGGTCTAGATGGAGATATCTCCTCGGTAGACAAGGATGAGGTGGTGCATGCTAAGATGCTATACACGAGGTGAGGTTGGTTTTGAGTTGTTTTCCACGGCTGGTCACACATCGCTCTCGCTCCTTCCACTTTTGTCCACTCGTCCAAGTCGCGTTGTGGCTGAACGGAAGGCACACGTTCCTACGCGGTTCTACGCGGTCGTACGCGGTATTGACGAGGAAAGAACGAACGCGTCTTCAGGAGTCAACTTTCCTCTGCCAAAGATCGACTCTCACACAAAGCTCCTTCATTAGGCTCCAATCCTCACCTTTAGCTCGATTCAAGTTACTCACATATGTTCATTGATTGGATTGCATTGCCTTGATGAAGACATCGGAATATGTTTGCCAGGTCAGAAGTGGATAAGCCTATCATCCCGCCCACCATTCGTAGCACTGGCATGATATCAGAACAGAAGGAACGGCCATCACTCGCTTTCACCGTCATTAACTGGTACTGATTGTTCCATGGAAGACATTGACTGGGGCACCGACGTTGTGCATGGTATCATTGAAGGGGCGTGCGTGGCGAACGTTCTGGTTAGTATAGGGATTGTCCTGATTGCGCTGATTGCACCGTGTGTCGACCACCGCCGATCTCTACGACTCGAGACTGGGGTTGCTGTCCTTGATATTTGGACGCTTCTGAGACGTGCTGAGGGCATTGTGGATTGGTGGTTCATTCTCCATGTAAGTTTGATATTATATTCGTGAATTGCACGCACCGCACGGGTGGCACGTGGACGCGAGGCCGGTTACCTAATCAACGGGAATGGTAAACATTGGAATCTGCAATTCGCCTTTGCCTGCGCCCTCGTCTCGTCCCGCACCACCGCCATACCACACAGTCCTAGCACAAGGCTCCTCCAACACCGCCGTCGTCCACCCTGTCAGGCTGACCGACCAACTGACTAGCTGACCTGCTGCGCACTCCCAGCTTCTATCTATCCGCCAATATGGCTTTCCTCTTCGGTGGGAGGGGCCGCCAGAGATCTCCGGCTGAAATTGCAAGATCATTAAAAGAGGTCCTGCTCAAATTGGAAGATAATCCAAAGGTCTGTTGCTGTCGAAGCAGGCTCTAATGCACGCGCTGACTGGCTGTGTGCGCAGGTCGAGGACGATGTTGCCAAATACATGTCCCAGATGAAGCTGATTGTCCAAGGCACTCCTGGTGAGTTGATCTGTCTGCAACCGCCCCCTGCGACCCATTAATGCCATTTTCAGAAGTGGATTGCAGCCCCGAACAAGTCCACCAACTAGTCTCCTGTATAATTCAAGAAGATATTCTTTTTGAACTCGCCAAAAGCATCCGGCTCCTCCCGTTCGAGGCCCGGAAAGACGCCCAAATTATCTTCTCCCATATCCTCCGCTTCAAACCCGCCAATGCACAGTCGGGAGATCCCTCTGCCATCTCCTACCTCGTTCTGCAGCGGCCTGAGATCATTGTCGAGCTCTGCCGGGGCTACGAACACTCTCAGAGTGCCATGCCATGCGGTACTATTCTGAGACAGGCCTTGCAGTATGATACCATTGCTGCACTTATACTATATGACGAGTCGAAACCCCTGGGGAAAGCCGTTCAATTGAAAGACGTTGATGTCAGCCAGAAGCAGACCGGCAGGGGACTTTTCTGGCAGTTTTTCACTTGGATCAACAAAGGCACATTCGAAGTCAGTGCTGACGCTTTTACCACGTTTAGGGTAGGTTCCCGCCACAGGTGACTCCATGACGACCAAGAAGTGACTGACGCCTTCGTGTCTAGGAAATACTCACAAAGCACAAGCAACTCGTATCCCAATACCTCGCTACCAACTACGACCTCTTCTTCACCTTGCAATATAACCCTTTACTTCTACTCTCGTCCTCGTATGTCACAAAACGACAGTCCATAAAACTGTTGGGTGAACTACTCCTGGACCGCGCAAACTATGTCATTATGACCCAGTATGTTGCTAGTGGTGACAACCTCAAATTAACCATGAACCTGCTCAAGGATGACCGAAAAATGGTCCAATACGAAGCATTTCACGTGTTCAAAGTCTTTGTTGCGAATCCAAACAAGAGCGAGGAGGTGAGGAAGATCTTGATTAAGAACAAAGGGAGACTATTGAAGTTTCTGCCAACTTTTCTTGAGGGCAGGACCGACGATGACCAGTTTCTGGATGAGAAGAGCTTTCTGGTCAGACAAATTGAGATGCTGCCGGATGAGGGACCAGCAGGCTGAACAGCAACCGGCGTTGAGTCAGACTTAGATCTGGTGTTTCAGAAATTGTGCACCCACCGCGACGAATTCTCCGCAGAGAGGTGCAGCCGTCAAACCACCCGCGACGAAACCCATCACTTGTAGATTGGGTATCTGGAGACACGATTAACCCCCCGCACTCAATTCAGACCTAGCAACGCGGTGGGTAATTATACGATACTCCCAGCCGACTGGACTACGGGGCCTTAGGAATTGCCGGCATTGTGGAAGAATCCTAGTGAACGCAAGAGACACACAAGCAAGTCTCTCTATGTCTGAAACGAGGAAATGAAGAAGCCAATGATGATTTGGAAGGACTCAAAGTCCTCTCCCGTATTCAAGCCTTCCGCGGTGAAAGACCCTGTGTTGCACTCTCCCGCCACAAGTCAATACCTCATCTAAACACCGACCATCCGACCATCCACAGGCTCCTGTAGTCGTCACAATCATCACATTACATTCGTCATATATGTAGGCCATCAAACCAACATGCCTCCAATACCAAGCACACAAGCGATCCAAGCCAACCTTGATGCATGCTTTCATCCCCCTGTCGTAGGGTAGTTGTTTGCATCCAAGTAGCGACAGTCCCCAGCATGTAAGAGGAGCTGGCGGACTGGACCTGGTATATCGTAAGTCAATGGAAGCCAACGCTCCGTCTCAACGGGCATCCGCGTCATCATCAGCGTGCTCACTCTCGTTGACAGCCAAGCCCTCCATCTCGTCGCCCAGCAGCTCCAGCTCAACCTCATCACCAACCCAGCCCTCGAACTCCTCCAGGCCCTTCTGCACATGCACCTTGAATCTAATCACATCCTCGAGACATCGCTCAATCCCCGAATGCAGCTCCTCCCTTACGCGCGCCGCCTCCTCGCGCATAGCCTCCCAGGCCACACCGACCTCCATCTCGCGCTGCTCGAGCTCAACGACACCACGCTCCAAGCCCTCTCGCATCCTGGCGAGCTCCTTCTCGAGTTTCTCGACCGCGGAGGTCTGCTGCGTGTAAATTGTGTTGTTGCTCTCTTTGAGCGCGTTGTACGCGTGGCTGGCCTCGTTGACGCGGTAGTTGAGGTTGTCGATCTCGGTATTCTTCTCGTGCAGCGCCTCAGAGATGTTGTCCAGAAAGTCGCGCGCGTTGAGGTCGGCGTCTGCGGCCGCCTTGCGCCGTTCGTTGATGTCCTTGCGGAGTGTGATGAATGTGTTGCGCACTTGGCCGCGCAGGTCGAGGTTGAGGAGGTGGATTGGCGAGTAGCCGACGTTGGGGGAGGAGAGGAGCCGGTCGGACGACGAGTTTGGGCTTGTGCGGCGGCGAGATTGTTGAGAGGAGGAGAAGACGGGATTTTCCGAGATGTTGAGGCTGAGCTCATATGAGGCACCCTTGGCGTTGTGTGCGGTGGAGGGTATAAGGGATAGTTGGTAGCCTAGTGAGTTGTAGCGTTTGACGATTGCTTCAAGGTCTTCGAGCTTTTGTGCGGTTTCGGCTTCCTTCTCGAGGACTTTCTTGTTTACCTCGTCCAGAGTGGCGAGAGCGTCCTCGTGGCTCTTGCTCAGTCGATCGCGTTCGGTGTTCATACGATCGATGTCTTGAATGTTCAGGCCTTGTCGGTCCACCGATTGTTGGAGACTGTGCCGTTCTTGCTCAACCATTTGGAGGTCTGCTTCGACTTTCTGGATCTCGGCCTCGAGGATTTTAATCCTTGAATCGTATTTTTCAATCTTGGTCTGGACATTGAGATTGTACTCCTCAAATTTCTTCTTGTCGTCCTCGAGGATTTTGAAATGTTTGTCGAGTTTGCCAACATCAGGTGCATTTCTTTCGAATTCTTCTACTTGCGCTTTGAGTGCCTCATGTTCGGCTTCATAAAGCTTGAGCTCATCCACATGTTTTGCGTTGACTCTCTGAAATTCATCTGCCATTGCCAACATATGTGGCTGTAGAGCGGCCTCTTCACTCTCCTCGTCGTCCTCTGGGCCCATTTGTAGCCAGTCCTGGTAAGCTCCAAAGAGAAATCTGAAGACGATCCGGTCACTACCCACGTCAACTCCAGCTTCCGCGCACGCATCATCGTAAGCACCTCTGGAGAAATTGTCCAGCATATGTGCTAGCTGCATCATCCAGTGGAGTAGCCCGAGGAAACGTGGCCAATTCTGACCACCGACAGCAACTAGATGGGATTTGGTGATATCTCTCTCGTATGGATATCGCAATTGTTTCATGATTGGAGGAACCTCGGTGTCGATGCTCTTTTGAAACTTGTATCCAGGATCAATGCGGCGATATATCCATTGGAACATGAGAGTAAAGTCCTTTTGAGTGGGAGACTTGACTGAGTTTTGTGTCAATGAATGCTTCATTTCCAGCTCGAAGTTGTTTTGGGTCAAGTAGTCCAACAGTTCTTGGCTTAGTCGCGCTCTATACGACGAATCTCTCAATGGTCGGGGATCTTTGGGGAGCCCAGCTGGGACAGGTGGCTGCGAAAAGAAAGATTGATGCGCCACTGGCGCATGGCCTGAGGGCCTTGAGAAAATGCTGCTTCGTCTCTGTAGACTCTGTGAAGCCGGCGTCTGTGAACCAAAGAGCTGATTGGGAGCAAGACTCTGTCTGCCTGTGTGTCCTCCTGCAAAAATGTTCGTCGAGGCGGATCGTCGGGCTGTTGACATTCCCATATCTGCGAGATTTCCCCCCGAGGATGATCGATGAAAGTTTGGCTGAGCAGGTCGCTGCATGTTCTGGTTGATGGAGGTAGATCGGATATGAGAAGCAGTGTATGGGACATTGCGCAGCTCATTACTAGAGGAAGTGCGCTTCACAGCAGAAGCGGGCTGAGGGATGCCAGAGAAGTTCTGGATGTTGCCCAGGGTCTCGCGAGGCCTGCGCACGCTGAACATGCCAGTTGGTTGCGACATGGTAAACGTGGTCGCGCGTTGCGCAACTGAGCGATATGATCGATATGATTGATATGGACCAGGAGCAACGCGAAATGGTGTTGATGATTCTGTGTTTGGTTGTAGTAAAGATCTAAAGTGAACGCTCTACTGCAGAACTAAGGTACTGTCTAACCGGTGGAGTACATGTAGGTGGATTTGTGTTAGTGCTGATATCAATGTCAACAATCGCGCCGAAAATAGCCTAGCCTGCCAAGCAGCGTCAATCACCACGACGACGAATGACTCAGCAAGTCTCACCTAAGTCACGTGGCACTGGACCTCGGCTTGGAGTTTTGTCGCTCGGAGGCTGGTAACGAGGACATTCGACAATTCGGCTTCCATCAATTCATCGTGCTCATTTATCATTTACTCGTGTGCTCTTTGGCTCCCTGCCACCCCCCTTGACCCTCACAGTCGCCCTTCTTGCACATCTCATCAGGAACTCAGAAACACGGAGTACCGCATGCGTTGATCTAAGTCGTTTCCTTTCTGCCCATAATGGCACCTAGAGAAGACCTCATCTCATCCGCTGTTACCTTCTTACAGGATCCATCGGTCGCAACAGCCCCTGTGGAAAAACGCATCGAGTTCCTCAAATCCAAAAACCTTACTCAAGAAGAAATCGACCTCTCCCTTGCTCGAGCGGCCAATGACTCCTCCCAGGTAGCTCCTCCTCCAAATTCGCAATACTATCCCCCACCTCAACAACAATGGAGAGGTCCACCAAATCAAGCATATCCATATCCTTATAATCCATATGGCGAATGGCAAGCGCCTCCGCCTCCTGAGCCTCCGCGTCGAGATTGGCGGGACTACTTCATCATGGCCACAGTAGTTGGAGGTGCCAGCTATGGTCTCTATGTCCTCGCTCAGAGATATATCAGGCCCTTGATAGCACCACCTACACCTCCTCAGCTTGAACAAGACAAAGCCGCCATCGATGAACAATTCAACAAGGCATTCGCTCTTATCGACACACTAGCGTCCGATACTGCCTCACTGAAAGAGGCCGAAGAAGCTCGAACGCAGCGTCTGGATAACGCCATCGGGGACATCGAATCCATAGTCAGTGATCTCAAAGCAGCGAATATGAGAAGAGAAGACGACGCTCGCCGCATGGAGAGCGAAATCAAGACTATGAAAGACAGTCTTCCGAGGTCGATAGACAGTGTCAAAGATGCGAGCGAACGACAGCTGAAGGAACTGAGCACCGAGTTGACAAGTCTGAAACTGCTTATGGGAAATCGCATGGGTTCTGCCAGCACTTTTAGCCCAACAAATTCAGCGATCCCGCGCACACAGCCAGGGACTCTTCCCAGTACAAGTACAAATACCACAGCTGCAACTCCTTCCACAGAAAATGCGCCGGGTGCTCCTCCTGTTACTCGTCAGCCTTCCTCGTTTGGAAACACGCAGCAGTCTCCATACCCCGCGGGAACTTCAGTGCCTGTAGCGTCGCCCGCTATGAGACCAGTGTCGGCGGCACCCTTTGCAGGCTCCAGCAACAAGGCTGCTGCTATCCCCGCTTGGCAAATGGCGGCACAGAATAAGGCGAAGGATCTCAGCTCCGCTTCTACGACAAATGGAGCCAGCTCGTCCCAGCCCCAGGATGGCACAGATGCTCTCGCCGCGTTGTCAGCAAGTTGATTGGAAGAGATGATAACCGTGTAGTAATGTTTGTTGGATTGTGGGGGAAAGTGGCAGGTTCAAAAATTCGTGTTTTTGGTTAGACAATACCATAATTTTTGAAATGTGCTTGTCTCTTTTAAGTTTACTCGTCATCATGATCGCCACCAAACCGCGCCTTTGCAATATCTTTGAACATCTGCATTGTCCGATCCTCTTTCTCCTTCAAAGCTGCCAGCCTGACCTCCCTCTCAGCCTTTCTGGCACGTAGAATCTCCTCCTTCCTAATCTCTCTTTCATTCTTCCTGCGCTCATTCTCCCTCTTCATCCTCTTCACCTCGCCTAGACTGTTCTCGTCACCCATAATATCGGAATCTCGTAGATCCGCATCGCCACCGCCATCCTTCGCTGCCGCAAACGCTCGATTCGAGTCCGCGATTTCTCGCTTCTTCTCCAGCTGGCGCTCGCGCGTCCCTGCCTCCGCCCGTGGTGCGAGATCGTCTAGTAGTGCTTTTTGCTCCTTGCGATCGAGCGTGCGTTCCTGCTTGAGGGAGGCGTACTGAGATTTTCCGGCCTGCTCTGAGTCGAGACGGGCCTCATCGTCGCGGGCTCGCAGATCTTCGAGGGTTGGAATTGAAGCTCCGACTCCAGTTCCGGACACCGGCCCATTGTCTGTGAAGCTTCGCCGTAGAGTGCTTTCACTAGAGGGCAGTGCTGGACCGTAGTCATCACCAGCGTCGTCGTCGTTTTCGCTATGATCTGATGCGGTGACCTTGCGTTTCTTGTGGGAAACAGGATGGCTAAGTGCATATTCAGGCGTAGATACAGAGGCTGATTTGGCTTTTTCAAGTGTATGAGGGTCGTACCATCCCTCTGCGAGTTCTCCACGATTCCTGCCATGTCAGCATCAATGCGGCTCCACATTCATCTTCGCCAACCAGCGCTCAAGCGCTCAAGCTTGGGCAGAGTAAGGAGGACCATCATCGTACCATTTACTCACGAAACTCTTCCACCGGCCTCTTGATTCGGTCTCATCCAGGCCCTCAATGTCAAGCTGCTTTTGTATGTCCAGGTACAGGGCGAACATTGGCCGGTACTTGGGGAGGTCATGGCGAGATATTTCATGGGCACCGAGCGGAAGCGGTCGTTTCACAGACGGTGTTTTTTGGTGTGGTGATCGAGTTCTGTGTTTTTGTCTTCGATCAGGCCGGTGGGGAGAGCGGGATCGTGATCGGTGTCGTTCTCGCAGCATTGTGTTTGATGTTAGGTCGAACGAGGAGGAGAGTAGACCGAGGCGTAGATTGACATCGCCATACTCCGTACAGCAGTTGGAGATGGAGGGCTAACCGGAAATACTGTTATCCCGAGTTCCGAACATTGTCACTCCGAGGCTCGGAAGAATTACGGGCCCACGTGGTTCGAAAGTTTTTCCATAATATCGACATCGATATAATCTTCCACTCCTCGATATTAGCAAAGTGACTGGTTCGATCATTATTGTTCCGGCGTTCATTTCTAGAGTAGAGAGTTTGCTGCCATTTCTTTCCCAACCATGCATATCCTTGTAAGTCATACAGTCTGAATCAACTTTGTTTGGTAGACCTACCCACTCACATGATCGCATCAGGTTGTAAATGACGATGGACCGCCGTCAAATCAATCTTCGCCATATGTCCACTCACTGGTGAGCACATTTGAGAAAGCTGGCCACTTAGTATCTGTGGTTCTGCCCCATGTGCAAAGGTCGTGGATCGGTAAAGCACACATGGTGGGCCAGACACTGACCCCGACCTATTTCCGACCGGGCACCCTTTACAGTGACGATGGTATCACCTCGGAGCGCCCATTCGATGATGGTGGCGAGGAGTGGATCCTCATTGACGGCACACCTGCAAGCTGTGTGCAGATTGGTCTTCATCACGTATTTAAGGACAGGCCCCCTATCGACCTGGTTGTCAGCGGGCCCAACTACGGTCGAAACACGACTGCGGTGTTTGCTCTTTCGAGTGGGACCATCGGCGGTGCACTCGAGAGTGCAGTTAATGGCACCAAGAGTATTGCCTTATCCTATGCGTTTGACTCGAGGATACACGACCCGGAGATTATTTCTGCTGCGAGCAATTTGAGCACCAAACTGATCGATAAGCTGGCCAATGAGTGGCCCAAGGACGTGCATCTTTACAGTATTAACGTTCCTCTTAGAAAAGGGCTCGAGAACAATAAGATTTTGTACACTGAAATGTTGCAAAATAGGTGGACTAGCGGGAGTTCGTTCCAAGAGCTTCCTGAGGAAGCGGAGGATGCCGATCCAAATTTAGAAGAGCAGGCCATTCGTGATGGTGACAACACTACGAATGGAAAAGCTAGTATACGCCCTAGACGAGCTCATCGCAAGTTCAAGTGGTCACCGAATTTTGCAGACGTTCACAGTGCTGTGGCAGATGCGAAAAGGGGTGACGGCTGGGAGGTGCAACAAGGCAATGTCACGTACGTCTCTTGGAGTCTTGTCTCGTCGAATATTCATGCTGATATGAGCAGTGTCACACCACTAGTCGCGAATTATTGGCATTTGCCGCATTACACTGGCGAAATCAAGCTGTGAGTAAGTTTGTCATGTGATGCAAATGGTTGGAATTCCAGACGCAAGTGGATACTAACGAACCCGAGCCAGCGCGGACGCCCGTCCCAACTGTATTTCCACCGCTGCAAGAGATCAACCCCGAACATTAAATGCAGTGGTTGCCTATCCGGATGCATACGTGCAGCCATTACTGATACAGGCTCTTCAAGCTCTAGAGAATATATCGATCAACTACATCTCATCTCTCAGTGAGCTTCAGAATGTCACAGATCTCGTACTTCAGTTTTCAAGCTATGAATCGTTGGATTTCGAGCATGCCATGAAGTATCCCAAAAGCTCGCTTGTTTGCGCCTACGTCATACGAAAGGCGTTGACCCGTAAACATTACTTGTCCAACACAATTTCCACGTGGCTGGTAAAGCATCAACACAGCACATTGGCCAAGCATTTTCAACCAGGTGTGCACTTTGAGCTTGACTACGCCGAGTTTCTTGACGAAGCACTTGTAGACGCGTGGGACTTGAACGAGAGTATGGTCAAGAATGACCTGGCAACGTCACCCAACGAAAAGCAGTGGTGGATTCTAAAGCCAGGAATGAGCGATGGCGGCAATGGCATTCGACTGTTCGCTAGCATTGCACAACTCCAATCCATCTTCGAGGAGTGGGAAGAACAAGAGGATAGTGAAACTAATGAAGAGAGTGACGAAATGCAAGACCACAATCCTGATATGGTCCAAGAGGACGAGGCAGCCCAAGATGAGTGTGATGGTAACGCAATGACATCACAACTCAGGCATTTCATCGCTCAGCCGTACATTGATCCACCTCTGCTTCTCGACGCTTATAGCAGAAGAAAGTTCCATATTCGGACCTACGTATTGGCTGTTGGTGCGTTAAAGGTATATGTGTACAAGGAGATGTTGGCCCTCTTTGCAGCACTTCCTTACCGATCTCCTTCAGAGGCCGAAGACACGGAGTTGCTGAATCTATCGGAGCATTTGACGAATACCTGTTTCCAGGACGATTCAACCAAGAATTCGTCGGTCCATGCATTTTGGGATCTTGAATTCCCGGAAAAAGCGCCCAAGAATAAAGAACAAATATTCGAACAGATATGTGAAATCACAGGGGACGTGTTCGAGGCAGCCGCGAGAGAACAAATGGTTCATTTTCAAACATTGCCCAATGCGTTTGAAATTTTTGGTGTGGATTTCTTGGTCGACCAGGGTGCTAATGTCTGGCTCTTGGAATTAAATGCGTACCCCGACTTCAAACAAACTGGGCAGGATCTGCAGGACAGCATTGTAGGGGGACTATTGAGGGAAGTTGTTCAGGCTGCTGTCCTCCCTTTCCTCGGTCTTGAAGCGCCGGAAAGCTCTCGTCTGCCGATGGTTAGGCAACTTGACTTGGGCCGAGGATAGCAATCACCAGTCTTTAATCACGATCAAAAGGGCCCAGGTGCATAAAATCCTTTCCCAAGGATACAGTCCCAACCAAGCATGAGTGGCGTCTCTGCCGATCTGTGTCACCAAACTGGGCCAAAGTTGTAATCGGTATGTGCGTTCCAACGTCCTCAATGGACGCCGTGCTCAATTGTGCCAACAACCGCCGCGCTTTCCTTTGCACTTCGAGTCTGCCATTCACCAAAAGTGGGCACGTGGCGGCTATCTTCCCACTGCATGACTATTCCAGCTTCTTCATTCGAGCAAACTTCCGACTCCAGGCATCAACAAGGACTATGCGCTTACAGGCGGGACAACAGCCCACAAGCAAACAAATGAGAAGTCAGGGCCCAGGAACCCCAAGGCGGAATTTGCCATAAATGGGGCGGCATGGAAGAGACGAGATCAGGTGCGGGTCATATCGGTTACACAACAGGAACATAAGGAACTTTGTTCTTGAATGCAGTCTCAATCACATTCACCAGTACTCCGTAGGCTTGAGAAAGAGTCTTTGTAGCAATTTCTCGGGAAACCAGGGATTCCTTTTTGGTCCAGAGTTGGACGAAAGCGGGAAGTGCATACAGTAAACTCATCCGGTCCAACATGTCGCCAATGGCGATTTTATGAATTTTTTGTATAGGACAATGTTGTACTCTAGAACTATTGTTACACTATCGAGATGTGTCTTCATTATGGACTTGATACATGGGCCAAACATCCTAACTAAATATTTGCTGCGCCGAGGCACGTCCAGTTTCCTACTCAAGGCGAACTCTAACGGGCCGTTTTTCTTCGGCCACCTGTTCGTCTGTACGAGGCATTGTCAGGCAGCAAAGGCCCAAAGCTTACCTCGTAGCCGACGTTGAGGTTGCGAACAAACAGCTGCAAGACCATAGACGCAAGGCATCTTTTCTCCGGGAGGCCGACGACAACGTCGCTCCGTCCTTCCAGTCGCACCAGAACTGATTGGCTCGCAATTTTGCCCTTTTTTGCCTTTGATCTTCGAATTACGAAGGCAGGTTGCGAGAGAACCAATTCCATCATCCTCAAGCTCTCAAAGAATTTGCGCCGTAAGGATGAGTCGATAGTGAACGAGTATTTCAGCTGACCGTCTTTCGGGCGAGAACCAAAAAACACCGACTCAGCCTCACCGTTGCCCGTGCTAGCGACGCAGTCCAACGCCCAGGCAGCCACCTTGAAGCAATAAAACCAGTTCGCACGGCATCTGGCATTCTTGTGGTCTTCTTGATCACATCGACACCGGCCTCATTCATACAGTCATGTCAAGTCACATACTGGACAACTTTCAAAGGGGACTTCAGATCACAACCATCGTCGCCCCTCTCCTTTTTTACACCACTGCAGCAATTGTTCAATCCTTCCTCTCCACTGCCGAGACAAAACATGAGAGGCTGAATCTGTGGAGATTCCAAATATGCATCAGCAGTCTCATCGTCGTCATCACCACCGTAGAAGCCTTTGTGGTTGCCCTGAAGTCAGACCCCTATTCCACTGCTGACCCACAACTTGTCTACCAGCTCTTCTTAAACCTTATCTGGACAATACTCTTTCTTGGTGTGATCGGCTGTTGGGGGGCTACAGGGTATCCGCATTATGGTTCATGGTCTATCCTGTTCGTCTTATCAAACGGAGTGATGGTGATTCGAAAGATTGAGAACGAAGCCAACCTATTCCCGCTTCTTTTCATTTTTCAACTCTGTCGGTTGGTGCTCAACTTCAGCCTAATTGGAGTGGGCTCCATCTGCCTCTTCGTCCGCAAACCGCAGGACGACGGCATGGCAGATGAAGCTCAGCCTTTGTTGAGTTCAGAGGAACCATCTAAGACCAAGAAGGGGAAGGAGAAGGATCAAGAGGAGCTTGACCGAGAAAATATCAGAAGAAGACCGTTCTGGGAGTATCTCGCCTCCTTCAAGGTTTTCATACCCTTTATGTATCCAAGTTCCAGGGAACAGCAAATTTATGTGACAGGCATGTCAATATGCACTCTGCTTGGTCGGCTGATTGCATTTTCCTTACCACTCTGCCTCGGTAGAGTGATCGACTGCCTCAACAGCTCGGAAATGCCGTGGAGAGCTATCATATTGTATGGATCACTGAAACTGGCAAGTTCGGCCGCTGGAATCCCCATGCTTAATGACTGGTTGCACATCAAAGTGAGTACGGATATGACCACAAACCTGAATCGATATTCTTACAACTATATCATGAGTCTATCGGCAGAGTTTCATGACTCTCAGAAGACCTCCATCATGTGGAGCTCCATGCAGAACGGGCAACAAGTAATCAGCCTATTCCATGACACCATATTCGGCGTCCTTCCCACACTCGTTGATCTTGTCGCCGCGGCTTCAATTTTGACCTTTTTATTTGGCCCATATATGCTCTACACAATTGGGATCACGGTTGTAATGTTCTATTGGCTAATGTTTCAAACATTGAAACAAAAGACCACTCTTCGTCGATTATGGATAGATGCATTTCATGACGAGTACTATCAAATGACCGAGTCATCGACAAACTGGACTACTGTGAGCCAGTTTGGCCAAATACCACACGAAATTGGAAAGTACCGTGATAAAAGCAGTATTACTCAAGCTGCGCTCATGACATACTGGTTTTGTGATTTAATGGCTCGAGCGGCTCGTCAGCTCGTCCCCACTATCAGTTTTGTAGCAGCATGCGGTATCGCAGCCATACAAATCATCCACCAGCAGCACAAAATCGGCGATTTTGTGGTTTTGGTCACCTACTGGGGTCAGCTCACGGGACCTTTGGGTTCGCTGGCGCATGAATTTACGACAATGGGGCAGAAACTAGTCCAAGCAGAGAAGCTACTTGTGCTGCTAGAAAAAAAGCCTGCCACATGTGATAAAGAAGATGCTTCAACCTTTGATTTCACCCAAGGTGCTGTTGAGTTCAGAGATGTCACATTCTCATATGACGGCAAGCGGAAAGTCTGCAACGGGATCAGCTTCCAAGCCAGTCCGGGAAAAACCATTGCATTAGTAGGCCCCAGTGGCGGCGGAAAAAGCACGATTTTGAAACTACTCTACCGATTCTACGACCTCGAGGAGGGCCGAATCCTCATTGATGGGCAGGATATTCAAAAAGTCAAAATGGAGACATTCCGCAAGCACATTGCCACCGTCCCACAAAACCCAGCTCTTTTTAACAGTAAGTCCATTTCCCGTGTGCAATTGGCATGATGATCTTCCGACAATGATTTGGAACAGACTCCTATGCTTGAATCTCTCCCGCATAAGTGCTTCTATATTTCTAACCCTCCCCGATGTATAGTGACGGTTATGGAGAACGTCAAATATCCCGATCTTGAATGTTCTGATGAAGAGGCAATCGAAGCATGCAAAGCAGCTGCTCTCCATGACAAGATCATGACATTCACAAATGGATATGACGAGAAGGTCGGTGAACGTGGTACCAAGTTATCTGGTGGAGAATTGCAGCGACTTGCCATTGCCAGAGCGATCCTCAAGAAATCCAATATCTTGCTGCTAGACGAGGCAACCAGCAATGTCGACAGCATCACAGAGTCACAGATTCAAGGAGCCTTAGCGAAGCTTTGTGCCGGTAAGACCGCATTTGTGATTGCACATCGCTTATCCACAATCCTCCAAGCCGACCAGATCCTTGTAATTGAAGATGGTAGAATAACCGAATCTGGGGCTCACTCAAAGCTCATCATCAACAAAGGACCATATCATAACTTGTGGTGCAGTCAACTGAAACTTCAAGAACGCACCAAGAGTTCCATGCCGCTGTCCGCAGTTATAGACAACGATGTCTCTGATTTGATCTTGGACGATACAAATCTCTCGACCGATAGTACCCCAATCATGACCCAAACAACGGTCAGCCCTGATAGCAACTCCACCCACGAAGACAAAGAAGAGGACACAGGGAGTGAGATCTCTGGCAATCAATCGTGAAATTAATGATGCAGGTCATAGAGACAGTGTTGTTGTGGAAATGAACTTCCGCTCTGCGAGGCTACGCTTCGGGGGCTTTGCAAGAACCATCTGTTTGTGCATAAGGAACCTGTAACCTGTGCTGCCCGCGCTTTGTTGTGTATTAGGTAGCAGGGCGCCAGCGCCGAATTTTGAGAAGACGATATCTTGATGGCGGCATTCGCATTGACATCTGAGACAGCATTTAATTAGAACATGCAACAGCCCAAATTGGGATTTCGTTGATAAACAGAGACACAAAGAATTGGTTGGGGAATGTTAAAGAGAGAAACCCTGCCATCGGTGAGGTTTCCTTCTAAATATCCGGTGTCGATTGAATAGAAAGTTGAAGAAGTCCTCCAGTCCACCTACATCTTCTCAATCAATCAATCAACCACTTCACTTCAACTCATCTCACGATTTCAAGCAAAGGAAGAGCAACAGCAACAGCAACAACATCAAGCACAATCACCAGAATATCGCTCAATACTGCATTGGACCAAAAGTACAGCCCTCAAGATGCCATTCCCTCCGGTCTTCCCGATCTGCCAATCTGCTCTAGCACCGTGCCTGGTCTGCCTCCCACTTCTCTTCGCATCGGATCATGCTTACTGCGCCATAATGGAAGCCCCTTTTCACCCTGCTACCAAGAACTCATGGAGGTCGCAACTTTAGGTGCAGTCACACTCACCAACGCACAGGTTCTCGTAGCCATTGATTGTTCCTCCTAACCTCCTCCGAAGACTTACATCTGTACACTTCAATCTACCTGGCTGTTCGGTATCATTCTAGGATTAAGGCCTTCATCATCAAAGCCTGTCTCTCCATTTTGGGGGTTTCATCCTTGTAGTCTTGCCTACAGCCCTGATCTACCAAGATTCATTGGTTATGCTGTCGCTGTAGTCGAGGAGGGCGAGGCAGCTTCACAAGCCAGGCTAAGGTACTCTTCCGGAATTTCGTTACAAGCAATGTTTCTAGGCGTGGGAATGAGCCTGACACCAGATTCTCGTTACTGCATGGTCCAGACCTCAGTGAAGTTGCTTCTGCAGACGACGACCTCCGCGCTTGCTCAGTCGAGGCATTCCCGTCCAATTATGCCGAAGAGGGATCAGACCAATCCACTATCATTGACAGTGCAGATGATCAGGACAAGGAATCCGCTGCCGACGACGACTCAGGGTATGACGGAGACCAGGGATCCGTCATCAACGGTGAAGAATCTGACTTTGAACCCGAGCATTATGACTCCGCCGGTGATCCGACTCCATTCTGCAAGCGCAATCACTTCGAAGATGACGACGAATCTGGCGGATCGCCGGTCACTATGGGCTCAGGCGACGATACACCAACAGAATACGAGAATATGGCCAAGGATCTATTCTCTGATGGACGTGTTTGCTATGATTATCGACTTGATCGTTTCCTTCGAGTGGTTATGTGCAGCACACGGCTTGCCGGCCCCATCTTTTGAAGGTACAGGTGAACGTGGAGGCGAGGCAGAAATACAGGGCGTTTTTCAAAGAGTTCATGGTATTGATGGGGATCATAGACTTCACATTTTGAGCTTACGGATGGGTGGTATTGCTTTCACTGCTAGCTCGAATATTTTGTTGTTGAAGGATTTGAGGTAGCATTGTTGATATTACAGCCGCGGACTGCTTTTTCTCCACGTTTTGATCTTATCTCTTCCACATGAATTGATTTATTCACTAATAATATCGGGTGTCCCTACGTCTCGACATTGCTACCTTCGAGGAAGAAAGGAGTTTGGATAGCGAGAAGCACCAGCTCTGGCCCGGAATGTGATTGGATATATTCTGATAGTCAAATCCCCAGCACCCATATCATCGTACAAGGGTTTCTTCATTAGGTGCGTGTAGGTTCGCAAGCTGCTGAGATTATCACATGCGATATTAATAGCCGAAATCGATCCCCCAATCCTATGAGACATACGGAGGCGATTCTACTTCTTGAAACCAGCTCCAAGGGTGGTCGGTATGAGCTCTGTCTTTCTGGTAGGATATCTGCACTGGTAGAGTAAGCCGGAAATTGGATCGGTGTGGCTTCGCGATGTGGACGTCAAGCATCAGTTTGTACCGCCGCGAGACCAAGGAAGACTCGAACGTGGGAACCAAATACCCATCGTTGGGGAATCCAAGTGTTAACAAGGCGTCTGATCGCCACCGTCTTGTGACTTCGGAGGAGAAATCCTCGCCTGGAGAGCTCGTTAGTGGAGTGGGCACCGGCAAGGGAGTCATCTGGCTATGCTGACCGTGGAAAGTCAAAGCCGCTTCGCCCCATCTCGAGAACTGGACGGATATCTTCGTCCTGGCGCAGACATGGATCTTTCGGCCTAGAGATGTAGAATTCGAGACTTCTGACAGAGTGGGAACACTCTGTCGCGGCACGCTCGATATGAATGTGGAGGATATTAGCGCGCCAGTACAAACACCACTTGCCACATCTCTTGGCTCCTCTCCATGACAAGACCTTCTCGAGCGAACCATCTGCGTGAGAGTCAAGGAGACTGGTAGGAAGACCCGGTCGGTGACTTGGTTTAGGATAAGCGAGACCGGCTCGCCAGCTTCGAGGCGCCACTCTCCCGAGCGGTGCATTCCCAGGAAGCCCGTCCGGAGGCACTTCGACTTGGCAAGCGCATATTCATTGGGGAAGTCGGCGACGCAAACTGGCGGGCGGGACTCGGAGCTGGGAACGAGTTTGACGTGCTGCGTGCAGCTGGCGATGACTTCGTGGCCGTGCAGGGCGCGCACGAGGACCTTGTACGAGATGTGGCAGTCGCCCTCGCATCTGTCCTGCAGCACAGCGCGCCTTATCGAGCCCTCGCCACAGGAGAAGGAGGCAGGGAGGTCTCGAAGATACCCGGCGTTTTCACCGAGGAGTTCGCAGTTCAGATATTGTGGGATTTCGAAGTGGAAGAAGCATTTCAGCGGGCTTGATGCTGGCCCGACGCCCGCAGCGCCGATGAAGTCGGTGGGGCGCTTGACGTCGATCAGGTGCAGCAACTGTCATCATGGATGTTCAGAGGTGCACAGGTGAGTGAGTATAGGGCATGCGTACTTTTTGAGCTTGGTGGTAGAATGCCACGGCGTACCACTCTGAGCGCCTGATGGTGTTGATAAGCGTGCCTCTCTGGGTGTCAGACGAACGGATGGCACATCCCCAAGAGCTTCTACCCACCGTGTAGAGAGATCAGGATGATATCGAAGTCGACAGCGACGTCACTTTGGTTCGTCAGAGCAATGTAGCCGTCGATACCTGCGTCGCCCAGGAAATGAGGCTCCACGCTGGACCCGAGGGCGAGCCCGTTCGTGAAGACTATCTCAACTTGTAGACCCATGTTGGTGTTGATCGATGGACCGACCGTCTTCTGTGCTTCGAGTCATGCCTTAAGGCTTGCTCCGGCAGCGAGGATCCAGTATTTGGCCGGGTTTTGTATGACTATGTCTAAGATTCTGCTACAATGGGTACTGTCTTGCGTTGGTGACTGCATGAAACTCGAGATCTCAGATCGTTACCCCGCTCTAT
This sequence comes from Exophiala aquamarina CBS 119918, assembly GCF_000709125.1. Classification (NCBI taxonomy): domain Eukaryota; kingdom Fungi; phylum Ascomycota; class Eurotiomycetes; order Chaetothyriales; family Herpotrichiellaceae; genus Exophiala; species Exophiala aquamarina. The sequence goes on along the minus strand of NW_013550570.1, from coordinate 151,253 downwards.
CCGGGGACTTGTCCTTTGTCATGTGATGAGGCCAAACGTGGGTCTACAAGTACCTCGCAGGTATATAAGAGCCTCGCGATACCTTGGGCATCTCTTTCTCCAGAGTTCATCCTTCCCAGCTGGATCGGTTCTCCGCGGGTGGTACAGACTACCGCGGAATTCATCTCTCCACCGCTCCACCGAGAAGACGGACTATTCAGCCGAAATAAAGCACGTGCACGAATTGGTGCATTCTTTGCTTTATACAACTTTCCGGGGACTCACTTATGTAACGAGTTCTACGAGCTGCCGCGTTGCAACTTTCTTGCCTAGGAGTATCACAAAGTGGCGACTGTATTCGACTTCGCAAGGGAATGGAAATCACCCCGCAAGTCGGATTTAATTGCCGATGCGATATTTATTCTGTATTCGTTTATGCCCCACTGCTTCTTAGCTAGCTATGGATGGGCGATCGTCGATGGTTATGACGGAGGTGGCGCCAAGTATGGAATTGATTTGGGGAGATGATTTAATACGAGGTCCTGGAGAGACATTAGCTAAGTCTTTGTAGCACAAGCCACCTGAGAGAAGCCGTGTGATTTGTTTGATATTGTAAGTAGAGGCTTGGGGCAGCTTGATTGAGCGGACGGTAGGTTGGTGGATTTGTGTCCCGAGGAGGACAGTGAGAACCAACCCTTCAGCTTGGAAGATCCTAGCTTCTGTAAAAGCACCACCAAGCAGTCAACTGGGCTTTATTGCTTCATGAGTTCTTGGGTATCGGTTGCTTCGGCAGTGATATTGTTGCAGTGTGCCTGATCCCTGCATTGTGTGGGTATCTTATCTAGCCCTGCCGGGGTCCAGACTGCAATGGACTACTACACAACTATGCGTCTCTAGATATCTATTCTTGATGTTCCTTCAGCTTAGCTGGGCACGGTGATAGACCTTCGCCCCGGACTTATCAGGTGCCAAGGCTCTGTAGATACATGATCTACTCATACACTGCCTTGCAAGGGCGATGCTTTCTCACCGAGACTACTATGGGTAGTCCTCCGGAAGGATGAGATGACATTTCAAGAATTGCGGCACTTGGAACGAGAGGTTGGGCTGGGCAGCACATTTACTAATCTCTTTCGATAAATCAAGAGGCACAATACCTCGTATCTGTCATTAGAATGGGCTCGGCGGTCAAGATTCAGAAATCCACGATACAAGCAAGATTCAGCCGCACTCAGCCACGGTCTTGTCATTCCTTGGAAGTTGGAACCATCATCTTTTTTGACATGCTAGCCCTACATCACCAGAAAGAATCTGAGTTCGGACTCAGGCACGAACTTGGCCTGCGACATCGTTCAGCATCCAGACCATTACACCACCTGCTGCGTCGGGAGTGACTTCAGCGGTCGTTCTCTCTGCTCTGGGGGGGGGGGGGGGGCAAGCTGCCGTTGTGCGACTGTTCTCAAAGTGCGGCCCAATGGGGAGACATGTTCTTTCACACCTCTCAGCTGGGCTACGACGTCTTCCCACGCTGATCAGGAGATCGAAGCGACCTCCGAAACAAGCCCGAAGTCCGTCTCCCGTGGCACCTCTACCAACCGCTACACAATCTTGCGATCAAACTAGCCAACAGAACACACCAGGACTAGAGACAGTCAGTACCAAAGGTGCCAGCCAACTGCCCTGTGCCCGTTGCCGGGATCTCTCGCGAGCGAACTTCGACGGCTCTTATTACGGGTTCCAAGCTTCTAGCTTATTCCACGTTGAGAAGATCGAGTGTCCATATTGCCAGCTGCTCGTGGATGCATTGCGGGCATTTGAAGATATTAACTTGTACTTTACCGTACGGCCTTTGGTGCTAGAGACTATGAGCGGTGGGTTGCTTCTGAGCGGGAATGATAATGGAAAGAAGCACCGGATTGAGTTTTATGTCAGTGCGGGTAGGTGTTTCACCTGGGGATGCTTCCCTTCTCAAAGCGCTGATCCATCTAGAATACACAGGAGAAGAGATCTCATCAATCGTCCCAAGCACCATTAATTCGTCCAGACACATCCGTTCTATATGGGATGATTCATTGGATATGGACCGCCTGAGAGGCTGGTTGATGAAGGATCATCCGCGGCAGGCGAGACTGCCGACTCGGGTTCTAGACTTGGGCGTGAGAACTATGGGAGAGGGCGATGCCGTTGGTGATGTGCTTCTTGACGAGATTAGCATCCTGGAGGGCCCCCCCGAATCAGATGCGGCCCTGTATGCTGCATTGAGCCATTGCTGGCTTCGGGAAGACATCGAGTCGACCAAGACTATGTCTCGCAATATTGAATCTCGGCGGATAGGGATGTTATTGGGTGATATCCCTGACACTTTTCGGTAGGCGATATCCGTGTGTCGATGAGTCGGCGTACAGTATTTATGGATCGACTCGCTCTGCATCATCTAGGATGATTCGGTTGATTGGAAACGCGAAGCAGCGGATATGCACAACATCTATGCCAACGCATGGTTTGTTATCGCGATGCACGACACGACGCATGGATATATGGCGTTTAAAGACGTACATCTTACCATCGGTGGCGAATCGGCTGTTGTTCATGTTAGACGGATTCCCGAATTAGCCGATATAGTCGACAGCGAAGCCGCGGCGCCAGTAGTTGGCGAGGTGCACGAAGTGGCGGATAACGTGTATTGGAGCTCAGTGACCCAACGGGGCTGGTGTTATCAGGAACGGGCATTGTCACATCGCATGATACACTTCACGAGCCAAGAGGTGCTTTATGAAGAGGGAGGTATGTTGTCTGAATGTCAATGCAAGCATCACTTTGGAATGGGGTTGGGATTCGCCGGCTACCTCCCACGAGCGAAAGCTAGGCAGGAAAACACATATCGAGACTGGGCGGCACTGGTCCGGCAGTACACTCAGCGGATGTTCGGGCGTAGGTCTGATCTTCTCCTTGGATTTGCTGGGATTGCCATGGCATTTAGCGAAAGGCAGGACCAGGGCCGATACATCGCAGGGCTGTGGGAAAGAGATCTGCTGAAGTGGCTGTGTTGGAGGAGTCGGGAATGGGTGTCGAGTCGTGCGAGTACTTGGGCGTGCAACAATTGTCGACCGCATCCCCGACGGATCCCGTGGACGCCAGCCCATCCCATACCGAGTTTCTCATGGGCGTCTCGCTTTGGGCCTTGCGAGTTTGTCTACGAGTCGTGGAAGTTCAAAGGTAGCGTGGAGGTGGCATCCATTGAACGCATCGAGTGTTTAATGGATGAAGAGAACCCGTTCCTCAGGGTGCGTGGATTAGACCCTGCGAATTGGCCTGAAGACCCTTGTGGCCGGTATCTTCGCATCCGAGGCTCTCTGTATGCCTGCCTGCATTTCTCTACATACGGACGGGGCAAGGAGTTCAATATAAGCATGAATCTCTGCCTCAAAGAATATGCGTGGGCTGTACCGGAATACCTCGTGAGGAGCTGGGATTTCTCACGGGACGCGCAAGAGATTCTTGCAGACGCGCGGGAGTACGGGAAAGAGTACTGCATTGACGCTGGGGACGACTTGCCTGGGGATCATTCGAGAATCTACCTCCTCCCGCTGTTTGAGTGTCCCGAAGGCGGCGCCACGATTTGCCTGATCTTGAGGCCATGCTCACAGAAGCTCTCTGTTGAGGTGTTGGACGGTGTTGAGGGATATGTGAAGCCTCACTGGATGGAGAGGATTGGAATCTCGGTGTTTGATGGGCATCGATTTGATGCAATGGAGGAGATGCCGAACCAAGTGATTCATTTGATGTGAATACTGGTCATTTTGGACCTATGATGGGGAGTGACTTATGCCTGACAAGGCTGAGTGGCATATGGACGAGGCTGGGGCTTGGCAAAACGAGGCCACCACTGGGACCGAGCGTTCCGAGAACCACCACTGAATGTGTCCACGCTGCACGTGATCACACACATCCCCATCATCAAAAGTTGAAGGCATAATCAATTTGACCGTACGTCCATCATATACGAGTATATCGTGGTGCTGCGCAATCGGCTCAAATGTACGAGACCTTCACAGAGTCACGTGAGAGCAGAGTGAGAATGATCGGGCAGTGCAACAACAACGATGATAAAGCATTGAATTACGAGTAGGTCGCTAGTCAGTATTAGCCCAACAGCCACCAAAGAGCCAATGAAGGGACCTTGCCGTTGAGGTGCGGGAAGCGTGCCGCCACCGTTATCGGGTAAGAGACAAGTGGAGTTGGACAGAAGTCGGGTAGGGATGGACGGAGGATGTACAGTACTTGGTGGATTGATGGGCTGTGGGTGAAGCAGGGAAGCCGAGGGATGTTACTCCGGACCTGAACAAGTATCTGAACATGTGCTCGATGCCAAGTACCAGAAGCAGCACCAGTAACAGTGTTGTTGCTTATCGGGTGCGTGGCGCTGTAGGGGAGACGAGACACGAGATGGGAGCGGCGGCCGTAACTGGAAAGGGATAAAGGGCAGGCGTCCGGAGGGGCATAACAAATGTACGTACGGAGGACTCGTAGCCCTCGATAAGCGATAAAGGAGTGGCACGTACGAGTAACTACTCCCAACTGTGTTGAAACGGCAATCATGCTGCGGACTGAGACCCTGAGACCTTGATTCTGCTCCGACAAGTCACTGTGTCAGCTACCACGATGCTAGGACTGCCTGTGTAGATACTAGGACTGCCTAGATACTAGTATTGCCCACCACGACGCTTGGGGCTGTAGGAGGAGAGGAGGGAGGGACTGCAGCTCAGGGTGGCCAAGCCTAGGGGCCCTCTGCCCTTTGCCCTCTGCCGCCTCTCAGCGTGGCACCTATCATTGCCCGTTAATGGCCGTCCACCTCGCCCCCCAAGAGAGACCAGGACCCTTAACCGTTAACCTTTAAGCCTCGGGGCCCCTAGACCGACCACCAGCGCCCCCAGCGTCCAGTGCCCCCGTGCCCCTATCAGCCCCCGTGCCCGTCCCGGTCCCAAGTCCCAAGACGCGCCCTGGGCGATAACAGAACCTCGTGGCAACTTCCTTCCCACTTGTGCCCTCGGCTGATTGATCTCTGCAACGTGACTGGTCGATGGCGCTCGTACCAGTCCCAAACAGTCCTTGTCCCACCATTTCGTCGCACTTTCGATTCCTATCCCGACATTCACCCTATCACCACCCTCACCAACCCTCACCCACCCTCACCCACCTCTTCCTCATCCTTGCCCTCGCCCTCACCCGCGCCCGCTCTCTCTCGCTCCACTGGTTCTTCTCATCACCCAAGTCCACTTTCACTTATCTCTTGCGAGTCCCGACAGTCCCTTACCAACAGACCTACGCCCGTCCCCGGTCACCCCACTAACCTCAGATCACCCTAGCTGGCGCCATGATCCCATGTCAGTCTTGCGCCACCCACCTCTCACCTCTCTCACCTCTCACGTTCAACCTCCCGCGCCATTGGTGGCCCATCGCACTATCCCCGTTATCGTCTCCCAGCGCCATCATCTCCTCCCAGACTCCCAGCCAACCTCATCCAACTAAGACCTGTTCTGCCTCCCTCCGTCATGGCAAGTTCGTCTAGTTCGTATTCACCACAGCCTCTTGCATTCTGCCAATCTTGTTCTTCTTGTTTTCCTGCTTGAGTCTTACTCACACCTTCGTTGAACCTGCGATCATCCCTCGCGACCAGATCAACGACGACCACGACCACGACTTCGCATGCAATGTACATAACACCACCTGCAGCCATGACCTCGATTTGAGACGGGCTGAATGATTACACGATCAAGAGCTGGGAATCAGAACAAACAACAGACCCAACCTCATCGAACTCCTCCTGTCCATGGCCTTTGCAAAGTCCTCGAGAGCATTTCCACCTCATCCATCGCGCACCTCGAGGATATGAAGTCATTGCCCATACAAATCCTTTAATCCCAAGGGTGACCATGACATACCTCCACACCTTGTATCCCCGTATATACCATGGCGACCCACCCGCCTTACAGTCCAAAGTCGACGTGAATCCAACATTAATCGTCTCGTGGTGGTGTACAATCTTTGCTCTGACTGCCATCGGCATCAGACTGTTTGGAAGATGGATTCGTACCGAGAAACTCTTCCTCGAGGACAAGATAATGTTTTACAGTACCATTCCTCTGTTAATTCGGATGGGCTTGGTCCACGTTATTCTTATCTGGGGCACTAATAATACCGTCATCCAAGGCCTGACCCCGACGGAGATCCGACATCGAGAAATAGGAAGCAAACTCGTTCTGGCCGCTCGCATCTTCTATGCAGCCTACATCTGGGTCGCAAAGTTTACTGTCCTCGAGTTTCTCAAACGACTGATCGGTGCCTCCTGGGCCAAGTCCTACGAAGTCGGCCTGAGACTCATCTATGCCTTCCTAATCATCACCTACATTGGTGTCGTAATTGGCACCCTCACCGAATGCCAACCCTTCACCCACTACTGGCAAGTCGTGCCAGATCCTGGTCCCAGTTGTCGAGAGGGCTTGGTCCAGCTGATTGTCATGGGTGTCTGCGACATGATGACCGACGTTGTTCTCATCGTCTATCCCATCCCGCTTGTCTGGCAATCCTCAATGCGATTCCGGAAAAAGGTCTCACTCATAGTCCTCTTCCTCCTCTCACTCATCCTCATCGCCATCACGGCCTACCGAATCCCATCCACCATTTCACGTCGATCATCCCAGCAATTCCGATCATTACTTGCCTCCTTGGAAATCTTGGCAGCCGCCGGCGTTTCCAATGCCATTGTCATTGGAAGTTTCATCCGCGACAAGGGTGTTAAGAAAGCCAAGTTCAGGGCCAGCTCGTTCAACGATGACACAAGTTCCCTCGGTCGCCAGCCTACACGAACAAGAACCAGATCAATTACTCATCATCATTGGGGCTCAGACGAAGACTTGGCCAGGAGTGTAGGCGTATCACTACCTCCGACTCTACAACATGGCGCCGCCGTCGACCACCTCCCTCGATTGGCCGAAGTTGCCGTCCCCAACCACAACTCTGTTGATCTCGAAGCTGGCGATGCACACAATCCCAGCTTCAAATCCAAGTGGAATTTTGCCGAAGCTTCGCGGAACCGAAGAAAAGGCTCGATGGATTCCATCAGCAGCTCCTCCACCGATATAAAGTTGCGTGAGCTGAACACGCAATTCCCAGAACCCACCAGCCCAGGCTATGCTGAACCTGACACCCCCAGTAAGATGGGCTTCTTCGATGTGGGTGGCTTGGTGGAGAAAGGACTCGACTCTCCCAGTATTCGATCTCGTCAGACCTCGACCCACGAATCTACAAGACGGCTCAGCCAAACACAAAACCACCCAGGCACACGATCTGGTTCAAAAGCATTCCTCAGTGATATTGGTGGCTTATTGTCAAGACATGTCCGAGAAGAAGACGAAATCACATCGGCCCCGAGAAAGAGAAGCTCTCCCTCAAGGTCCCCCATGAGATTGGGTGATCATAGGAAAGATTCCAAAAAGGGCCGCTTACCAAGCCATCAAGAAGATGAAGAACCTATCGTCCGACCTCAGGGCCCCGATGATTTGACGTTTACAGATATAGGGGGATTATTGAGATGACGCTACCCGTACAGATCCAGTAATGAATTTACGACCGCTATCAGGGCCTCAAAAAGAAACGGGTTCCCGTGGCGTGGGATGATGTGTTTGGTGTGTTTGGATTTCTAGACAGCTTTCTACGCGGGTGAATCAATCGGGTTTGTTTTGGAACATCAGGAAGGAAATACTCAACACCCGAGTGATTGTTGGTGTTTGCATTGGCGGTTCTTTTGCTTTTCGTGCTATTGTTCTTGTAGCGCATGATACCATTTGCATTTTAGCGACGGTGTTGGAAAGGATCAAAACCCTGGGATTGTTACTGTTGTCTATTTTCCCTCATCTGGCTTGTACATCCCCTCCTCAACACCGACTTGTTAGTGTGTGATTGTCTGATTGTTTCGGCGACCTCACGCTACTGTGGCTACCATGCAAAGATGGAGACTGATGGAATGAGAATGAGAATGAGAATGGGACTATCGTAGTAGCTGCCCATTGGTATTATGCGGCTAGGAGCTCTTACGTTGTGCATAGCCAACCTCCTATTACGCATGTGCACAAGTACGTTATCAAGTGTAGGGAAAGAGCGTTGTAACCCAATGTTTGGTTTTCATCAGCTTGTTCATAACAAGTCATGCTTCATCTGCCTTTCTAGACCTCTTCACCTGAGAGCACGTGTGCTTGGGCTCTCACGAGTCAGGACTGTGAAGGCCACGTGATAGAAAACGAGGCTCCCGGCTTGCTCTATGCGGTACCGTACTCGCAGCCTTGTCGTACCTTGCCTCCGGCCAAGGCTGCCCACGTGCATCTCCCCCTGACGCTAAGAGCACATTTCTTTCTGCCCTTGAGCTTACAATATCAACATGGCGCCATAATGAAGTTACATCTCCGCAATTTGAGAAGGCATTATCCACGATACTATGTTTCCAGAATTGTAACCTGGCCAATTCCCGTCGACTGATCAGTTGGGAAGCCCAAAGCTTGGTGGTGAGATGAAAACTCTGGAACCAGACATGTTGTGAAGAGGACTAGTTCCCTGCTTCCCATCTCTCCCATGCCGTGCCGTCGGCACGGTATGCTCAAACGTGTCAGCTTGTGCCCCCATCCAACCCCCTTCTGTCGAGGTCAGCTACGTTCGAGAGTACCCTTCTCATCTTTTTCTAATCGAGAGTATCACTCTTCTAGCATGTCTGGAAATCCATCTAGGTAGGCCAGTCTATTGGCGAGGAGTCCTGAATATACCAGGCGACCAAACCACTCTAGCTCGCAAAGCTGGGCGATTTCCTCCCAGAGTGATCAACTTGATAGATCAGTGTTGCTGTTCCATACGATGTTTCGCCACGCCACGAGGCAGTGAAGCATGTGACCGGTTTTCAGGACGAGATATCAGCATTCACAGATCAAACAGTGAATATCTGCAATCTGCCGCATTGCATCATGTCCACATAGCTCTAGTGCAGACGTTCTATGTTGGTCTTTTCATCTTGCTCTCCCATCTCCAAAGTTATCAGTGTTCATCATCAGCAGCCTCTGAGAATAGTACGTGTATGTCACAGGGTCAAATTATCTTGACGGCCGCTGCTTCTCCATGATTGTCAAAGTCTCTCTCATTCTTCCAGAACGTCACGTTCCACTGCAAACATGACCTCCCCAGGCGACTCGTCATCGGGGCCTAGCATCTCGCCCGCCTTGATTGTGGGCATCGTGATTCTCTGCGCTTTCGTCGCCATCACCATCGCCGCCAGCATATTCCGGTTCTGCCGCCAGAAGAATTCCCGCGATGGAGGCAACGCCCCGTTCGACGAGGACCTCAGCGAAGTCGATCTGTTCAACCCCAACATCGTCCGGCCGGCGAGCCAAGTTGCTCGCATGAGGGAGGTCCGCTGGATCAACAACATGTATGCGTGGGAGCGCGGCCGGCAGGCGAAACGCGAGGTTGGCGAATTGAGGCCGACCACCATGTTTGCGGCGAATCGCAAGGGTGAGGCCAGGAATTGGGATGAGTGGAGTGTTTGGGAGAATAGAGAGGTAAGACTTGAAACTGTTTGATAGATGCCCAGCGCAGTAGCATTCGTTTTCCCCCGTACCTATACTGACAGGACACTATTGTTCCAGAGTATGGCCAATCCAACCGGCGAGCACAGCGGCGCAACGTACTTCTACAACGTCGACGACCCGTACGCCCCTTCGTCGCAACAGCGCCTCAGCCAAGCTGCCTCTGTCCTACTGCCACCACACCCGGCCAACCCCAATCCAAACAACCAGGGCTGGCGCGACTCTCGACTACGACACTCGTTTGCTCCTGGTGCTGGTGGTGATGCCACCGCTAGTGCGCCTCGCAGCCAAGAACACGATGGACGCGGAGCAGAATCGAAGCAACAACAACGAGAAGGAGATGAAGAAATGGCAAAGACCGATGTCGCCGTCGTCGACGATGGCAATGGCAGCCCGACACCCAAGGGAAAGGGCCACATCCATACGCACAACGACATTATGGAAGACCTGGCTGCCGGCCTCGGTGGGGGATTGGGACTAGGACCTAGATCAGGATCAGGATCCGGCTCAGGCTACCAGGCCGAGGCGCAGCAGGCGTCGAGGGAGAATGGAAGCGAACCTCAGCAGCAAGCTCACAACTCCAGCCACCATCTCAGTCTCCAGCCCAGTCGGAAGAACGTGAAGGGCAAGAATAGGGCCTCTGCACCACCCCCGGTATCGTCGACTTCGAACTCCAAGTTCTTATCGCCGCCGCTTGTGCGAAGATAAGAGATAGGGCTGCGAGACGAGAGGTTTCTGTGCTGCAGGTTGTGCAGCTGATACTTGGACTTGGACTTGGACTTGGACTACGGGACTGGGTTTGCGGCCTCGAGTCACCGGGCTTTTGCACATGAGGCTGGTGCGGTGCAACACGCACAGGCATCGGCGTTCGCCGTGTTGGACTTCACCCGGGTCACGATTCCAACGCTTCATTCCGTAAACCTATGGACGACAGGGTTTCTTGGGGCATGGAGAGGAGGTCTGACAAGCTACGCGGACGTCACTATTGAGGACGCGAAAGTGGGGAGACCGTTTTGTCGTTGGGAATAATAGTGAAGATGACTCGCTAGAGAGGAGAATTGAGAGCGACAAACATATGCAAAAGAGAAACCCACTTTACGCATGTAATTGCGTTGGTCTATTTCCTCAGCAGCCCCGGAGATGAAACTGTAGAACCGAGTGACTGGATCCAATAGCCATGGCTATCTGTTCGATTCTCAACGACTGCGCTGACTCACCAGCAGGATGGTCGGGATGACTTCTCCATCCTTTCGTTTCTTGCCTCTTTTCTTCGACTTTCCGCTTTCCATCGAGCACGACCGTGACTAAGGAGACCAAGAGGTAGGAGGACCTGAAGAGATTTATCAGCAGTGATGGAGCGTGGCACGATACAGCACTTGCTCCGAAGCGGCCTCGAACCCCGGGTTTGTCTTCACACAAAGAAAAGAAGAGTAAAGTGAAAAAAACAAAAAACAAAAAGTAAAAAGAAACTTGCACCATTCATAGTTTATGTGAAGCTTTAAACCTGAAGTTCGGGCCTGTGATACATATAGGTTTTTCTTGGAAGTCTAGAAGGGTGCATCGTGGAAGGGTCGACGAGGCTTAGGGACCAGCTTCAGCCCGTGCGGGAGAGGGGCCAAGGGAATTACCTTTACCTACACAATAAACGGTGTTTATTTTCCGACTGATATCATTGCTATCTTTAGAGAGAACCTTGGAAATGCGCTATCTAAAGTACATGCGTTCTACATCGCCTCTGGCCCGTATTCCCCCCTGGTCCATCAACGCTGTTCCAATCTCACGAACAGCAGCATAGCCCCGGCCGCAGCTCATGATGTCAGCCAGCCCCGTGCCCACAGCAGGCAGGGCCAACTCATGCGTGTCTATCCTTACATGGAGGCAGGACGCTTGAGACGTCTCAAGCCTGTAGTCAAGCCCTTGCTGACGTCTCTCATCTGCATGAGCACCAGTGCGGCATTGAAGTCCGTGAACGCCTTGGTGGACTTCTTGCGAGCCGTGGTGGTCATGGCCGTGACGGATGCGACTGCCACCGCGGAGCCTGACGGTGCGTCAGAGTCGTCTGAGCCTGCGTCGTAGTCTTCGTCCAGGTCCATGCGGCGGTATGCTGCTGGTGAGCTGTCGCTGTCGTGGGCGGCTGACTCTGCTTCATCCCCATCAGCATGCTGCTGCTCCGCTGCGCCGAGTGTAACGTGGTACAGAGGCTTGTACGGAGGCGGCATTGTGTCCAGAGGGGCATATGAGCGTGGGATGTTAACTGCATCACGGTGTTTCTTGCGTCTGGAGCCACCGCATGGCGAGTCGGAGCGAGTGCTGGTGGCAGGGGACCACGGGTTCTTGAATTTGATCTTGGGCGATGGCGAGCGTGGACTGTTGACTGCGGACCATGGGTTGCTGAAGCCGGTCTGGGGAGATGGAGATGACAAGACGTACTTGTCGTCTTCCCGGCTGGTAACGGACGATGCATCGTCGCTGACAAACCCGGATGGGATGTTCAATGGCTTGGGCATGATCTTCTTGAATTCTCGCTTGAATTTGGGGGTCGTGGGTGTGCGCGTGCCGCTATTGGAGACGGTGGACATGAGAGATGGGGAGTTAAAGACCTCTTTCTGTGTCGACTCTAGCTCACGGTACAGTCGGGCTTGCTCTGCGCATTTCTTGGTGATCGCGGGGTCGATTTGCATGTTGCCAAAGTCCTCCGAGTCTGGGGGGATACAGAGCTCAGGGAAGTCCTTGCCGAAGACTGGAGTCAGGGCATAGCGAATGTTCCAGCAGAATGTCGCTGCCACTGCCTTTGCTGCCTCGTAGGGGATCCAATAGCCTGTCTTCGCGTTAGCAATGAGCCCCGACTGTATGTCGTCCAAGCAACGGTACCTTGTGCAACCAGCGCTCCTCCTGTGATGCTATGACAGATCTCCTTCAAGCCTTCGTTTCGTGCCAACATCTTTGCTGGAGTTGTCTGATTCAAGTTAGAGCTGCTTGCTGAGCTGGTCAAGGATATCTTGCAAATACCTTGGAGTATTGTCCACATTTGAACAGAGGGGTGGTGCGTACAATGCCGATGTTGTAATCCCAGATCATGGTGTAGGTGGGACCTTCGCCCGGAAGCTTGAACTCGTATTGGAACACTGGCCCTGTTCAGCTTGACATCTTATCCCCCTTTGCGAGGCTGATATCTTCCATACCTTCAAAATAATCTCTACCAGTCTTCTCCAAAAAAAGCTTCTTCTCGCTGTTGTAGGGAATATGTCTGGCATAGCTGGCAATGCTGCCCACTGGATAAACATTGAACATCTCATGCTTTTCTGCCAGGAACTCGTCGTGCTCCTCGTGAGGAGGATACCGACAATCGCCACGGATTGGACCAGCCTTGAAAACGGCAGCATCCTTGGAGACCTTCTGCTTCTTTCGACTGGGCTTCCCACGAACACCTTCTAGTATATCTGAGACGAGCCCGGCATCGCTCTCCGCTGTTGATGCCTCATCCTTGCTGTCCATGCTGGTGCTGTACTGATCAACGGTGTCCGCGAGAGGATTGAGAAGTAACTTGATCGCAGCCATGGTGCTGCTGCAGAAGATCAAAGAGGGTTGCCTCAAAGCTCTTATTTTAGATTCATGAGTAGCAGAGGAAGTCACCAAGTCGGCATCTGCGGCGCTTGGTTTCAGTAGCAAACAGTAATCTGCGCGTCTGCCCTTGAAGACAAAGCGTGAGGCTTTGTAAGTCTGCGACAACTGTCTTTGACATCCCTTCAATGCCCCATATGCCATCAAAGAATTGAACTTTAGCTTTCCTATTCGTCAAAAAGGATGCCAACTAAGGCAAGCTTCCAGTCTGGACCCATGCGAATTGAAAAGCCCTTCCTCTCCAGCATGACCTCCCAACAACGGAACGAATCGGTGATACTCAATCGCTTCGCCAGATGAGCGGTGAGGACGTTCGTCTTTGAATCTACGGAAATGCGCAGTAGGTCGGGTGGAGGTCTTCAAGCACCGAGCACTTGCTTGAGAGTCCAAGTCATAGCCATGTTTACCAACTAGAAATTCTCCAGTCTCTTTTTCTGGGCGCCTACAGCCATGATGCCGCTGTTAATAGATAACCAAGACAGAGACTCAGGCCTAAGAGGGGTCAATAGCAGTAGATTAGTGAAGCCTGTGTGAACTCGATCGAGGGGGAGTCCAGGGCCAGACAGACACGACCTCCACAATAGTGGATCGAGCCATGGGGATATGTATCAAGATGCTCGCAGGCACATCTTGCAGCAAATTAATCCCAGGGAAAGACTGACGAGGCGTCAAGACGTCTCGGTGGTGCTCAGAAGTCATGGAGGCCTCGAGCCCCGACTCCGCAACGGACAGGGCGGAGGTTGTACAAACAAGAATCTGATTGGGCTGCCTTGCCGATTCCATGAACAGACAAAGAAATCTCGGTATCAGATTCTGCACCAGAGGTTGCACAAGCCTGCGTGAGGCACAGTATAGCCTGATAGAGTGGAATTGAGGAATGGATTTCTGACAGTTGTGGATTCACTTATCTGAGGTCTTTCGAAAGAACATGAACTAGTAGCACCTGGCAATACTCCAACCGTCCGAACTCCAGCTGCCGACGAATCTGGAAACTTCGGATTGAATCTGTTGAAACAGTTCAGATCTAGAAGTGCAGTTCGTTGATCGGTACAGGGCATGGGAAGTCAATAAAGAATAAATACGCTGCAATTCTTAGCACAATCCCCGATGCTGTCAATTCGATGTCTCATCCATGCCGTCAGCCCCAGCCACAATCCCTGTAGTGCGTGGCCGTCTCAATTTCCTGACACCCTCCCAGCAACTGTGACCGACAAACGAGTCCTCGATCCCACACCATCGTCAGCCAAATAGTGCGAAAACTCATCTCTCGTCAATCAGAAGGTCATATCCATATCATCATCCGAATCAACCGCCTTCTTCTTCGCCAATCGTTTTGCGTAAGCCTTCGCAATAGGTGATTGTTCCAGTTTCTTTGCTGCGGCCACAGGTTTCTTGGCCGGAGGTTTCTTCTCTTTGGGTTGTGTGTCTTTCAACGCAGTCTTTGTCGGTAGCCCTTTGACCATGTCACCGAGATCAGCCAGCAAGTCGTCACCATTGTCACTATCTGATTCCAATGTGTATGTTGGCACCTTCTTGACATTCGCGCGAGGGGCCCGATCCTTAGGCTTTGCAATAGGTTCATCGTTATCAGATGGTTCGGCTGCCTTCACCTTCTTGCCCTTCGCCTTGGGTGCAACTTCATCACCGCTATCATTCTTCGCTTTTGGTGCCTTTACAGCTTTCTTTGCGACAGGTTTCGTAACTCGGGCTTTAGGCTTAGGCACGACGTCATCAAAGTCAGACTCATCGGCGGCAATAGGTTTGGAGCTAGTCTTGAACTCATCCTCACTTTCCGACTCGGTCACTTTTGTTGGTTTCTTGGTGGCTGGACGCGCGGCTCGACTCTTCGGCTTGGGCATAACTTCATCAAAATGGGATTCGTCACTCGGAACCAGCTTGCTGTTGGTTTTCGGAGGTAGTCCCGTCCCGTCCTCGTCCTCTAAGTCGAGAACTTTGACGGGCTTCTTCGCAACAGGACGAGCAGCACGGCTCTTTGGCTTGGGAATGACCTCGTCCTCATCTGATGTCCCGCTTGCATTTGAGGTGCCATTGACCTTGGGAGCGTCTTCGGGGGCTTCCGAGGGTTGGTCGAAATCGCTATCGAGATCGTCATCGAGTGGAGATTTCTTGCGACTCGCGGCAGCGCGTGGCTTAGGTTTGGAAATAACCTCGTCCAAGTCTGATAGGTCTGCCGACTCTAATCCTGCACTCTTGTTTGGTGCATCTTCAGAGTCGTCGGAGTAGTGATCTAAATCGCTTTCCGAATCGCTGTCAATTGTGTATTTGGCCGTCTTCTTTCCGCGCCCTTCTCGTGCTGCAGGCTTCGGGGCTTCATCTGACAAGTCCACACTGTCTTTCATGGGAAGTTCGGAGTCCTCGGCGGCGGAATCACCTGGACCGTCAGTGTAGAGTTTGCGCTGGTCCATGGCACTCTTGAGGGCGTTAGTCTTTGGTGCAGTATATGTAGTAATGGCCTTTTGAATCGGTTTAGGAGCAGGAGCACGCTTCTTCGCTTTCGGTGCAAATTCTTCAAATTCAGAATCGTCAAGGGCATCGCCCAATCCTTTGCGCTTCTTGACGGCGGCTTTAGAATTTGCGGCAGTTGCAAATTTCTTGGACACGCGTCTGCCCTTCCGGATGTTGCGCTTTCGGTTTTGTTCATCCTCGAGCTGGAATTTCCACTCGTCAATGAATGCATCCAGATCAGCTGTCCACAACTCCTCCTTCGATCGCTTCATCAATATATCGATTTCCTCTTCCTTTTCCCCAATTTGGCGTTGCAATTTTTCCACTCGTTCCTGGGTCAGGGACCAGAGCGCCATACCAAGGAGGTAGTCGTAGGAGTTCGCGTCAACGGAAGAGTCCTCGGAATCGTCATCATCCACTACAGGCTCTATCTCCCCTTGTTTGGCGGCATCAGCAGTCTTTGGGAATGGATCAAACCCAAGTTTCTGGAGTTCCGCAATCAAGACACCTTTCTTCTTCTTTGAGATGATTAATTTATTGTCAATGATCATCTGAATGAACCTGGCTTGATTGCTTAGGCGTCGCAAAACTCTATGCATGTCTTGCAATAGCCATTCCTTTCGCTTGGCATACAATTGCAGGCGATAACTGTAGAACTCGTCTAGGATCGCTTCCACATTCGCGTACTTGGTGATGCGACCTTGAGGATCAAATGCCACCAGGTTCGAAGTTGCAACAGACTTTGTGAGTTTGAATTTTTCGACTAGTCCTTCATCGACAGCATTTTTCATGTGTTTCTCGTCCATCTGAATGACGAAGTGGACGCTATCATGAGTATTGTAGTCTTTGTAGTCCTTAATGAATGAAGGCACTTTCTCTGCCTTGATGATTTCTTCGAGCTTGTCTTTGAAATCTTGAGTCCAGGTGCGAATGGGCAATTCGGTGATTTCAACCTCTGTGTCGCCAGTCTGATGAATGATACCGCTAAACTGGAACCGATCGGGAGCAGTTGCCTTGACTTCACCCTTGAACCCTCGGAACCAAGGCACCATGGGTGTCCACTCTTCACCCTTCATTCTGCGTTTCAAGTTATCAACAATATCCATTGGATTGTAGTTTGGAATCGAAGAGCTCCAACCGGTTCCAATACCGTCTGCACCGTTGATCAGAATCAGTGGCACCACTGGTGCATAGATTTCAGGCTCGATGACTTTATCGTCATCGGTCTGAGACTTCAAAAGAGGTTCGTCTGCTGGGTTGAATAGCTTTCGAGCGAATCCAGATAGGCGTGTAAAGATGTAACGTGAGCTAGCACTATCATTGCCCCCTTGATTTCGAGTACCAAATTGCCCAGACGGCTCCAGCAAGTTAACATTGTTGGATCCTACAAAAGTCTGTGCCAGGCCCACAATTGTCTGTTGGAGAGAGACATCGCCGTGATGATATGCTGTTAATCCTGAGACCAGTGCTGCAAGTTCCGCAACTTTCATGTCTTTCTTGATGTTGCGCTTGAAGCAACCATACATGACCTTCCGCTGGCCAGGCTTCAAACCATCTATCACAGAAGGAATGGATCGAATATTGTCGGCCATACTGAAAAGAATCAACTCCCTGTTCACAAAGTCGGTGTAAGATATTTCCTTGCTCGTATGGTCCAGGTAGGTGCCTGGCTTAAACTGGCGGAGCCACTCCTTTCGTTCGTCGGCCTTCTTCTTTGAGAACGCCAACTCAATCAATGCTGGCTCGTCATCCTTCATGACTTCAAATTCCTTGTGATGTTTGTCAATGTCATTGAAGTATTGTTGGGCATCTTCAGCTGTACTGGTACCCAATCCCTTGTAGTACTTGTGGTCCCAGGACTTGTCGCCCTTGTGTGCTTCTTTCCATGCTTCATACTCGGGCATGGTGTAGAATGACCGGGACTGGGAAGGGTTCTTGGGATCCCCTTTCCAAACCTTGACGATTGGTGTGATGAATTCCACCAGGAAATGGGGGATTTTAAGTAGACTTGGAAACTGGACTTGTAAGAAGTTGATCAATAAGCCTTTGATATGGCTGCCATCATGATCCTGATCCGTCATAATCATCAAAGATCCATAGCGGAGACCATGGGTATCAGTATAAACCTTCTTGTGTTGAAGACCAAGGAAGTTCTTAATATTTTGAATTTCGGCATTCTTCGAGATTTGGTCCACGGATGCATCGCGAACATTCAACAGCTTTCCACGAAGGGGAAACACGCCAAACAAGTCAGGACCGACGACTGACCGTCCTGCCATGGCAAGGCCTTTTGCTGAGTCTCCCTCGGTGAGGATCAACGTACACTTGTGCCCTTCTCGGGTTCCTGCTTTGTTGGCATCAGTCAACTTTGGGTTGTTCATGCGGCTGCGCTTGCTTCCATCAGACTTCTTGAGGATCTGATCAGCTTTCTGCTGCGCAAAGTGAAGAATATTGTTGATGACTTCTGTTTTGGCGATCTTCTTCATGAACTCTTCCGAGACCTGGCATTTACTGCCGAACTGAGATGATTTGGTGGTAAGCTGCTCTTTGGTTTGTGATGTGAACGCTGGATTGACAACCAATGCATTGACGAAGAGAAAGATGTGGTTGCGAATTTGATTTGGTTTCAAAGTTGCGCCTCCTTTGTTTCTCTTCTTTACAATATCCATGAGTCGCGTCACGATTTGATCGGCGATGTAGTTCACATGGGTACCTCCAGATGTAGTAGCTATTGAGTTGACGAAGGAGACTTGTTGAAAGGAGCCGTCAGATACGGTAAACCCGATTTCCCAGTGGGGATCAGTGGATTCGGTGATGATTTCGGAGGTGTCGTTCGCCGCTTCTTCGCCCCTCTCCTTTTTGATGGCTTTGGTGTACATCTCGATGTACTTCTTGAAGTTCCGTGCCGGGACCCGGGAGCCATTGAGCTTGACTGCGACGCCTTTACAGGTGCCAGCGAGATCATACACGCGACGTTTGAAGAGCGCTTCCAAGTCATCGTCAATCCCAGTCATTCCAAACTTGGCGAAATCTGGACTGAATGTGATCTTCGTGTAGTCGTCGCCTTTGTGGTCCGTGATTTTCGCCTTGCCCATTTCTGACATGTTTTTGGTCCATATTTGCTTGTATTTCTTTTTCTGCCTCGCATCCGCAGTCTCGACCGTGAACTCCGTACTGAAGATGTTGCAGAGTTTTGCGCCGTATCCGTTGCGACCACCAGTAATCTTTGCTTGATCGTCATCGTAGTTGGAACCAGTGAGGAGGTGGCCGAAAATCATTTCAGGGATATAGATTTTCTCCTTGGAATGGATCTCAATGGGGATGCCGCGACCGTTGTTCCAGACACTGATCTCGCCTTTCTCGCGGTCAATGGTGACCTTGAGCTCATCCATGTTCTTGTCATTTTGCTTGTTGTCGGCAGCATTGACCAGGATCTCATCGAAGATTTTGAAAATACCGGGGACAAAGGAAACCTCCCGGTATTCCATGCACTCCTTCTCGGTATTGTAGACCCATAGTTGTTTCTCGGTGCGCTCAACGGAGCCAATGTAGGTGTCTGGTCGCTTGATAATATGCTCTAACTGAGTCAATTTCTGATAGAGTTCAGACACACGTTTCTTTGGCTTCTCCGCCATGATTGAAGACGGTGTTGGGAGAAGGTAAACAAAAACAGTGGCGCAGGTGGAGAAAAGATAACACTCGACCCAACGCGGTACGCGCCAAGGCTTTGCGACGTGGCGGGCTACTGGCCTGACGCCGCTTTTGGCAACAACACAACAAATTCACTGCCTCACCAACTCGCCGCCTTTGACTGTGTAATAGTGCACTCCGTATCTGAAGAAATTCAAACCGTGAAGGTGAATCTCTTAGAGGCATCCATATGGCCATCTTCAGGATCTCCTAGCTACTACAACAACATGGCTCTATCTGGCGATTGCCTCGACTTTACTTTTGCTCCAACGTAAGTGAATTGGTTGCACCTTGTGGCCATATCGCACCTCTCAGCCTTGCCTATAAGATCACTTGCCCTGCATTATCTCTTGAACAATGGCATCCGCAATCGCTACATGGCCGAATTTAGTAGGATGGAACGTTCTTGCTGTTTCCAAGTCTGGAAAACCTAGAGTGCCGTCGATTTCGTCGTCATCAGAAGTCGACCACTGCAGCTTGCGTATTATGAACCGCTGTTGGCTGTCCGAATCTGCCTCAATGACAATTGGTAGCTTAAGGCCTTCATTTTGCTTGTCTGTCTGGAAGCCCGCCGCAGGGAGGTTGAAAAACCATGTGTCGTCTCGTCCAATATCTGGTTCGTGCACGCCCTCCTCACAAAACCGATGACCTTCATAGATGCCATCGATATCAACATACTTTGCCCCATGAATGTCCGCTGACGCTCGAACCACATCATTCAGCAGACTAACTAATTGATTCAGAGCTCTCCTTTTGTCCTTGGTAAGATAATCTAATGGTCTTGTCCTGCTAAAGGTTACATGGTCACAGAGATCAGTACGTTCGTTGAAGAACCTTGCATAACCCGTGACCAAAAGCAGTGCATCAGAGCGCTTCCTTTTCACTGATTCGGAAATCACTGCATCAATTTTGCGGATGAGGCTCCGCGATTCAATAAGAGCTCTTGATTCTGCAAGTTCTTTCTCACACGATGAGATTGGCAACCACTGATAGACGCAGGCATTCAGTACTGAAAAGAAGTGGACTTCATTGCCTCCGACCGTCATCGTGATAACATCAGACTTCTCGATAAAGGGCACTTGGTGAATCAATACACTGCGACTGTCGCTCCCTCCACATGCCAGGTAGTGGATATTGGCATCAGATATGTTCAAGTGCTTGCTATGAGCGATCTGGACCGGATAGGCTTCTGAGAATCGACCACAGCTAAACACAATCGGCGAGCCTGCACCCGCTCCAGCGGCATAAGAGTCGCCCAATGCTGCATAGCTACTTGGCCAGTGCGTAATAGGTCTTGCTGGACATGGTTCCGATGCTGATTGCGCAACCTGAAGTGCGAAAAGAAGAACAAGACTGACCCACCCGCGCAATATATTGAGTGGCCCCATCACTGCAGCGACATGCTCGACTGCAGCATCATGGTAGTATAGAAATCAAGTGTTCAATAAGCAGTCGCAAATCGTGTCAAGTGAAAAGCAGGCTTACAAACAGCAATTCTCATCATGGCCCGGTGTGGCCCGAGGATATATGTAGTTGAGGTTGCTGCCTTGCTAGATGCTGATTGGGATCATGAAACATGCGGGGGCAGGAATGATTGAAATGACCGCCGATATTCATTATTCTCATGCTAAACACACGTTCAAAGAATGTGGATCGAAGGAATAGGGCTCTGTCTGACGAGGATTTGCCTGCTCGATGACGACGGGGCATGATGCGCGAGGTTTGTGCATTCGATCGGATCCTCAGGCCTCCAAATCATCAAGATCACTTTTGGAATTCCAACGGTGGCTACCACCGTAGTATGATCGCAACTGCTTCTGTGGTTAGACTACTAGCACGATTCGAGGTGAGGTTCCATTCTCTAGCATCGACTTGGAACCCGAATACATGCGTTTCCGCGCAGAAGTTAGCTTCTCAGCCTCCTTTTCAATTCCACGGAATCACCATTGGGAGAGGCATGAAGCGGACGAGTAAGCCCAAGCCGCGAGACAAACTACCAGATTATTGCGATGTTGAACCAAGGAGAGATGGAGCGGGCAATATCATCTGGCCCGCCCCCGAGTCAGCAATCGAAGCAGCTCGATCGTTTCTGAAAGATTGGTATTCAACCCTACCAGGCTCATGCGTGATAATAAAACTGATCCATCTAGTGCGGCAAGTGGCAAGAAGACTCTTATTGCTCCCGACAAAGATGCAGATGGCCTTTCATCCGGTGTGATAATCTATCGAACACTGGTTGAGCTAGGGTTAGATTCTTCCCTGATTGAGGTGCATCTGATCGAGAAGGGGGCAAACATCCATCTCAAATCTGAGCGAGAGGCTATGGCTGCGAAAGCTCCAGCATACATTATTGTGCTTGATCAGGGTTCAGTGTCTGCACCACCGCTGATTGACTCTCCCTCCGCGAAAACTCTCATCGTTGACCACCATTTGAGTGATGCGTTTCCCGACAATGCGCTAGTCGTCTCAGCTTGCCACTATCCGCCTGTTTCCACAAGCTCTTTGTTGACCTACGAAATCTGTAAGTCTCTTTCGAAGGACTTGGGTGCTGATTGTGCCTACCTTGCTTGCATTGGCACACATGGTGATCTTGGTAATACGTTGAAGTGGAATCCCCCATTCCCAGACATGACAGAGACATTCAAAGCACATACCAAGAAAGCAATTAACGATGCTGTCTCACTCATCAATGCACCGCGTCGGACCGCGAAATATGATGTTATCACTGCGTGGAATGCCCTACTGAGTTCCACTGACCCAAAAACGCTACTCAGCAACGGCAGACTGCAAAGTGCTCGTGCGGAGATTAACAACGAAGTCGAACTCAACACCCACACGCCCCCTAAGTTCAGTGCAGACGGGAGAATTGCTGTCCTACGTATCAACACCGCCGCACAGGTCCATCCAGTTATTGCAACCCGATGGGCAGGCTACCTGAATTCCAAAGCACTCGAGATTGTTGTCTGCGCCAATTCAGGATATTTGCCGGGTATGGTCAACTTCTCGTGTCGAATCGCACGATGCGCAAGGTCAAGAGAGCCGCCAGTGAATATTATCGAGAGTTTGAAAGCTGCAGCTGACCTCTCGACTGATGGGCTAAGAGATAGGCTCGGCGAAAGCTTTGCCCGCGGACACAAAGAAGCCAGCGGGGGCGCTGTACCTGTGGAACCATTCGAAGAACTCATGAAACTGCTGAAGGTTGGCGAGAAGCCGGTGACAGCCGACAACGATCAGTCACCAAAGGCCAAGAAGCTCAAAACTGTAGAGAAAATCCCTCAGAAGAACACGATCGCCAATTACTTTTCCAAGACTTGAGCTCCGTCTCTTCTCATGTGCGTGATCAAGGGACAGTCCTAGCTAACGACGAGCGTAACTCAGCCACGCGCTCTCACCTCTCAAGTAGCTACACAGACCGAAGTCACTAGGCTAGCGGTGTCTGCTCTACTGGTGACCTTTTTCTTCCATCAAGGCCTTGTTCGCCGAAATGAATGAGGCTGTGGAATAGATAATTGTGTCAATCCAGAGCAGAACAAGTCTTGCTACAAGCGCAGGTGGTCCAAGCACACCGCCTAAGAGTCAGCAGTCTCCAGTTTCTTTAAACACAGGAGCATTTCCAACATCTACCTAGAGAGTTGGGAGTATCCAGCTTCCTACAGGGGGTCCGCGAAAATGTATCAAAGCCTCAGTGACCTCTGGCCATCATGATCAGGCTTTCATTTCAAGGCGGCAAAGCAAGAGATGGTAGAAGAGCTGTCGAACATCATTGCCACACTTCACGTACTAAATATCAGGCGATATGTTGACCTTCCTCCGTTTGCCTCAGGAAGGTGGATGGAGACTTTGACCTTTTAACTAGAGTACATGGGATGGCTTATTTTTGTGACACAAAACCCTGGAGCCGGAGCATCAAATGTCTATCCAACTTTCCGTGCCGACTGCTTCCACAGAAGCAAATAGTCACAATACTGCAAATCAGACTGCAATGGCACACTTCCCTTGGGCAAAATTCCATCCTGACCATGAAAAAGGCTAAATTGCCCTTATACATATGTACCTCAATTTAAACCAGAACCAGAACCAAAGAGATGTCCACTAAAAATCGTATTTTCGTACATACAGCTTTCATTACCACATACTGATCGTCACTTCGTAATAACAGGTGCCTCGTGATGCAGTACGGGATACAGAGAGCAAAGGCCAGCTTTTGGCGGCATTCCCACGCTGAACCTCAGTGTTGCGTCGTAGAGAGTATGTTAACGCTTGCCGCATCCTAGCTGTCGCGATTCATACGCATCATCCTGATCCCAAAACACCTACGTGAGCTAACCATCATACCACATCATTCAGACAATCTCCAAGTCATCGTCACTGTCCGCCCCTCCACCTCCAAGATTAGAGGCGCCGCCTAGGCTATCCCTGCCTGCCTCGCGGATCCCCTTCTCCGTAACGAAGCGCGTCTTCTTGACTGGCGAAAGACGCACGTTCTCTGCCCTCCGCTTTCCGTTAGAATTCGAGCCTGGTACGTACAGCAGGTTCGAGCGCGTTGCGAGAGCTGAACGTTGGGTTGCTTTATCCGGATCTCCAGACTGGGAGGTGGTAGCAGTGGAGCCGTGGTTCGAGTAGGTAGGGTGACCTGGTCTAGTCTTCTTCCTGTTGTCTTTGCTTAATTCTTGCGCGGAATTCTGAGCCGTCTGGCGGAGATACTCTGCACCAGCACCGCCGAAGCCCATGTTACCACCCAGGCCGCCGAGTTTCTCTGCGATCTCGCGCTCTTTCTCCTGGGCTGCAAAGCGCCTGCGGATTCGCTCGTCCTTGTTGCGGTCTAGGTGATCTTGACCGCCGAATGGATTTGACTGCGTGAAGCGAGCATCATTGGGTCCGGGCTTCGAACCAGTGGTGTTTGATCTGGAGATATAGAAATTGCTCTGGGTCCGGCGATCGTACTGTTGGCCCTCGCTTTTGAGGCCTCTTTCTCCGCCACGGCCATTTCGTCCCCTTTCGAAGTGACTTCTACCACCTACTCCGAGACCGTTGGCTCCAAACCCGTTCGAGCCGGTGTTGACTCCCATGCGGCTTGATTGGGCCTTCGTCAGCTCGGCATTTAGGTGCCATTCACAGATAGAGGTCTTTGAAGCATCGACCCAGCTTCCGCATTCTTTGCCGTCTTTCTTCGGGGTTTTGCAGAATCCCAAGTCCCGTGATGTACCGATTTCGAGAACAGTGTCGTCACCTCCGCTTAAGGAAAGGCTGAAAGCACCAGTTTCTTCCCTGCCTGGCTTCGGGGGCATGATGCCTGGGTTCAATATTGCTACGACTGTTCCGGGGCTGAGGCGATGGTAGCGAGGTAGAGCATTGCCGAAAAGATAGAGGTCGACGGACCATGCCAGATCAGTCAATGTGATAGCCATGAACCTCCGATGATTCTGGGATCCATCCTCCCACTTCCGTTGCCAGTCTTTAGTGCTGACTGTCTTGTCGTCCGTGGCAGGCTGTTTATGGTCCATGGCCCCGGATTTCGAGGCAATGATCCCAAAAATCACGTAATCGCAGACTTCTTCGGGTAGTTCGTACCCTGGAGCTTTGATTTCTCTCAAGAGGTCTGGGATCCGGTAGGTTGAGAATCGGTCTGCAGGCAATGTGCGCTTCAGGAATGAATGAGGCAGGATTCGGGAAGACAGGTGCAATTGTGAGAAGCCTTCGTACAGTGAAGGGTCTCCTCCTTGAGCGCTAGGACTCCCCGAATCCACCGATGTTGGTCGAGACGGTGTTTCTCGTAGATTTGGCATTGTCCGGCTCTTCTTGAGAGTTCTGTCGCCAGAACTTGGCTGTCCTACAACATGGAGAACCTCCTCTCGAGAGTACTCTACGTATTGACTTAAACGTGTGGGGGACCTTTGGGCATCAAGAACAGCAGACTGCTCTGAGGCTGAGCGATACGTTTCAAGCTCAGCGTGATCGATGACGAATCCTTTGCTGCGGTTCCGGGCAATAGCTTCTCGCCGAGAAGAGAGATCAGTTTCGCTCTTGCGAGCTTCTGCCATACGTTCGCTGAAGGGCTTTCTTCTCTCTACTTCACTGGCTGATTTAGCCGAAGTGGTAGAACGCGATGAATTGAAAGCAGATGAGCGTGAAGGTCTATCGTTACTTGAAGTTAGAGTCGCCCTGGGTCTGTGCCTGGCACCGCTTGTGGTGTTCGCCCTTTTTAATGATACATCAACCGCGCGAACCCCTTTGTCGATTCCGAGTAAAACCCTTGACGGGGACTTTTGCTGTGTTGCCGGTTGCAACCGTCTGACAGGAGACAGGGGGACTTCGATAGAAGTGAGGCTGTCGGTCGGCTTCTCATGCCATTGGCCTGCATTTACGTTCGACAAGGAGGGCCCATGCGAGGAACCAGGACGTGAGAGTGGCCTGGCTGGTGTTTGCGCTCGACTCTTGCTCTGTTGTAATTTTCTCAATTTCAGCTTGGCCTCTATCGCTGCCAATTTCAGCTGCAGTATCTCTTCGTCATCTTCGACATCATAGTCGTCGCCGTCGCCGTCGTCGTCGTTCACCTCGGAGTTCCTTTCGCCGCGAGCTGCACGAACGCGGTCGAGCAGGTTGGGAGTGGTATTTGATCTTTTCGTGGGCGAGGTCCGCATTGCTTCGTACTTCTTGCGGCCACTGGGTGAGCTGAGGAGAGCAGCGTGCGGGGAGTGAGGCGGCCATGAGGCCTCATGGGCCATGACGGATGCGAGTATCTGTCGCAAGTGATGAGTGGGAGTTGGTGTCCGTGTCGGTAGACTCCTTTATGTAAAAGTATTGGGGCGGAATAGCGCCTGCGCTTTGTTGATAGAATGATCATCAAGAGAGTATCGTAAAGCCGTTGGATATCCAAGCTGCGGCGAATTGCATGCTAGTAAAGGGTTAATCGAAATCCGTCGATGTTCGACTCGGATCAAGTGCTAATTGTTTGCCAATGATGCATATTTGCCAATTGGTGGTGACGATGGTGGCTGGTGGGTTCCTAAAACGCGCTTTGGGCTCAAAACGCGTCGGCGAAACAACGCGTCTCCCCGCACAATTAATCCCTGCAACTTTCGTACAAACTTGCAGACTACGAGCGTGCCTTTTGGAGAGGACTGATGTACTGGTTCTACATGTTTTCCTTGAGCATACAGATAGACGTCTCTTTTTCCAAAAATGGCACCTTTGACCAGGTCGAATTCGACCAGCCCGGTGAAAAAGGCTGCGCAGAAACCCTCCCAACCACAAGTCAAGCAGCAACGCGAGCCCCTCAAGCACTTCATATTGCCCAAAGAATTGTCCAGCAACGCCCGGTTCCTGTTGCTTAAGCATCCACGATCCTCCGCGCCACAGCGTTTCTTGTTTTGCCCAGAGAAAGGACTTTTCGAATTCACCAAAGTCAACGCCCCAGCGGATGATCCGCGCAGCCTTCTCTTTTCGAAATCCGAGTCTTATGCCTCAGCAGAAGTGAATGACAACGCGGAAGGTTGTAAAGAAGGCGGAACCATCAGCAATGGCTACATCAGCAAGCGTCCCGACTTTTTCATCGCAACCACATTCGATGTCGCATTCCTTCTCCTTGCCTTGATCTTGCCTAAGACTTTTAAATCCTCCAAGGCGCTTTTCCAACCAATTGACGATATCCTCGAAGACTACATACATGAAGATAAGCATTTGAGATATCTCTTCAACCATGGGCGACGCTTTCTTGAGCAAGCAATGTTGAGATTCTGCGACAGCATTGAGGCCGGGGATGAACATTTATACAGACCCAGCGAGGAGAAAACCTTGCGGATGGTTATGCAAAAGGTAAACGCGGCAATTTGTGCTGGCTTACCGGCAAGCCTTGATGAGAGGTTTGTAAAGAGGAAGCTAGAACTGCCTGTGCTAAGTGTCAGGCGAGAAAACAGTTCGATTTCTACAAGTTTAGTAGTCTCGTTCCAAGACAATTGTGACACTCCTCCCGAAAATTTGGACTCGCAGTCATCTGCCACTAGCTCAGCACCATCTGTGGTCTTCTCGGAGCTCTCTGCAGGCAGTTCAATGACGAGTGTTGCTCCAGACAATATACCTGGCAAGATGCAAGACCTCCAGCAACAGAATATTGTCCTTGAGTACATCCTCGTGTCATATGTCCCTCCCGTGGTAGCAGAGCGTCTACAAGCTCGAGTTGCTGCTGAGAACTCCCCTGTAAATTTCACACCTCTGAGGGAGCATCTCAAGACCATTGCTAAGATGAAGGCGGATGCAAATGCATCGAGATCAATCGGCGACTTCAGCAGAAAACGCGGTCTTGAGGAGGAGGAGGCAACAGACCTGCGAGAAGAGAAAAAGAGGAAGCAGGATGAGGAAGATCGCAAAAGGAAAGCGGGC
Source organism: Exophiala aquamarina CBS 119918 (assembly GCF_000709125.1). Classification (NCBI taxonomy): domain Eukaryota; kingdom Fungi; phylum Ascomycota; class Eurotiomycetes; order Chaetothyriales; family Herpotrichiellaceae; genus Exophiala; species Exophiala aquamarina. The sequence goes on along the minus strand of NW_013550570.1, from coordinate 123,492 downwards.
GAGTCACGGGGAGTCAGAGACTTGAAGAAGGTTAACGTTACTGGAATGAAAAAGATGAGTGATTTTTTTGCCAAAAAGCCAGCAACAAAGGTCAAGTCGTGAGGCTACATTCGTTCTACAACATGCGACAACCTTGAAAGACAGACAGATGTGCTCCAGAAGTAATGTATGATGACATTGCAAACCTGGAACCATGCTGGGAACCAGAATCTGGCATCACCAAGGACATGACACCAACGAGAACGTTTATGCTGCTCGCCTACGCCTGATCGGGTCAAATGGACAATCGATCGAATAAACACTGTCAATTGGCAGCCAAAACCTCGTTATTTTGTCAAAGTTCTCTGAAGAGAAGACATCAAATTCTAGTTGTGTTGGCCAAGGCATCTGGAGAACGGTTGGTGGCAAGCATTCAGTATCGCGAGTTCGGGATAGGGCCATCGATATGCAAGACGATGGAGGCAGGATGGGCATGATCGTGTGACGATGCCTCAAGAAAGCCTTGTCTGCTTTGCTGGGGACAAGCCATCAGATATTTGCTCCTCTTTGGGAAGCAGCAAAAGGAAAGGAGAAACCAACAAAATCCTAGAGCCTCAGGATGCAAGAACATTCCCGCCCAAGCTAAGGACACCTGAGGGGCATCTCAGTCAGCCATAGACTGTGTGGTTAATACAAGTAGAGGACACTTGAACTTCTGTCTCTGGAGGGAGCATATCGTCATGGGCAAATGCTTATTCTGACGTAAAAGGCGCCAGAAGATCATGGAAGCCCACACCTCTCTCGTGGCCTGAGGGCATCATGCGGGGCTCGAAAGAGACGCGTCAAAGAGAGTCGGCCGGGCAACCGGGTTCTCACGCAGATCATCTCAGCTGAGCACGTTGCTGTGTTCAGAAAAGAGAATGGAAATGGTACCAGTGATTTGAGGATTACTTGTCAGGAGACAAGGTACAGTTAATTGAGATATGATTAATTAGTATCTATAGTACAGACTCTGGGCGAAGCCAAGCTATATGTTTATATACAGCGCACTCTGGACAAGGCAATATTTCCAATGCAGATCCTCCCCGATTCTCCCTAGATGCTCACCCAATGTTTTGCCGCCCGGGGGGGAAACTCGCTCACTTGTCTGCCTTCCTCTCCAGCTTCATCTCAGTGGCCCCGGGTGTCACGGCGATGGCTTTACCGTCTGCATCGACGTCGAAGACGAATCTGGTCACCGGACGGCCACTATAATAGGTCCCGATGGAATCGCCCGTAAGCCAGTCTCCGTTAGTGGAGTAGAAGCCTGTGAAGGGCCCGATGCCCTGCTCGATTGCCGCCGCGTACGTGCTCAGCTGGGGGTTTGTCGAGGCTTTCAAAGCGATTTGGCCGGGACCGTCTTCGGAATAATGGGGGATTGTTGGTAGAAGTCTTGGGACAACCTCGGGACCGAAGAACGCCAGAGAGTCGGTGCTGTTGGAGGTCCAGCCCGAGAGGCTCAGCCCCGACATGCTGCCTGCCACGGTGGATTTGTTGAAGGACACGGTCACGGAGGAGTTGATTTGGGGATCGGTCGAAACGTAGGTGCCGACGAAGTTGCGGGCTGCTTCGGCCGCCGCTTGTGCTTCGAGGGCCGGGAGGATCACTTCAGCGACAGCGTCGAGGACGACGAGTGAGGCAGAGCTTCGTAGTGTTTCGTTGGCGGCGCCGTTGAGCATCGAAAACCCGGCGTTGTATTCGGGAATCAGGGCGAGGAGCCCACCGTATGGTCCAGAGTCGCCAAGCTTGGTGTAAAGATCCGTGATCTTTCCTGTCGATGGATGGATGTAGCGGTAGATCTCCCACGGAGCGCCGACGGCGTAGTTGAGACTGGGTGTGAACGTGGTGGGTTTCATCCATTTGTGTGTCGCTGCTTGGGGCAAGAGGGTTGAGTTGAGGAGGTTGACGCCGAACCTGGAAAGATCATTGATGGTGCTTAGCAGGCCACCGGAAGGAGTGGTAGGCCCCCCAGGGGTAAACCAGAGAGTGGGATCACCAACAACCACAGAACGGTCGATCTCGTCTTGATTAGCCGGCGGAATATTGCTCGATCGTGAGGAGGTCATTCCCAGGGGTTGGAAGACCGAGTTGATGTAAATGTCGTCGATAGGCTTGCCCAATATGCCAGATATTGCTATCCCAAGCATCATGAATCCAGTATTGGTGTAACTGGGGCTCGTCCAAGGGAGGAAGCTCGGCGGCAAAGAACTTGCCTCTTTGAGAAGTTCCTCGACAGTACATCCGCTTGTATCTGAACTCGTCCAGCATGGGCCCAGTGTACTGATGTCGGTCGGTTTGAACCCATAGGCATCTGGTAAGGCATTAGGCGTTCCTGCCTGGATACCAAGCCCAAGCAGGTCGAGCCCCGCAATCCCTCCGGCTGGAAAACCTGACTGTTGATTGGCAAGAGACCAGGCAGTGACTTCGTCCCACCGAATTGTTGCAATAGGGTCTGCTTTGCCTTCGTTGGCGCGAGCAAACTCTCCAAGTTCAGGGAAAACCTCACTCAGAGGGGTGTTCCATTGGGCTTCACTCATCTCGAGCATCCCGGCGAAGACTGTGATGAGCTTGGTGACACTGGCCATTCGGTAGATGCTGTCTCCGTCGACTTCATTGGTGCCGTTGACGGCGTTGACTGTCTCTGGGGAAGCATAGTGGTATTGGAGCTTGCTGGCGGTGGGGTCATGTAGTGAAAACAAGCCAAGAGAGAAAGTGACATTCTCAACGCCGGCGAAAGCCTCGAGGCCGGCGGTCTTCTTCTCTTTGAGATATGCGTCGAAGTTGGCACTCAGGTTTTTCCAACTCTGAGAGATCAGACTTTTGTTACTGCTTAGGTCGAGGGGGGGAGGATACGTCCCTATTAGAAACTCTGCAGCGGCCAAGGTGCCATGGAGGCAAAGGAGGGGAAGTACATATTGTGAGTAGAGCATAATCAAGGGGAGAAGCTAGAATGTGTATTGGGGATTTAGGGTTCATTGCAAGATCTTGGACGGCTTGACCTCCTCTATATATACTGATGGAAAACGTATTTGCTAAGCCTCCGAGATCGAGCTCCAAGCTTGCAGGCTAAACAGATGTGACGTAGACGGACCAATACAAAACCAACGTCCTCATTCCAAGATGGCTCTGAAAGGCTAAAGCCCCGATGATAGCGTAATATGCTTCGTGGTCTGTTAAGCTCTTGCGGTATATGATCTGTAGGAATGGCTGAAGCATAGGGGTGGATACTGAATAGCTACGTAGGTAAATTCAGCAAGGAAAGTGTTCTGCTCCGATTGTGAGATGTTGATTGATGCTCATACGCTAGGCTGGATCCAGTACTACGCAGCGCTTTGACACACCACGGTTTTTGGTGTTTTGACGGAAGCCTTGTAATCTTGTCGGGATTGTGACGACAGCCAAGTTGTTGAGCCGCCCCATTGCCAAGTATGCATGAGATGCTACTATATGACACAAGTACCTCCGTACGACCCTCGTACCCGGTTTCGGCAGATTTGGGCATGCGGTCTCAGGGCCCAAGGCCCGGGGTGACGCTAAGATTTGGTATGGAGTCTATCATTTCTATATTTTGTCACTCTCGCCGGGATCCACATTTTAGAGACTTTCCGAATGAAGCACTATGTGCCGCTCCGATGATGTCCCGTGATCTACTGGTGACTAAGTGTTCAAGCGAAGGTGATGGTAGTGAATTATTCAAGCTTCCAACTTTGTTGCTCCTTGCTTGGTGCCTGTTCTAGCGGCGATGTTCGCAATCACACTATACTGTCGGTATCTTCCAACCTCTCATTCACCATGCAACTCATGGACAAGTGTTGTTTACCGGGGAATGGATTCTGCTTGGTTACTAGCATTCCTTGCTAGTCGCCAGTCGTGGCTCCGTTGAGAAAGGATGCCCAGCGCCGATGACGTCGTGGCTTATCACATCTGATGCTATGTATTTATGGCTGAGAACTCTCCATGTCGCGAAGACCCCAAGGCTTGGGGGCACATTGAACTGGGCCACGAACCTCGATTCAAATCACTGCGAATCTCTTGATCCACTGTTGGGGCACTGTCTGACAGGGTAGAACTTTTTTCGTTGTTCTCTCACAAAAATAGTAGAGGGAGCGTAGGAAATTGCAAAAGAGGTCTTGGAAATCCAGGCTCCATGACCCAGCGTAGGTACCGGGGCTAGTGAGGGCTCCTCTTATTCCAACATACACTCGGTCCACGCCTTCAACCACCACTGCGAACCTGTCGGGAATATCAATGGGATGGTCGTGTTACATGTGGCCCAGCTCCAGCTTCAAGTCATGGCGACATGCCCGCCTCCCAAAATGACCAAGACAGGTGGAAGTCCGTGACATCCCTCAAATTTGAATCTGAAGCTTTCGGTCTGGATCTGTGGCAAGTGTTCCGTACGTATCTTACCCACGTCTTCCATTATGAGGCCTAGCCATTCTTTTGTTTTTTTTTGGCGCCGTGTGGGGAATTTCAATTTAGCAACTTGGACGGGCGGCTAATTTGTAGAACTGACAACAATGGCACAGTCGACAAGTCCTGACTTGTCGTTTCAGGGCACATTAAGCACATATTGTCCTCCGAGTGCTATGCCCACCAAGCAATCCTCGTTTCAGTCGCAGCTTTTAGCTCGCAGCTTTTAGCTCTTAATCGCTCTCAGCAAGAATTCGGTCGACCTTGAGAAGGGGGAGGCGCCCCGAATGACGACGCCCTAGCAGATCAGGTGCATATATGCCATGCTAATAAGGGGTGGGCAATGGTATGACTGCCTTGTACACGCGATGGAAAACAGCACCACCATGGAAAAGATTGATTGATATGTTGGAAGGTTTTGGCTGGGCATCGCCTGAACACTGGGGATTGAGGTCGACCAAGGGCATTGTGGATAAGACTTTTCTTCAAAACTGACAGTGTAAACCCTATGGATATTGCTCCTGATTCAGTTCTTGTTCAGGCACCATCCAAGGTCTTTTTAGACACAATGAGGCGCTTGAGCAGGGAGAAGTTGTGTGGGTTATGGGTGTGTGGATGAAGCTGGCGAATACGAAACAGCAACAACAAGGCTTCATTGCCTCGGATCCCACTGATTACCACTGCATATTATCTTCGTACCGATGCAGAGGACGCAACCGGTGAGTCATCTTACCTTCAATATTTTCATAAACATACATAGGGATCATTTCAGGCATCTTGAATCCAGAAACATGTAGGATATCCTTGCCGCTGTAGCCGGAGTTGGTGTGAGTCACCTCGAGTCGTCGCTTGTCAGTCCCTTTGTAGAGGGACTGTGTAGAGGGACACCCTAGAATAGGCTGTACTGAACAACAGCACCGAGAAGGAATGGTGGGACTATAGCTTCTAAAACATGTGCAGCCGCTCTTCCTCTAGTCGAAAATGAGGTGCGGAAGCGATAACTGACCCTAAGTATATCGCGGGGGTCGTTCTCAGTCCCACGCCATGATTCAGGGAGGGGTTCGTCGCTCAACGGATAAATATAGCCCTCAAGATTTATGGCCCTGTCCTACATTGTACAAAGGTTATTCCTCTTCAACCTGGTAAGATGTGCACCGAAGGGAAAAAGGGTTGGCTGAGCTTAGCGTTTCTTCTGCTAAGAGCGTATTCCACGAAACTTCAATTGACAGGGGCAATCTTCGGCAAAGGGACTGAAGAGATATCGGGGATTGCCGTAGATCTCCTGTGAGGAGTAGAAGGCACTTTGACGCTGGAGTGGACATCTGCCGAGAACATATTGCGGGGGAATAAGTGAGGGATCAAGGAGGGATCACAACTTAAACTCCGTGAATGGTGCATGGGGAGGCCCGCAAGTGTAGATCTGTGGAGAATGATTAGTAGTAGACCTTTCTTCTGCTACGATACCATGTACGGAATACTGACAATAGATGGAAGAGGCAGGGCAGCCCTTGGAGATTGATAAATCGGAGGCTTTCTGAGGCCCTCGAGGTACTTGGGATTACAAAATAAAATCTAGGGCAATTTTCATGCACTTACAAGCGCACCTTTTAGAAAATTCTCTTCTAGTGGCCTTCATAAATGACTGAATGCCATCATGGTAATTGTACGGAGTAGGTTAAATCTCCAGCGTCAAAATGTTCTATGCTGAGTTCGAAAGACTGAGTCATGGCGCAAGCGGCATCTCAAAGGGTCTAAGGCTTCCTCTCTCCAATGACCATCAGGTTAGATGCTGACAGGTCTCCTTCGTCTTGCGTAGCCTCCCCCATCCCAGCCATCTCAGCGGCGTTGAACACCGGCTGGGTCAACAGACACCCCACTTAGGCTTTCGGATTACATTGGTCGTGCATCTCGGCTTGCGGCTCTGCGTCCGACGACTGATAGTTCCTTGAAACAATCCTGGCAAGCGGAGGTCAAAGGGAGAGAGCCCCATCCTCCTCCTACAGAAGAATCTGAATTAAGTCAGAGCTGTCGAGAGGACGAGAATTCTACCTACATGTCAATCGGCCGCGTATATTTCGTACTATTCCGGGAATTTTCAGAACCAGAATCGTTATTTACAGCCACTAAGAAATTCTCATAGGCGTCTTCAACGCCTTACTAATCTTTCGTATGCCTTACAGTAAGGTATTCACGACCGGGAAGAGCCAGAGAGTAAATCATAATCAACAGTATATGCTAATATTGACTCTGATGAACTCGCCAGTCCTGGGAATGTTAGACTCGGTCAGCTAACGATAAGGTGATTGCAGGTTTTGATTTGTAGGCGGTATGAAAATACTGCACGATGCACTCGAGGCGTCTCGTCTCTAGCAAGCCGTATTTCCTTCTACAACCCAGCGTCGTAGGATGATCGAGATGCTCTGTCTGCACATACGAGAATTCCATCAGCATTCACAGCCCGCCTCCATCCCATACATTGTCCTCATCCTTGCTCCCCACTGATAAGAGTAACAAACTTGTAGCCCATGCGCATCCTCGTTATCTTTACTCTGCCAATCCGAACTGAGGTGCGCAGCAGTGAGACAGTCGGCATGGCCTGTGCTTCACGTTATCTTTCCTCGTCAAGGAATCAGAACGATCTTTCCTCGCCCAGTGGACTGCTCTACTGACTGCTGGTAGGCCAGCCTTGCGTCGGCCAATGCCAGCTCGTTGCTTACGAACGGTGTCAGCAGACCCGACCCTAGAGCTATCGAAAGCTGTTCCAAGCCTTCCCGCGATGGAGTGACGATGAAGAACAAGGCCTTGACACTCGTCTTCTGCTGACTCAGACCTGACTTCCGATGCAGCTCCACAAAGTTGTAACTTGCACTGTCGATAGAAATAAGCTTCCCGCCGTCCTTTACAAGTTCCCAACAGGATTCCAGAACGTGTCCTCCAACAGTGTCGATAATGATGCTATAGGTCGCGGTAATCTTTTGCAAATCTGCGTATTCAACTGTCTCAGACGCGCCGAGACTTTCGAGGAACTTTTTGTTGCGGCAGTTGGAACTCGTTGCGGCTACCACGTACAGCCCGGCAAGTCTGCCAAGCTGAACTAAATAGGTGCCTACGCCGCCAGCTGCCCCGGTCACTAGGAGACGGCATTGCTCTGTCTCGTGGCCCTTCACTTGTGACAATGATAACTTGCCAGGATTCGCCAAATCCAATGGCCGCACTTCTGCCTTCTCGAAAAGTGCCTGATATGCTGTAAGCCCAGATAGAGGCACGGCGGCCGCTTCAGCCCAGGTAAGGCGCTTGGGTTTCAAGCACGCTTCGTTCACCTTCACTACAACATACTCGGCCCAAGTTCCTCCACGATCTGCATGTGCCATTCCATAGACCTCGTCCCCTGGCTTGAATGGCGAATCTTCCCTTTCGTCATAGACTGACATTACCGTCCCCGAAAAATCGTGGCCCAAAATTGTGTACTCTTTCGAGTACGTCTCAGGCCAGGTTAAGGCATCTCGAATGACTGTCGTTGCTCGGACGCGGATAAGCAATTCTCCTGGCCTAGCTGCCTGAGGTATAGGGATACCAATGTCGATGTGAATGGCTGACACAGGGGCAGGGTTTGCTGCGGAGAATGGTGCTGACGGATCTGAATGATTTGGATGAACCCGAACGGCTTGCATGTTGAAAGCTCGGTCCTTCTCGGTTAGCGATCGAAATCAAGATGGACTAAGCTTCCGTCTACATACTACCTCAAAATGCTAAATGCCATATATAACCTGGCTTGATAGCGCAATTATTTCCGCCCTCATTATTAACGAAAAACATCGACGTGGGAATCCCAAGGCTCATTTCATTGTACTTGCACCAGGTAGCGATCACATGATGCTTAGCAAAACCCTTGATCGCCAAGACGGAGCACATCTGGGAGGGCGCGAGTAGGCTATCCGTGCTCCTCTCCAATTGGAGCAGGATGCCCGAGCCGCCCCGGTAATTCCGAATACAAGGATTATGATTCAATCACGGTCAAAGGTTGGTCCTTTCTTTTCGGGGAAACCTGGCTACTTCCGGCATTTCCTGAAACACTTCACATCTTGTCCAGGTTCACCAAGCATGGCGATCGGCGGGTAGAAGATCCTGACAGGCCAGAACTCAAGAGGTACCGCTGACAAACATTGAAGGGCTGGTACCTGAGAGTGGCAAAGGAGTACATCGGAACTATAGTCTAAACCGAAGGCATTCCTTGAGCGCGATTCACATAAAGCTGTGCTCGTTGACTTTTGCCTCGGATAATACGTTTTCTTGAAACTTCGATTTGGCAAAAGTACTTAGAACCACAACCCAGTCACAGGACTAAGACGCGAACACAATAATTCACCAGTACGCGTACCATGGCATCCCCTACTGATATTCGCTGGCAAGACCAAAACGTCGTCAAGAAGGATGGCAAGTGGACAGTGGACGGGTACGTTGCCCATCGGCGTGACGAGAGTTAACTAGGGGCTCACATGAACCCACCTTCATCGCAGGAGACCACAAGCCACCGTCGCACCAGCATTCCAGGAATCCCCGTCCAATATTCCCAACCACTATTACTTAGGTCTCATGGTGACAGCACCCGTCAACGCGGCGACACCGCCTCACACGCACGGTGGAGGAGCAGTCGTGGCAACTATGATCCGGGGCAAGATGTTGAATCAGATGGTGTGCCCTCATCATGATCCGAACTCTCAGGGCACTGGTCCAAAGGTATACTCTGTCGGAGAAAGTTGGTATGAGCCGCCCGGGTGTCATCACGTGCGCTCCGAGAATGTAGGCAACGAAGAAGCGCAGTTCTTAGCCGTGTTTGTTGTGTCCAAGGAGAAGGTCGACAGCGAAGGACTTGCCAGCTTAGTCGTCATTGATGCTGCGGTCGAGGAAGCAAAACATGCAGCTAAAGAATAACGATGTGAGACTGTGAGCCACACACATCATCGAAAGGGATGATGGATTTTTTTCCAATGATTCCTGGGGTCCTGGGTTTTATCACTTCTCCAATAGAACAGGCGTGTCAGTAAATTCTCGATATCTGCGTGCAGCAGAGGAAATGACCGAATAAAGAGGACGACTTCTCTGCAAGAGCAGGATCAGCTGCAGCAACGGTCCCAGCCTTGTCTGCTTTTGGTCGTTAGATAGCAGACCCATTGATGCATTGCTTGATTGGTTTAGCTTGTAGTCCAGAGATCTTAACACTCGGTCCTAGCCTTTACGGTTGGCGGAGCCCTAAGGTCCTAAATCGAGATAGAGGCCATGTTCAGGGTGAATATCAGGTATTTTTCGATCTTCAGTAAATCTGCAGTCACGTTGTACCCGGCGAGACGACTAGGAGGCACTATATATTCGTAGAATATGATAGTACGATGACCCTACTCATTCGTCTCCGCAAATACTCCCGAAGCCGGACAACACATTGAAATCCCTTGTTGCATTTTTAAATGTTTTCTCAAGCTAATGTGATCTTTGTTGTTTGGTATGCTGGAATATCTACTGTTCCCTCTAAGGACGTTAAAAACTGATAGTTCCAAGCTCTGTAACAAAAATGCTTTTAAGCTGCATGGCAAAGCGGGGAGGCTCGAAGAGTTCAAAATCAGCGCAATGGAATGGTTCTGAGGGTCAGCAATGTCAGTGTCAGGGGGAATTGGAACGTCTTCGCAAGCATGTTCAGGCTGGCTTGTTGCTGGGGTGGATTTGTTTGAGACAATCTCGCTGTTGTAAGTCTCTCCTTCGATTCGTACTCGGACCCTCGAAATTCACCGAAGAACCTCTTCCTGAATGTATGTATTGACCGGGATAAGGTTATAGATGCGCGCAGGATTTGATTCATGACCCATCAGTAAATCAATGCAATTGCGCGCACTAGACGTTAGGACGTACCAGAATACCAGCCTTGTGCCCGAAAGGGTAGGATACACATTGGCATCGAGCCTCTAAGACCCGACCTTATTGTCCTTGCATGCTTTGCAAGTTTTCCCACCAGAAGGTGCTGGCCAGAGACAGCCGTATCCGTGAGGACATTGGCCCATTTTCGGGTTCGTTTTCCAGGCTGACTCATCAAGTGACGGTGCACTTCGGATTTTACAAGATCAATCGCGATTGTCCTCATGCGGGCGAGGGAAGAATTGCCTCTAATACCAAGGAAAGGCTATTCATCTTCACCACCAACGCTAGAGCGATCATGACTATCCTGGGCTGGATTGGAGGTCACGATGAAGGATGCAAAGAAATTCAATAAACCCTGTAGGGATAAATATCCGGGCCTAAGGAGTCCGCCATCCCGAGTCGCCGAGTACCCGGATTACCAAGGCTTTTGCAAGTTTCCAAGGAGAAATTTTGTAGACCTCTTCGTTTGTTCTCGACTTCCCATGAGAAAAAACAGGATCTATTCAATGGAATGTTGAGGCCGTCTCAAGAATGGATTATGAAGGACACCTTCCATCATCAGCAGGCGGAGTCAATGGGGCCGCGCTTGCCTGCGGACCCTGTCGCACTCGCCATGTTTGTTGAATGCTGCTAAAGCTACGTGTCGCCGCTGCCTTGCTCGAAAGCAAACAGTGGCTCTATGCGGAATCTCGACGAGGCGGCCTTACGCGCGCTGCGTTAGCTGCCTGCCATACTCTCGTAGCAACTAGAGTGCGTCCCGCAAGCCTAGAGTGTACTTCTCAGCTAGGCTTCGTGTATACAGGTCAAATCTAGTCGCCGGAAGCCAGGGGATCTCATTCAAAAACAAAACCGTGCGTTCTAACAGCGTTGCGTCCTCAGATCGATTTGATCTTTAATGCCCGGGACGAAGACCATGATTGTCCTTTCTTCCGACCAGGCCGTTTAAATATTTTCTTTGGTCAAAGAATTGCCAGTGGTAATGGTACGCAGGCATGATCACCCCATCTCGGCCATGTTAGACATTAACGGCTAGTATAGAAATACGGTGACAACTGGCGCATAATCTATGAAATGATCTATAATATTCTTAATACTAAGGATGCCGTGACTTATGGCCATACTAGGACCCTGGGAGCAAAATATTCTTGGATAGCTTGTTGGATACACTACGAAAGAATTTCTTGATCACACCCGCAGCTTTACCTATTCATTGGCTACGCAGATAATTTTCGAGTTTCGCTGCTCGGATATCTATGACACGCAGTATAAAGTAACTATTCTGATTGTGTGTAGGAGCCTAATCCTTTAGTTCTATATATTTTCTACATCTTAGGGTACATTAGTTAGAAGTAGCAGTGCCTATATAAATTCAATCGAGAGAAAACTCTACGTAGGTTATTAGGTGGTAAATAGGACTTAAGGGTAATACCCGAATTTCTAGTAAAAGTCTTTATTTCAGCCGTATCTCTATAACTACATATACGAGCGAAGTAGATAGGGAAGCTAATGGTAATATCGTAGACTACATAACCGGGTCTCTCTTAGAGGCCCGGTTAGATACTATCCTCGACTCTATACACATACATCCTAACCATAATAATGTAGCTTAAAGTTCATAATAAGGCTCAGGTATAGACTGAACGGGTAGTTAGATATAATCGTCTCCCCATAATCGAACGACTATAATGAGCTAGGTTATATCCGATATTGCATTAAGCAGAGTTTAAGATGGATGCCGACTGTGATTCTGGGAGTGCCTCATGCAGCAATGAAGGATGACACCTATTGCGACTATGTCGTTCTAAGGAGCTCGACAGTCATCAACAATTTCTGATACGCCCACACTCCATTCCTTGCTTAGGGACAAGGTCGTGCAAATCACTAGCGGTGACCCTAGGATTGACAGATCTGTAGCCATCCAAACAGAAATCACATTCGTCTACTTACCCGAAGAGAAGGAAGAGGTACCATGAAAAAAAAGACATATTGCGAAAGAAGGGCTACAAGCTCGGAACGTGACGCTGGAATTCACAAGGATGAAAACTGCAAGATGGCCATCGACTCCTATATGCTGAAATTTGGCAAGCTGTCCGTATTGGTGAACAACTCTCCTAAGGAGGCATCAGGAATCTTGCCAGGGTCTCAAGAACATCAATCTGGACACCGCTGAGCAGACATTTCGGACCCCAATTTTGAGCGAGCACGTTTGCTGTGACTAAGTATGTATTGCCACATATAAAGCGTGCTTCACTAATTATCAATTCTACTTGAACATGGGGAATTCTCACCTTTTTGACTATAGCTCATCCAATGGTGTGATCGCGTCATTCACAGTCGATTTTGCTCTATAAAAAGTGCCCAAGGGTATCAAAGTCATCAACGTAGCTCTAGAAATCATCTGGACGCCGCTTTAATCTGCATTTAAGGGTAGCCCGGCAGAAGCCAGGAACTACTCTAGGCATCAAACGCACGATTTTAACGCGTCTTTAATATGCTTCCTTCAACTCATCTAATCTAACTACTTAAATACTGATATAGTAGCGCTCTAGAGTTTAGTAGCTAGTTTTACTAGTGCGCAACGTATTTATAGAACTAGTACGCGCTAGGTAAGTCTTGGCAGCAACAGCGTTAGCCGAGGACGGCGACGGCGACGAATCGTGTAGTACTTTGACGGTAGAGATACCACTCCAACCGATCCCAACGGTTTCGATGCATTCCTCGGTGTCGAGAGGCTCGAGAGAAATCCCAGCATCAACCTTCATTAACTAGGCTGGTTCGAAAGTCCCTTTCTGGAATCATCTGCACCATTTGGCATCCCGTCCTGGATGTGAAGCAAGCAACAACGCCCACAGTAGAATCTGCTCGAGAGGGTCGGTGTGGCTGAGATCAGCCCTTCGAAGATGTGCGCCTTGCTTCAGATTGACGGCACAACTACAGTATCTCTTCAGAGCAGACACTAAACTTGATGTACGTTGTTCGGGCGTCCGGACATCGTTCCGCCTGAGGGCCCCGCGCCACCCCCAACCCCCAGAGATGCTTGTTAGCGGTTATTTTCGGCGAGGGTGCAGGACCCACTCCCTCGTCACTGACTTCGTAGGCTCGATCTTCCTGGAAACTCTCGCACTTTCCAGTGACATTCACGCATCCTGCAAACGCGCCGTCGACAAGCTCTATCCGTCTTCCAAGTACGAGTGTCTGGATGCTTGATGTCTTCCCCCTTCTTCGGCTCAAGGCCTCGAAATACTCGACACATGCGGAAGACAGGCTTGCCGCAGAGTAAGTCATCGTCTTCAATACGTACTGTCTGGCTAACTGTCCAAGGTTGGCTTTGCGAGTTCTGCAAGAAGACGTACCATAGATCGTAAGTCATTCATTGCATTTTCTTTCGTCTCCTGCTGATATACACCGGCACAGAGATGTTCTCAGGCGGCACTATGTGTCGTGTCCACACAGAAACGGTCGACAGATCCCAGATCGGTTGCCCAGAGGCAGGAGAAAGCAGGCTTGTGATCTCTGCGCTAGGACCAGAGTATCCTGTGATCTAGACTCACCTTGCGAGAACTGTCTCTTCTCTGGGTCCTGCTGCACCTATTTGAGAACCGAGCGGACCGCTAGAAGCCCATCGACGCTGAGCACAGGCAACTACGGCAGCCTGAGGTCGGCGCCGAGGCAGATATCAAATGAAACAGGCTCAACCAGCCACAAAATCCGTATCTCCTTCCTGCTGAACTGGAGCAGTCCGACCAGCGGCCTCACCGACACTTTCAAGCGATCAAGCGATGATGTCGCCGTCCACGCAAACACTCGCTCTCAGAGTCAGGATGACACAACGTTTTATTGCAAAGCTGGAGGCAGTGAATCTTACGGTTACTCACCATCCTGGCTTAGCTTAGTCATCCCGCTGACCTCGCCACACACAGATTACCTGCCGCTATTCTTGACTCCCGACAATTCCCTAATCAACCTGGAGCTATGCGCAGATGCCAGTGCACTCCCTTTTCCGTCGTCTGAGCTGGGCATGCACGATCAGCTCTCCTCCACCGCTTTTCTATCTCTCATGGATGGGAGTCAGTATCCGGATCAACTCGTGGGCATGGATAGGAATATCTCAATAGAACTAGCGGATCAGTTGACTGCACTAACATTGTCTCTTCCACACGATCATCCAGAGCACGCCCCAAGCATCCATCTCGCCCTTGGCATGCGAACTCTAACACAAAACAACATCTCAATATTTCTGCAGCTCTATTTCCAGCACTGGAACCGCCATAGTCCGGTCGTACATCCGGGCACCTTTGGTGTTTTCAGAACACCCTTGCCTTTGCTTCTGGTCATGACGCTTACGGGAGCTTTGTTCTCTTTGGCACCCGGCGCAGTTACTACTGCCCGGTCAATGCTCGAGCTTGCAGAGGAATTTGCATTCAGTGACCCAGATTTCCAGAGGATCGCGTCTGGCATTTTCCCAGAAGGACTTGAGCAGCGTCGACGAGCCCTAAAAGCCCTTCAGGCAGCGTTCTGTGCTGTACAGTTGCAGCTTCGGGAGGGCACAACCTGGAAGAGAAAATGTATGCGGACAGTCCGATTTGATCAGATCATCTCCGTAAGTTCAATCCACCCAGAAATTAGGCAACAGAGCACATTAATTGTGTTACAGGCTGTCCGAACAATGGCGCTTCACAATGGGGACTTCCTGTTGCCCGACAATTCAACTCAAGAGACAGGGATTTCTAGCTGGTATCGTTTCGCTGAAAACGAGTCTCGCTTGCGGTACGATTCCTTGCTCACTGATGATATCTGATGAGATCCTTGCCAGCTCATAATCCCATAGGCTTCTCTGTGGCATCTTCCACCTTGACGTGGCCATTAGTACTATCTATGGCGAGCGGCCTCGATTGTTCTACCATGAGCTGCATGTCGGCATGCCATGCTCGCCCAATGTATTCATGGCAGAGACTGTCGGTGCATATTACGAGGCGCTCGCATGTGAAACGGGAACCGGTTGTTATTCATTGCCCGGTACCATCGCGGCTTTCGCCGGCAACCGCACGGACCTCCTTCCGGACACCGAGTCTTTCAACCTGTTGTACTTGTTTTCAGTTCTCTTTGGTAAGTCATCACCGTGATGTCTTATCATCCATCTGAGGGCTCTGACGCATGGCTTCAGGATTGATACAGATCATCCAGAGCCATCTCCATTGCGACAGCTCAGTAGAGCTAGGATGTAGACTCGGGAAAGGTCTCCAACTCTGGAAGGCGAAATGGGATGCATCGATACTTCAGATAGGTCCAAGCCAACTTGAAACAAGCGGATTCCTCAAAGATGCTGGACCAGAATTTTGGCATTTCGCTTGCTATCTGCTAACAACCAGAGGGGAGACGGCACCTTTGGAGCCAGAGGCAAATCCTTCTTCAACTTCAGAAGCGAGCAACATCTTCAATAGGTTTCTCCAAAGCGTGAAAGCACTGAGGTAATGATTACACTTTAATTGAGAGCGCTCAAATATTTTCAACCCGCGAACTCACTTCGGTCCAATACATTATTGTTGGTGAGATCAAAACAGCCTTTTTAATAGTGGTGAAAACTTGTGTAGAGATTGTAGAGAATAGGCAGGATATGCACTCTATATCCCCCTAAATAGGGGGGTCTAGGCGTCTCGCTTAGTCCCGTAAAACAGACCTGAAGTGGTGCCATATTTGCTAACAATTACGTATAATTGAGTAGAGCGTGGATCTTGTCTTTGTTTAGGACCTCTTCATGCGGACGTCCAACGATCCGATACCTTGGATCTCGGCGTGAATCTCATCTCCCGACTTGAGCCAACAATTTCCGTGAGCACCCGCCGACCCCGACGGAGAGCCGGTGAAGACCAGATCACCAGGCTCCAGCGTGACGAACTCACTGATGACCGCGAGCATCTCCTCACAAGAATACAACATCTCCGTTGTCGAAGAGTTCATCATCTGTTTCCCATTGACGTCGAGAGTGAGCTTGAGGCTCGTAATTTCAGGCATGAATTGGGCAGGAACCAGATGTGGACCGCAGGGTCCCATGGTGTCTTGAGACTTGCCACGCATAAGATCTACGCGAACTGCGGTGTCGTTCAAGGTCAGGTCTCGACAGGACAGATCCAGCCCAATGGTGTATGCGGCAATCGCCTGGCTTGCCTCTTGCGGGGTGGCGTTACGAAGCCGTTTGCCAACCACCACGCCGAGCTCGAGCTCCCAATCGAATTCCTCGGTCATTTTTGGGATCTCAACGGTCTCACCTGGGCCGACGAGGCATGTGGTAGGAGGGCAGGAGAAGAAGGGCATGACATTCCATTTGTTGGTATCCAGCCCCATCTCCTTGAGGTGGCCGACATAATTGGCGCCGACGCACAGAAACTTATTTGGCCACAAGATGGGGGTGAGAAGGTCGGCTTTGTCCATGAGGATTGCAGGAGCGCGGTTGTTGCTCCCCGAGGCAATCGCATCGGCCAGGGTCTGCAGCCTGGTGAAGGAGCCGGGCCACGCCTCCAACAACGATTTGACACTGTCCTGCTGAAACGTCTCCGACGCCGTGGATAGCTGGTAGTAGCTGTCACCGACTCCAATTGCGGCTCGAGGGCCATCAGAGGTCTGGAGAGTCGCAAGAGTGAATCTGGCCATTACGCTGGGTGTCCTGATTTGTTGTCTTTCAGCTCAAACTCCTACCGTTGGATTTTCTTCCGGAGATGGTTTGGATCGCTTTTCAGGATGCTCTGCGAAGGGCTCTTATCCTAAATGTCTTCTGCTTCTGCCATCGAAGTAGTTGGATGTTTCACTCGCTAAAGATGGTCGCCCGTTCCAGCCGGACGGAGGCCTGAACTCCATCGGAATCCAACGAGGAACCCCGAAATGGAGCATACGTTCTGTTTTGGTCGGGAGAAATGCCACTGCCGACAATTTGCAGAATGCATGAGCTATTGGGACCAAGACTCATTTCTTGTCAGCAGGCAGTATTACCTCTGCGGGCTGGCATGGCTTCTCCTCCACTTCTCTCCGCATTTCGCCATAGTTGACTTTGTGTGTTGCCACTAGCCGGACATTGCACACATAACCAATCACAACCTGCTCCTAGCCGTGGCTTACCTCTGCTTGGAGGAGCTAGATCCTTCTTGCTGCACCCTACTCTCGGGGGTGGGGGATGGCGCGGAATGTTGACCGTACCTGGATTCCTTGAGAGAAGGCTTATTTAATCGTTTGCTAGAGACAGACTTGGGCCAACTGCAGCCCAGAGCCCCTGTCGAGTTCAGATCACTTATACCCATTCTACAATCAACCCTCTGCCGCAAAATGTCATCACCTTCCCAGATCATGGCTTTAGACAGTGTGCGTAAGGAACTCACTGAAGAAGACCAGGTCGAAGTGGCTTCCAAGACTGGTCCTGGTGAAGAGGAAAGCTTCGATTCCCACGTCGACCCCAAGTTTGACAGGAATGCAGTCTACAAGCTGGATCTTTTGTTACAGCCCGTCTTGTTCGGCACCTTCATCCTTCTGCTGCTCGACCGAGCCAATGTAGGGAATGCCAGGGTTGCTGGTCTACAGGAGTCCCTTCACCTGACCGATTCTCAATATCAGATTTGTATGTCTACGTGAAACCCCCTTTTGACGCAGAATACTGATTGGTGCACCAGCTTTGATGGTCACATTCATCCCTTATGTCCTGATCGAACTCCCGAGCAACTACGCCTTGAAAATCATCGGACCTCGCTGGCTTCTACCAGGCCTTTGCGTGTGCTGGGGCATTGTGACTACATTCGAGAGCTTGATACAAAACTACGCCGGCCTGATTGCTTGCCGGTTCTTTATCGGTCTGTGCGAAGGTGGTGTCTTCCCAGGCTACGTTGTTGTCTTGTCCGAATTTTATCGGCGTCACGAGATCCAAAAGAGAATTGCCATCCTCTACTGCGGAGCGGCTTTAGCTGGGGCGTTTGGAGGCCTCTTGGCGGCAGCAATTCAGCAGATGGACGGCCTTGCCGGCCTTGACGGATGGCGTTGGATTTTTCTGATCGAAGGACTCTTCACCATCTGCTGGGGCTTCGCCACGCTCTGGGTCATGCCGAGCAGCCCGAGAGATGTGCTCACTTTCACGCCCGAGCAAAAGGAGTACTATGTCAAAAGGATGGCCGCAGACAAACAGACCAACGAAGACGACGATAAGGTTACACCACACGATGTGCTTGCGTGTTTAATAGAACCTCACTTTCTGATGATGGCAGTCATGTCCTTTTGCGTGGGCACCGTAGCTCAAGGCGTGTCATACTTCACGCCGTCCGTTGTCCTGACCTTTGGATACAGCAGAACCACCACGCAGCTTCTGACGGTTCCACCATTCATGTTTGCACTCATCACCACCTTGATAGCCGGGTGGGCGGCAGATCGCTATCGCCGACGTGGCTTGGTCGCCATAGTCACTGCTGCTCTTGGAGTGCTTGGATGTATCCTGAATTACTCCGGCACGTCTCTCCAAGTCAGGTATCCCGCCTTGTTCTTCTTGATTGGAGGTATCTATTCGTGCGCACCCACCGTCCTTGCATGGCTTCCCAACAACAATGCAGCCTATGGCAAACGGTCGGTGGCCGTTGCAATTGGGTTCATGGTGAGCAATTCCGGCGGAATCTTGGGTGTGTGGATCTACCCGACGAAGAATGCTCCGAGATATCTTCCTGCAACAAGTGTCAACGTTGCGCTGCTCGCTGCAGTGATTGTGCTTGCTGCGGCACAGGTGGTACTCTTCAAGTCTCTCAACAAAAAGAAAGTCGAGAACCGCGAAGAATTACTTCGGGGGATTGAACATCTGCCATTGGACCAACAAGTCAAGGCACTGGGGGATCATCATCCTGATTTCATCTACACATTGTAGAAGGAAGACTGTAGAAATGGTATAGTATGAACAGACGGAACGAGTTATGGCTGCATTGGGTTGTATGTTGATGTTAGCCTAGGCTCACTAAGCAAGACAATCGAGTACTGTTGGGTGACTGTATTTAGGCAGCTAAGACTTCAGCGATGGCAGAGTCTGCGAGTAAGTCATAGATACCAAATCATTCGTAAGTCGTGACCCACTTTCTCGCTTAGGCCTTGGCAAGTAAGAGAAAAGCACGCAAGGCAAGTGGAAAATAGGGAACGGAAAAACGTTGTTCTAGGATGAATGGATGGAACAACATTATTCCAGGGGGGACTGGCTAAAGCTACAAGTAGCTAGAATAGCGAGTAAAACAGGTTTCTACTCGTACAGAAGGTGCCGATGATAGATAACTAGCGGGGCGGTCTTGGCGTGACCGGTGTCGGAATATCGTTGATCCGAAAACGCCAAGCCTAATCAAGAAAGTTTCTCCGACTTTCCAAGTCAAAAGTCAAAGTCCTGCCCAAAGTGAGGTTGGGCGTCTTGCCTTGACTTGACTTGACTTGGACTCTACCTTCGCTGAGCTTTTCTGCGAACTCTGTCGTAGCTGACTGTGGCGACGGGATGGTGTACATATCAGACGGTTTGACTCTCTGCTATCCAAGGCTGAGTGATGTTCTTCAGAGTTTTAGGTCTCCCAAGGGCTTATGGGCACCGCTTTTTCGTGACCCTCACAAGATATTGTTCAGCTCCTGGAGTTGAATGTTTCTGCAGTCTTCAGCATTGGCTTGCATTATCAGCAATCTAATAAGCTAAGGCTTTTGAAACCCACTAGAACGATCGTAAAGGAGTATATTTGAGTGTTGAGGACTTCGTGGCTCCAACAAGCGGCAAGAGCCTCCCTGCCGCAATGTCGAAGCTTGCTATGGGAGGGGATATACGGCAACGAAGTTCCTTTACAATAGCATCTGCTAGCTGCTCACATGTCACTGGACCAACAGCGGTCGAGAAGTGCTCAACATACCTGCGATGTGTGCTGCAGCTTGAGTGTATTCGTCCAGAAACCAAGCATCACTCGTGAAGTGATAAGTTCTTCCCAGTGCCATTGGATTTGCAGCCACCCGTCTCTTAACCCTCGCTCGCACTTGAGACATTCAGGGTCTCTTTGTCATTGAAATTAGGGTCTATCCTGGACGTTCCGACTTCCTTGGTAAGACTCAAATCAGCCCTAGCTATTTCTTACCATGGACTTGCTGCATTTAAGAACATACTGTCCTCACTCGCCGTACGGTTCCTACTATATTTCCTACAAAGTATTATGCTTTAGGATCTGCCACAAGTCCATGCAACCAATATTCGTCATAGTCCGGATGGTCAGACCACTCATGCTCTTCGTCATCGACATAGAGCCTCACATGACGTCCGTCGGGGTCCTCGCACGCCATAAGCCAACCCTTGATGCCCGTCAGGATCTTACTATGTGGCACAGAGTTGAAATCCAGCCACATCTCCCACTCCTCGAGATCGGCGCGCGTGCCCACGCCCCAAGTCACAGGGTCCCAGCCCTTTTGCACCTCAGCCTGGTTCGGCTCATAGCGCGCCTCCACGATAAGCTTGGTTGGTGCGTGCTCGAACATAACGGCGAACAATTTATGCTCGGGCGTGTAGTGGTTATACTGTGGCAAAGGAGTGAAGGGAAAGATCTTGGTGTAGAAGTCGTGGCATCTCCAGAGGTCTGTCGTCGCTAGTTTGAGATGGTTGATGCCGTTGAACGAGCGTTTACCGTTTGGCATCTTAGGAGGAGAGCCTTGTTCGACGCTGTTGCCATTGCTCTTGCTGGTGATTGTGGAGGTCATGACGAAGATGGCAAGCTGAGTTAAGCTGAGGTATGCCTTGTTTCTGTTTCTTGGTACCTTTGACTACTCGTACGCTAGGACTGGGGTCTTCCCTCAATTTTCTTTGAGACTGTCTTTCTTCTTTCTTTCACTGTCTAGTGTCTGGTCTAGTGGCTGTACACTGCATCCCTTATATCGATTCCAAAACCCTCAAGCCGACTAACGGTTTCGAGTGGGCACTCTATGTACCACCGAGATTAGCCGGGCCTGGCTAGCCCCCACTTCGGCTTCCCCGGACTGAAATATTCGCTTCTGTATGTGGATTTACTCCGGCCAAATATCGTTCACAAATGGAATTGTTGAGCAACAGCTGCTATGCTGATCCTCCGACAAGATGCCACAAATTCCGCCGCCCGGAAAGGGGCCATCTCGTCAGAGCTACTATGCTAGCTTGAATCAGACTCTTGCCGCCACGGACTCTCCGAGCAAAAATAACTCCAGCAGGAACAACAAGCTTAATTTCACTTGGGATTTAACAACAAGGAACGCAAATTTGCTGCTCGACTATCTCACGACGTGTATTTTCAAGAATGCAGCTGAACATCATCGTTGTTGGAGCCGGGCTTGGAGGCCTTTCTGCCGCGATTTGTCTCGCAAGAAAAGGACACAAGGTCACGGTTCTAGAGCGAAATGCAGGCCTCTCGGAGTACGGTGCTGGCATCCAGCTTAGTCCTAATGCGACGAGGCTTCTTGATGCTTGGAATTTAAGCGGCGCTTTTCGCGAGTATTGCAACGTGCCAAAAGTGTCCGTGGCCAGGAGATTCGCCGACGACGCGGAGATTGGGCTAAACCATCAGAACCCCGATGCGTCCGAGGTCTACGGATACCCGTAAGTAAATATCTCCCTAGTAAGAATCGGCACGAGAATTTATGCGTCAAGATATTGGCAGATCTATCGGCCGGACTGTCAGCGCCTTCTGTCCGATGGGGCTCGACGGGCTGGTGCGGCGATCGAATATAAATGTGAGGTCTTAAAGATTGATGCAGAGAAAGGCACGGTCTACCTTGCAAACGGTCAAGTACTCGTGGCAGATGTTGTTGTTTGCGCAGACGGTAGGCTCTCTTTCTATTTGGGTGTTGGAGATATATCGCTGATCGTTGGTGCAAGGAATCCGATCCAAGATGCGCGGATTTCTCGTCGGCAATGACAAGACAGTGCCTGTACCATTGGGAGAGTACAACTATCGAGCGATGATCCCAGCGGAGGCCATGATGAGAGACGAGGAGACAGCAAAGCTTATGGCCAGTACAGACACCCAGGCATGGTTCGGACCAAGCCGGTTCCTTGTCGGATATCCGATTTCCAATAACACGCGTTTCAACCTCGCCATGGTTGCGCCACTGGAAGACGACACACCAGTGACAGCGTGGAATCATCCAGGCGACACCAACGAGCTACGAGCCCAGTTCAGTGATTTCAGCCCGCTTGTGCAGAAGCTGACTGGCCTTGTCGAGCAGTGCGCAAAGTGGATGATCGCCGAAATTCCCAAACTGAATGCCTGGTCCAGCCGGTCCGGAAGGATAGTTCTTCTTGGCGACGCCGCCCATGCCATGTCTCCACACGCCGCGCAGGGAGGCGCCATGGCGATGGAAGATGCAGCTGTGCTCGGCGAGGTGCTTTCCACTCTGACAACCTTAGAGGATCTTCCTCGCCTAGCCGGTCTCTACGAAAGTCTTCGCAAACCCCGTGTCGAACGTGTGGCAGCTATCGCCAAGGGGAATGGCAAAGCCTGGATGTTGCACGATGGGCCCGAGCAAATGGAGCGTGATAGTCGGTTCAGGCGTGTTACGGACGATTACCTGCATGGGCAGCGGGAGGTAGGTCGCGAGAAGATGGCGGAAAGACTGAAAGTCCCTGCGGATGCGAATGCAAAATGGCCGCAGCCTGCCATGCTGATGTGGTTGTATGGCTATGATGCAATGGAAGCTGTCAATCAGCTCCTTCAGGGTAGCTCGTAGCATCGTAATGTTGACAAAGATAGCATTCGTTACACTGCGAGGTGTCATGTGTACCTTAATCTTGACGTGCGATTCTTTCTCCAGGTAAGGAAACGAGCGATGGCGACAAAGTCCAGTCAAGCTTACAGACAGCCGGCCTCCGACATCAGCGTTTGATGGGTGGTAGCATCAGTTCCAGCTATTCGCCACACCGAAAGTCTGGGCCTTCTACTACTCCTGTAAAGCGCAACTTAACTGTCGTTGATCGAGCGAGTTTTCACAACTTACCGGATATAAGGCTCCTTTAATAGGAATGTCGAGACCTCTACCGGCTCTAATGACTTTGAATGGATCTGTCCGTACAGCATGGCTTTACCAGACCATGTTGAAGACAGACCTAAAGGGCCGAACTCCAACTCTCTATATTTAAACCCCATCCCAGCTTATGTCTTCCACGCGGCTCTTGTCTTCTAGACGCAGCAGACGTTCAATAAGAGGCCTAATTCTGAAGCGCCGTACAGCAAGAAGATGTTTCTTGCAATTAAACTTGAGCTCAAAACTATGCTATGGCTATGGCGTCCCGCGGTGGTACGTATCTACACTCAAGCGTCTGATAAATTGAAAATTAAAGTCTTTGAATTAGGCGGTGTCGACTGCAAAATTATACTTCTAATATCATGAACAGCTAGGTGTAGGATATCAAGCCCTTGAAGATCACCATTCGAATAGTACTGCGATTGAATATCGAAAGAATCCGGATCTATCAGCTACACGTGTTGTCAGGCGCTCACCCAACAAAGCAAGGACTTAGAAATCGACAAAACAATCCTAATCGATTGTCAGCTATATGTTCAAGTATCAAGAGTATAGGAAGCCCAAGCTGTACTCACGTCAAAGTCCCAGTTGTGGGATAAATAGTCAGACGCAGTAAATTGAACTTCTTCAGATAAGAAAGTAGACATAAAAATATTACTCTCGTTGCGCTCAATTGTGCTGGGCACCAAGGTAGGATCAATAGCCTGCTGCTCTAGTTCTTGCACAAGACTAGCGTCCAACAGGCCGTCGGCCAACAGCGTAGCTTGGTGTAACGGGTCGTGTGGGGAGGTGGTAGTCTGATGAGTACTCCCTTCGAGAAATTTCTGCCTCAGAAGGGGAACTGCTGTTGCAGCATGGTGCGAGATCTCTGATAGTATCTCAAGTGCAGTAATAACCACCGTGAACAAACGTTTTAAATTTGAATAATTCAACTTGTCTGTAGAGTTGAGTTGAAAAAGGGAGGAACCCGTTCGTGTCAAGGCATTAACCATCTGGTCCGGATAAGGATCAAGTAACAGGATACTGGTTGGATCTTCTTCAGCAACATCTGTCTGGAGGGCAACATTGACGGCGTTGACGATCCGTAGGCATGCGCAGAGGCGGAGATCGTAGGCTTTGGAACTATTGTCGATAAAGGTCACTGTCGACGGCAGTGCGTCTGCTAAAATCAGACTCCCGACTTGAAAGTGAATGTTCAAGAGTGCTAGTGTCGACATTAGCATGGAGCGACGATTATGCACTTACTCGCTTACTATAACTTAATTGTGTTGAACGGTTGAGCAGCATAAAATCCCTGTGACAATAAGACAGTAACGTGCCAAACACGCGCTCGAAACGGTTACTCTCAACTCGTACGGTCTCAATTGCCTCTGGAAGAGAAATATCTGAAAGCTGGTGAAACACGGCGTCCTGGACGCGAGTGATAGCAGCCCATACTAGGGTTTTGAAAGCGAATGCGTGCTGGAGGATGAGAGTGACCAAACTATCGGACAGTGGTGCCCGGAGATCGATCAGGGATTGGAATTCTCTTTCAAACGCATCTGTACGTTGACGTACGGCAGACCAGACCTTCTTCTCTCCACTCTGACCTGGTAACAAAACTGAAGGTCTGCAACGCGTTAAAGATCTCGTAGTATCCGATATGACACCGAACCAGTAAGCGATATCAGTCATGCACTTGAGCTCAGACTCATCCCTACCAGAAGGGGGCTCTGTGCTAAGAAGCGGCCCGGAACTTAGTAGGTCCACGATAGAATCTGCAGTTTGCGTTTTAGTTAGAAACCTGGAGCGTAGGAGACTGTGGTGATTAAGAGCCGTCTCCAGACAAGGATCTTTTATATTGTCAAGATCCACGTTGGAAGACGAAGGAGTAATTCCGAAGAGATACAGTGCAAGGATGGACCTATATGTCGGCCTAGCCATAGCTGCATAAATATGCTGCCGAGCATCTCTCCAAAGGTTGGTCGCAAGCTCCTTCTTTGAGGAAATGATCTTATCGCGTTTCTCAAAATCATTGGCATCGGTTGTATGGCTAACGAGCAGCCAACGAACTGAATAGGCATAAACAGCTGAGTTTAAAGCAAGGTTAATGGCGGAATTAGCACTCTCGTTACTTTGAGGGGGATCGAGAGATATGAAAATGCGAGAGATTAGAGTGGAAGGAGGCTTAGGACAATCAGTCATGATCAAATTGATACCGAGTGACTCACTGTCTTTGTTGACTGAAAGGGACAACAAGACCCTCCTATCCAAAGGCCAATGCGGGGCTCGAGCAGAGTCGTAAAAATGTTCCAAAGAGTTTCATGGAGAAGAAGTGCTTGCTGAGTTCTTGTGGCCCGATGCTGAGTGTCTGAAAGAGGCGTCACTGCCTGGTGTATCGATGTATATGAATTCGCGGCAGCCTGATCATTGTCATGTGCGCCGCTGACAGAGATAGACGCCTCGTTTGGCTTCTCTGCAGCAGATCGGCTCGCTGAAGCGACCTGAGCACCATCTCTAAGCCTTGATCTTCTTTGATTCTGGATAGATGTGCATGCTATACCCTTGCGGGTGCAATTGAAACACGACCCTCCGCCTTGTGAGCTTGCATTGCATCCAATGCGGGCACGTTTGCAAGGGTCGCAACTTGAGTAACGTTTCAATTTATGCATGACAGGGTGATTCAGGAAACGCTACTTGGCAAGCAATAGAATAGCTTGAGTTCGGACAGATCGACAAAAGAGATTGAAAATGGCGAAATAAGGGACAAAAGCTCAGTGCGGGGAAACCACGGCAGCTTATGTAAGGTCCGAACCGGGAGGGACAGCCGGCCAAGAAACCGCCAAGTGTCTGACTAGAACATACGGTTCCTGGTCAAAAGAACAGAATACTTCTAATAGCCCTCTAGCTACATAGTACCCAGGCGCATTAATGGTTGGCATGGCTGCCAGTGTCGAAGCGCGAATACAGCAAGATGCACTTGGCGACCGGAAAACCAAGCGTTCTACCGATCGCGAAGTCTCGATTGCCGATTTGATTTCTCAGACTTTTGTCCAAGGACGTTATCGCTATTGGATTGACGATGCTCAGTCCCCATGCTCACCCTTGTTTTTGGGGGCCAACAGCATCAAATGCATAGGACCTCGATCACATTATTGCCTTACTCCCAGGGATCGGCAACTAACTTGACTCCGCTGACACCCGCAAGGAGCCGATCAAGTGCGGCGTTGACCCCGCCCTTGAGTCCTCCCTTGACCTTCTCCACGGGATGGACAACAAGTCGTGCTTTTGCTAGAGCCTCAGGAAACCACGTCTCATATGTCCACTTCTCCAGATTCGTTTTGTCTTCGTCGAAGATGTCTGGCCATGACGCGAACTCGCGAATCACTCCCCCTGGCAGCGCTTCGGGACCAAACGAAGGGAGTGTTGCGTAAACCTTGCCACCACCTTGTGCAGCAACCACTTGAGCATTTAGAGCCACGGTCGCGGGAAGCCCGATGGTATCGACAACATAGCCGTATGGACCGTGATTCGTGAGATCTTGTACCAAGGCCCTTGGCTCTTGAGTGTGGTCAGCAACATAAAGTGCGCCTAACCTAGAGACGAAGTCCTGGTGATTTGGTGAACTTGTAGTAACAGCATCGTATCCGGCCTGGGTGACCCATTGTACAGCAAGGCTGCCGACGCTAGAGGTACCTCCATAGATCAAGATCTTTGTGTTCTGCGGTGTGGGTGCGCTCTTCAGTTCAGGTCTGTTCAACGACAGACGTACACCAAACAATCCCACAACAGTGGTCAAGTTTCCGATAAGGACAGCGGCATCTGTGAGATCGACTCCGTTGGGGGTCTTGCTGGCCGTGTCATCAGCCGCTAAGACATAGCGCTGATATGCACCGTACTGAATCCCAGTCTGAGTATATCTTTTTCGAACAGCCACTTTATCCCCGACTTTGAAATTCTTGATGTTGGACCCTATTGCCTCGACAGTGCCACCAAAAGAAAGACCAAGAATGGTTGGGTATGGGACAGGGAGCAAGGCCAGCCTGGCGATTTTGGATTCGATTGGATTAAATGAAATAACTTCATTCTTGACTAGGATTTCGTTTGGACCCGGTATATACCTCTCAACTTCCCTGATTTCCAGATCAGCTTTAGCAGATGGAATTATTGCAGCTAGGTTCGCCATTCTGAAGAGATCCGTCAATCTCACAGCTTGTTACTCTATGAGTGCAAATAATTATATATAAGTTTTCTGACTGAAGAGAGCTTCGTGGCACTCGCTTGAACGCAGTTGAGACATCAAACGTGATTCCCGCACCCAGTTGTTGATATGGCTCCTAACTCACAATCCCCGATCCCGTGCATGTTTCCACATCGGCTCGAAATGCTCCCAGAAGCCGATTCGAGTGGCGTGAATCTGGAGTGAACACTGGCAAGAGCTGCAACGGTAGGCGCATTCTCACATGTATCATCTGACGCACTTCCAAGCGCATCACCGGCTTCTTGTAGAAACAGTGTTCACGGGCTTGCGTCGGGAGTGCCTTCACAATCCATCCTCGGACACTCCCGGGGTTTATGTACTTAACGTGGAACTGCGTTATCTGATAGAGGTTCTCATGCTATTCTATGATAACGAAGAGCCAGACGAGTCACTGAAATGGATGATAACAAGCTGCTTACGCTCACATTCACCGTACGGAAAAAGGCTGGTATGAGCTTTGATGATTTCGTTGCCCATTTGAACGGTTACCATGGAGTTCTTTCTGCGGACTTATTGGCGGAATATGGCATCATCGAATACACCCAGGTATGCCGATTTCCATTATGGTCTGGGAAAACTAACTCGGCTATGGATCTTCAATAATGATGATACAAAGGATTTGATCCGTGAATCTCACGACGAGAAATTTGCTCCTTTTTCCGACTATGACGCCATTGCACAAATCACTTTTTCGAAGATCGAACATTTCCTTGCATATGGCCAGGACCCATACTTCCTTGAAGTTATAATGCCTGATCATCTGAACTTTGTGGAGGTTGGCAAGACAACGTATGTGCAAACTCTTTGGTTGTTGCTGAGCACAAGTTCCTAATGAATGTGCGATAGGATGACTCTGGGGAGAAAAAGCTATATGGTCCGAGATGGGAAATCATTGCATCCCAATATTCACAGGTCCTAGAAATAGTGCTTGGCTATCGTGTCAAGTTTGAATATTAAAGTACTAGTAATCCCTATATGTGCCACAATCAAATCTCTCCTGCTCCTCTGCGTAAGCAACCACTGAGAAAGGCTCCTGGGTGGTGTAATATAAAATTTAATTGCAGTCCTCGTCTGATATCTACGACATTCGCTACTTGGTTAATATCATGTCACTGCTTGCTCTAAGTACTTTATATGAGGACCATGAGGAGAGAAGCTAGATAAATAGTAGGAAGTTGGGTTTCTATCTGAAGAGTGTGGGTAGTTGTTCAAGTTTATGGCGATGAAAGAAGGATTTGAGATCATCAATCTTCAAATCGGGGTACTTGTCATTCTCGGAACTTCGCAACAAGGTCGAGCCATTGATTGTGTAATAGTTGTAATGTAGACCAAGCCACGCACCAGGGTCCCCAGGCGAGGCGTTTCTGGCCGAGATCATCTTTTCTTGTAGCTCTTGCAATGTACCTAAGTTTTCAAGCGAGAACTTAGTGCCATAACAAATTTCCAATGCGTCAGCGATTTGCTTAGGTGAATGCCTCTCACCACGCACTAGATAACGTTAGCCATTGGACTTAAAGAAGAGAATATCCTCACCGTTGAACACACCCGTAGCGCCTTGGTCACCCACAACCCTTGCGGTGAACTTGGCAGTATCCTCCATGGACGTCATGTCCCATGGCTCCTCGCCAGTACCCCAGTAACGAACTTTTCTGGACTCAACCTCAAGAGTTCCCATGAATGGACAAAACACTGCCTCGAAGAACCCTCCACTCAGAATGTGCACGGATTTGATTCGTCCTTCACTCTCTTTCTTTGCCAAGTATTCATCAACCTTGAGCTGGAAATCCTTGAATGGAAAGTCTCCTATCTTCAGTCCCCTGAAGTCGAAAGAAAAGTCTGATGCAAGATAACGTGGTACATTCTCCGCGATGCAAGCATCAATGAGTATAAGTTGTCCCCCCAGCATCAATTCTTCCGGTCCAAAATAGCAGCACACGCAAACTGATGCATTTCTAAGGGCGGTTCGAAGTTTTGTGACATCAGAGTATTCGGCTTTCACCAATGTGACAGAGGGATTCTGTGAAATGTGGCTAGGAACTTTCGCGGTGTCCCGGCAGATTCCTGTAATCTCGATATCCGGTTGCTCTAATAGATGCGAAGTGATGAGTTGCGCTACTCTGCTCGTAAATCCAGCAATCGCGACTCGACAAGGTTCCATTTTCAAAGCTGTTCGACAGTATGAAGAGCTTGCTGGACAACGTACTACGACATCAAAGAAATCACTACCGACAAGTCTTGAATAATATACAGATATGATGTTGGATTGGACTGGACGTTGTCGGGTGCCCGTGGTTCTATCTCCGGTCACGAGATCGAGGATGCATGAATCCGAAATTGTCAACGACCTTCAACTATTGCTAACATCTGCCTCATAGCTGAGCAGACTACATATAAATCTTTTGGATGCTGAAGATAACACAGTAACTTTATCAAGAGCTAAGATATGTCGCTTTGTTGGAGAGAACCAGACCCGGACTCAAAGACCATCAGAGGCATCAACAAGAGTGGAAATGGCGTTGGCATTAGAATCAACATTCGCGCACAAGAACTATGAGAGCGTCGAATCAATTCCTGTGGGTGTAGAGTCCGTAAGTGCCAAAAAGTCAATGACAGGACAGTGGCCCTGTGTTGGAACATACTATCGGCCAAAAGGGCAAGATCCAGAAGTCGCATTTATGCTCACACACTATTCCGCCGATTTCTCCAACCATTACTTATCGGGACCGTTGGCATCACGAGGGTTTGGCGTGCTTGGTTATGGGATCAGATTCAGAGCGCTGGAGGAGAAATTCGTTCTGGACAAGGCATTAGACGATATCGCAGCGGGCATTAAGTGGCTTTCCAACAATACAAAAGCGAAAAAACTCATCTTTATAGGGAATTCAGGAGGAGGATCCTTAATGGCTGCATTTCAGGCCACGGCTGAGCAGACATCGTCTCTGACAGGAGCTGACGCCTTCATTTTCTTGAACGCTCACCCAGGGAGAGCTGACGCCATTACTATGTATCTCGACCCTTCTGTCATTGATGAGTTTGACCCAACCCATCGTGATTCGTCACTAGATATGTACGACCCTGTCAATGGGCCTCCCTTCTCTCCGGAGTTCCAAGCATTGTATCGAAATGCTCAAATTCAACGCAACCATCGTATCACCGCATGGGCAAAGGCAGAGCGTGAGCGGTTGAGAAAAGCTGGGATTTCTGACCGTATATTTTCGGTGGATCGAACCTTTGCCGATCTAAGGTTTCTCGATCGCACCATCGACCCTTCGGATCGAAGAATGAACGTCTGCTTCTACGGAGAGCCAAAAGCCGCAAATAATGGTCCCGGCCTTCTTGCCCGCGCGACCACAATTGAGACTTGGCTCTCAATGTGGAGTTTGCAGGAATCAAAAGTCAGATTCGAGCTCATTGCTACTGAATTCACCTTACCCACTCTTGTAGTGCAGAGTACAGGGGATGTTGGTGTCTTCCCATCGACTGCCGAAAGTATCTTCAACATGGTGGGCTCAAAGAACAAAGAGCTTCGACTCGTACCTGGCGAACACTTTTTTGAGGATGGCCAGGAGAATCTCGAGGCTGTGGCTGACCTCATTGCAGAATGGACACAAAAGACACTTGGCCTCTAATGTCAAAGAATTGGGACATGCAAAGGATTTGGACTATAGAGTCATGCTTATTGTTGTCGAAAGATTACTAGTCCTCACTCTACGGACAATTGTTATGGATATCAAACGTCTCGAGCATTAAAAACTGGGCAGATAGCTGACGCTGGCTTGAAGTGTAACCTTGCCACGAGGCTGTCGGACCCGGCTGTCACCACCGCTCACTGCATCGGACTCAGCCTTCGCGTGACCTATCGCTTCGAATTTGATACTGAATCACTTCTAAGTGTCCGCTGCTGCATCTTTCACGATAGTGTAGTCACTCAAAGTATATTAAATGATATGTCTAAAGTTAGTGGCAGTGATAATTCTTGCTAGTACATATTTCTCTGGCTATATAATGATATCTCTTGTCCCTGCCAATGAAGGGAAGACGTGGACGGTCTTCATGGCGACGCTTATCTCACACTCTGTTTTGACCATTCTCTGGCCTTAAAATGAAGGACAACTTGGATGCAGGTGGACAAATAGGAGTCGATGTTATCATGAGGACCTCGTGGAAAGATATGTTCTACTCTGGTTCCCGTGAGGAACGATGATGCTTGGTCTGAAGTTTTTCAACCGGCGCATCAACCCGGAAATTCATTGTCTTGTGCAAATCTCCAACGAACAAGCACAATATGCATGCCAGAATACCAAAGGGAAGTGCAATATAGTAGATAACTCGGAGAGAGTCTGCATATGCCTGCTTGAGTGCAGCGGCTCCGACCGCGATGATTGAGGATGTGACTCCGCTGATTTTTCCTAGACCACTTGTGTCGCCCGATGACAGCGCGGTAATGAAAGCTGGGAGAGAGCTAGAGGGGAGACCGGCTTTGACAGCCGCCTCGCCAACCTGTTTCGGAATCTGAGTGGTCAATCCTTGATTGAGCGCGGCGGAGAAAATGGGCGTAAAGATAGCGATTGATACAGCGCGTGCGGAAGTTGTGATAGCGGTTGCGGTAGCTAATAGCTTATGGGGTGCAGAAAGCTGAACTCCCGCAACCACCAAGACAAGGGGACCACCAAAGCCGACACCAGCCAGAGCTACCAAGCCCAGCGACTGAAGGCCGTCATCTGGCTGGATTGAAGCAAGTGATCCGATGCCGGCAGTGAAGATCACGAATCCAACGAAAAGTGGTACCCGAATGGACCTGGCCTTAGAACTCCATATGGAGAACAATATACAGCTGATGAAAGCACAAATCCAGTATGGTAGAGCGCGACAAACCTGAAGAAACGGATCAGGTTCGAATAATACCACCGTCCTATACTCGTTAGCCAAGCCATCGTTGCATGGTCCTAATCAATACTCACATCACCGGAAAGAAGATGACGAATGAGAACACAACGATGCCCTCAAGGAACAGAAGAGCTACGCAGATTGCAAATGTTCGGCCCTGGGTTTTATCTCCACGGAACAAGTCGTGATGCATGACTCCAGTGCTGGTTCCACGCCACTCGTACACGCCAAACGCGATGAGCAAGAGACCACCAATGATAAGAGGAACGAGGGTGTTCACGTCTTTCCACGAGTATAAGGCTCCACCTAAGTTCAGGCCCACAATGAAGAGAGTGAGACCGGATGTGAGGAGACCGTTTCCCAGAAGGTCAAGCTTTCCAAGTTTCTGTCGTAGGGTCATTTCGGTAAGTAGATGTCGCTGAGGAGGGTTGTAGCCGAAGAACAAAGCAGCTACCGTCGCGCCCCAAATTGCGAATTGAAACCAATAGAAATTTCTCCATCCTTGATGCGCGTCCTGTTTCACCATGTATCCAATGATTAGAGGCCCTGAGATACCAGCAAGGAGCGCCGCACTGTTGCAGAAACCTTGAGCTAGTGGCCGCCACTTCCTGGGAAGTATTTCGCTTGGTACAGCGTAAGCCAGGGGCACAACAGCAAACCCAACACCAATCAGAGTTTGAGCAGCAATAAGTCGGTCAATCGAATGCGACCCTGGTGCGATTGCGCATCCAATAAATGCGGCTGTACAGCAGCCAACCAAAATGGATTTGCGAACCCGAAAAGTATCGGATACGGACGAGATCATTGGTCCCAGCACCGCTTGGACAAGAGACAGTGCGTTCGGGATCCAGGTTTGACTAGGAGTAGCGTCGAGATCCCGACCGATGAAGGTAAGCTACCAGAATCCGGGTCAACTTTAGTGACGGACGGGAAGCGAATCAAACATACCACAGCAGGAGGCCCCTGCAACGCGATCACCATAGCGTAGTTCAGGAGAAACATAGCTGCAAGTGCAACGTATGTCCTCATGTGTAGTTCTGGCTCCTCCTCTTCATCGAGATAGGCGATATCCGCGTTCACTTCATCCCCTTCAACATTTTGCGCATCAGAATTGTCCTCGACCTCGTCCTTATGAGCAAAGATTTTCTCAGTAATAGGAACGCGAATTGTGCTGGAGTCAGTATTACCCGCCATATTGATTTGATAGCGAGCTGTAGAAGACGAAGGGAATAGCTAAGGAAATGTCTCGGAGACCTCGTCTTATAGTCAGCTGCAAGATACTAAAGGTCTGAATCGCCTTCCCCATGGACTAGTCGACACCCTCTACCGTTGTTTCCCCAGAGTTTCTCCGCAAGAGTTTGAAACCCGCTTACGCCCCGATTTTTGAAGGCTGTAATTTGCGTCTGTGCGAAGTCTATCCCGCTGGGTGCATCTCCCGTTCACGTGGTCGTGGTCTTGTCAGTATCCTTCCTGTGGTATTCCTGTGGTACCTGTGAATCAACAAAAATCCTACATGAGCTGGCGAGACGGCCACGGCAGCAAGAACAGTCGCATGCACGAAGCGACGTTGAAAGAGCTCCGATATAATGAAATTAAAATCTATCAGGTAATTGTATCTTTATCAGATCTTAATCTAGATAATCAAGCTACGCAGCACTATACATGCGTTCTCGTAATGCACTCATGCCAGAGCATTTAGTAAACCTCTTGAGCACCAGTTTGGCGCATCAAATTCAAGTCCGGCTTTAGACCTCGCACTGCAGCTTCAGGCTCCTGCTCGGCGGTCGCATCTTGGATCCGCTGAAGTGCTTGTTTCACTTCGGGTTTGTTGAACATGATCTTTGTCCAGCGTTCCAGCAACGGATAATCATCTAAAGGCAGGCCAATATATGCACTTGAACGCATCCAAGGAATGTAGTGAATGTCGGCGGTTGTGAACTTTCCAGGGAGGATGGTGTCTCCTCCGCTTTTCATCAGCTGTGTTTCCACCACGCCATAGACTCGGTGGACTTGTTTAATGTATCGTGCAGCAGCATCATCGTTTGTTGGCTGGTGATAGTATCTAACAAAAATTAGCGGCAACAGAGCAGGGAAATTGACAGACATTGGGGTGCAAAGGTAACTAACTTGAACCAGACCACCTGGCCTGTGAATGGTCCGAGTGTTGTCACCAGCAAATACTCCCAGGCCTCAAGGTCCGCTCTAGCTTGCTCACTATTGTCAACCGGACCTAGAAGATTATCGGTGTCGTACTGACGCTTTAGGTAATTCAGAATAGCGCCACTTTCCCAAGATGTCACGTTGGTATTCGGATCCTCCAGTGCCGGGACTCGTCCATTAGGATTGATTTTGACGAAGTCTGAGCCTTTAACACCTTTTCTATTGTTGTCGTTGAACTCCCATATCTTGACGTTGTAGGGAATTTGCAGTAGTTCGAGCGCAATTGCTACCTTAATCGGGTTTGGGGCTGTTGGATGGGCATGCAGAAGGAGGGGCTTCAGTGAAGTCATGCTGATCTGTTGGGACAACGTTGTCGCAAGTTGTGAAGCAATTGAGATATGAATTGTAGAACACGAAAACTGTTCTAAGCAGTAGGCTGGCACAATATAAAAGGTGCCTCCGTCGCAATGTAGTCAGTCCCTCCTAGCCGCCTATTAGAAGCTTCCTTTCAGTTTGTGACAAGCATGAATATTATGATGGGAAGAGAAATTCACATGAGACGATTAACAATTAGATGGAGCCAGTTGCTGTAGCTCGAATCCTTGGCTTGACGGCAGAGACGCCCGCTCGTCGAGGTCATTCCAAATTTGACTTTCCGAAGCTTTTGGTCGAGCAGGGATGAGGCTGATACCCCTTAGGAGCAGGTATGAACGGGCTTTCATCGGATTGAAGGAGTCGTTCTCGGAAAAGAAGGAATGAACCCTGCTGCCCTGGCTACACATAGTTGCCGACCGTTATTGCCGCTGAATTTGTCACTCGGAATCAGTCTCCTAACACGTGATATTGAACTACTCCGGACACGTGACCTGGCCATTCGGCTTTTGGGCTTCACGCACCTCGTTCGAGATTCCAGGCAGGCACGCTGGATTTCGAAGTTGCATGAATATCTGTTCAGAGAACCAAGGCAGCGGGGCAAAATATCTTCTGTTGCTGCCAGAATGGCCTGATCATGAACAAAAATATGCATTTGTCAGCGATGTCTATCCATTTGAGATATTTGTCCCCGGCCCGCTTAACATCATGCCACTCTTATTGAGTCGGAAGTTCTTGACTCCAGACCGAGTTCATTACATCAAGGACGGAGATAAGCGGAGCTATTCGGTGAAAGTATGTCATCAAACAATCTCTCAAGAAGGGGGTCGAAAATGCTGTAGGTTTTCACCAGCCGTCCCGAAGGACGATCATCTACGGTCTCATTAGCAATAGGAGAAAAAAAAATGGAGAGAGTCCTTGTTGTTGGTGCCACAGGAAATATTGGCGTTTCTGTTGTTATTGGAGCCTTGAAGGCAAATCGAGAAGTCCTTGCTATTGTTCGCAACCAAGTTGCTGCGGAAAAGCTTTACCACCACGCTGGAACAAGAACAGGAATCACGACAGTGGAAGCAGATGTAACCACCGAGAATGGCGTGCAAAATGTCGTTGACCGCGTGAGGGCGGGCGAATTTCCCGCTTTCCAACATGTTTACGTGTCAGGTATATCCACCAAAACTCTACTTTTGCTGATGCAGAGTGCACCTTAGCTCACCAGCGCATAGTCGGAGCTTTCAACCCTCAAACGCCTATTTACAAGGTGGAATTTGACTACTACCGGGAGACAATGAGAATCAATAGCGAATGCGCCTTTTGTGAGTGTAACAGAAGATAAGTTTGCTGACAAGCCTAATCATCTTCTCGTAGATGCATACCGCGCAACCATTCCATTCCTTGTCGAACAGGGGGACGCGAATGCTACTTGGACGCTAGTCACTGGTGGTGCTGGGAACCAAGGTATCGGTGGCGTCACGGGAATCTCGCAAGGTGCCTTGTACTCACTAGCAGCTGTTGCTTGCCGCGAACTACAAAAAACCAACATACGCTTCAATGAAGCATATCTGGACTACCGGGTCGAGTATGACGAGAATTGCGAGGGAGAGGTCAACAAGTGGAAAATGAAGGCATCGGATTATGCAAGGATCTATGAACAGATCCTGACTCACAAAGATATCAATGCATGCAGGGTGATTACGGAGTCTCCGAGAGACGTCCAGACGATCAGATATGAGAAGAAGTTGGCAGGACTGAATACAGCAAACTCTTGGGGTCAATAAAAGCGATTAAACAGGCGACGGCTTGCTTTGTCTGTCTGTTGCAAGCCGTTCACCATAGAGGATTGAGCTTTTTGGTGAGTGGAACAGAGTTAGTAGGCTCCACCATACATAGCATGATAAATCCACACCAGGGATAAATTGTGACTCTTCTTTTCGTGGGGTATCATATTTCTCACCGAACTACAACGTGATATTCACAGTGCAGAGAAGTAACGGTATTTTTAGAAAGTGCTCGACGAGTTGGAAAAATAGAAATCCCAGTGTCTTTGATGGCCCATGGGTCTTCGAGGAAAAGGGTACAGAGGGCTGACGACCGACCCGTCACTAGAAATTCGGGAAATCTTAGTTGATTGCAATCTACGAAGCTTCTCATTGAGTGGTTGTCTAGCTATCAATAATGGGCAAGACGAGATAACTGTCAAAAGCCCCCCCGGTGTGAATAAAATGCCTTCCTTTGTTCGCTGAATCCTCATGGAGCAGCATTTGTGGGATATTTTCATTGCGAAAGATATCAGTGCCTTGAATAGTCATCTTCAAGGATTCCCCGGCGAAGAATCGTGTCGACGTGGCTACAATCTCGATATCCACGGGCACAACCTCTCCCGGACGTAGTAGTAGTTTCCGTTTGTGTGTTAACCATGGTCTATTATGGTGCGTCAGCTCTTGGTCGAGTTCTCTATGACTGGCACGAATCCAGCCAAGCCCAAGCGGTCCATCATCAAACATAGAGAACGCGACAAATGGAAGTAGCTTCCCAGTTACATTCAGTTTATCCAACTGAACAAATAGGTCGAGGTCATCGCCAATATCAGTCGAAACCCACAGCCTTAATCTCATACTTCCTGTGACCTCGGTAGGTTCTTTGAATTTATAAATAAATTGCGCATTTTCAACTTTGGAGAGCCCGTCGTAGCTAACACTAGACATTCCTAAGGGTAGCTCATCGGTCATTTGTCCATAGGCAGCTTGGAGGTATATCTGGGAGAATCTTGTTCGTTTAATCGGCCATTCTTCTTCGGCACGCCAGAAACCTTCGTATGCTTTATCCCGAATCTCTATCAGTACTCGAGGCCATGAATCCACTTCAGTCAATTCATCTTTGAGATACTTTGCATAAAATTGTTCTTGTTTCAAAAGACTAGATGGGCGGTAGAAATACTCCCACTTTTTCGATGCGTGTACTTCGAGCCACTTCTCTGTAGAACTAATGTAGGTAAAGCCGTTGAGAGCGCCTCGAGTATGTAAGCCAAAGTCGCCCCAGTCGGCAACAACATAAGCTGGGACCTTAATGGCCGAAAGGTTCTCCGCTCGCTTAGTTTCATGATATGCATCAAGCATTTCGTGGGCTTTATGATTTGCAGCATAATTTTCGGTCTTATTGTAGGAGAATTGACAGGACCAATCTGTAAAGTGAACGAATTTTGTTTCTGGAATACCGCCAGTATGGAGATGATCGCGATAAACATCGGTAAAGCCTTCCCATGGATTGATACAGCTGAGATGAGGTGGGTTTAGCTGCGCTATCCGCCACTGAACAATTGCTAGGTATGATACTCCGCATAGTCCTACTTTACCATTCGACCACGGCTGAGTTGCAATCCATTCTATTACATCATAGCCATCAACTGCAAGTTGGCCGCTGAGGATTTCTACATCCCCTTCAGATGCCCATGATCCACGACTATCACCATTAACCACGGTATACCCGCGCTTTGTCCAGTAGAGTGGGTCGCAGCCCTCCCAGACGGCATACTTCGAGACTGTCCCAGGAGGCACGCCAGAATTTGGGAACATGTCAAAGTTCTTCAGTACGTGTTTGCCGTAGGGTGACCAAGTCATGAGGGTAGGAAGTTTTCTAGATGATCCCTCAGGTCGAAGGATGTCGACGTAAACCTTGACTCCGTCTCTCAGTGGCACAGCAACATCGCGAACAATGGTCATGCCATCCACGTTCTCAATTTCATTTGGGCGAAAACCGGGGTATTTCCCTTTCTTGGGATCAACCCCGTCCTTCCATATTAATTCGAAGCTTTCATTGATTGGAAGTTTTGCTGAAGCCATCTTGGATTGTACTCTTGCAGATAAATCGTGGGAAAATGTCGATCATAGGTACTCAAAGGTCAAAAGTAGTCTATGAAAACGAACCAACTAGGTCGTTATTTGATATTTATTCGAGAAGCGCTCGGATTAATAGAACGACATATTCTATTCAACCCATCGGTACAGAGGCAGAAGTGTTTGCCCCTGCGCCGTCCTCGGGCCCATTGGTTACTTCGAATCTAGGCAGGGTCCAGGAATTCCGCCGGGTGTACCTAGGTGGCTGCTGCGAGCGACCCCGTGATCGGAGTTATTTTCCTTTGGGTGTTAGTCGGCAGTTCGGCTGAAGTGCGTACCGGGCCGACCAAGCTCTCCAAGGGCAAGGAAGGGTAGTGCTGATTATGTTAGATGAACACGTTCACAGTTCGAGAAGGTTGCAGAACGGAGATGTACTCGGAGTTACCGGAACATTCGAAGGTTTTCGATCTTCAGCTTTGATATTAAACATGCTCAGACACGATTCGAACACTTCGCGACCTGATATTGGCCGCCAAGACTGTCGCACTTGTTCAAGCACTTGATGAAAACATGGCAAAAGAGATCGAAGGTTATGAGGGTTATGTGAACAAAGTGATCCCATTCAAAACGATTGGAGATCTTGAATTGAGTGTAGACGTGTTGTACCCAATCAAAAAGCCTTCATTTCCCTCTCCGGTTCTGGTACACTATCATGGAGGATTTTTGGTAGGTTCTTGCTAAGGTTTAGTGTGACGATTTTTGACGGAATGCGTCTTTATAGGTATTTGGAGATCGCTATATGTTCTTCCCAGAGTGGCTGGCTCAAGCATGCGTCAACCGAGGTTGGGTCTTCGTCACACCGGACTATAGACTAATTCCCGAGACTACAGCACATAAATCATTGGAGGATGCTGTGGATGTCTATCAATGGGTTTTAAAGTCTCTTCCAAGTTTAATTGATATCGAGCTAGGTCCAGCTATTCTTGCAGGCTCTAGCGCCGGTGGCTTCCTAGCATTGTCAACTTCGGTGCTCGTCGAAAACAAACCAGCTGCGACGTTTTGCGTTTATGGGATGCTGGATATGATCAACAAGCACTACCTCACTAAAGGTAGTAATATATTTGGTCTACCTGTTTTCGATACTACCCAAATAAGAGAAGAGCTCAAAACGATTAGAGATCAGCCAGTCCTTACGAGTTACGCCTACCCAGAGAATTCTGCGCAAGACCCCCGCCTTAAAATTATCTCAACACTTCATATCGACGCACTTTTCCCTGACTATATGACAGGCGTACTGGGTCTGAGTGAAAAAGTAGCTAAAGAAGGACCAGAAGCGATTTCCGCAGACCAACGTAAGCTGTATCCCTTAACGTTCGGGCGGTTGAACGACCTCCCTCCTGTCCTCCTTGTCCATGGCCGAAACGACTCGGCTGTACCCGCAGCTTTGAGCGATGTTGCCGTTGAGAAGCTTCAGGCAGCTGGTGTTTCGGTGCACGCAGAGTTTCCAGACGTTGCACAGCATGGCTACGATCGAGCAGCTGGGAGAAAACTAGAGTCAGAGTCAACAGAAGAACTCAGAGGCCAAGGTTTTGAGAGCTTACGGAAGTCCCTCAAGGTGCTGGATAAGATTGTGGCCGAGGCATCGACGATTCATTAGCATTGTCCCATCGTTTTGAACAGCACAGCCATCTTCGGCTGTGGGATGGTGCTCGCATAACAGTCACGATAGTCAGTTAGAGGGAAGTCACCTAGAAGTGATCTTGTAGTTCGGAACGCAATATCAAGCAACGTATTGTGAAATCTACGCAAATTCCATCCAGTGATGTGCTTGTTTCCGCATGTATCTAAGAAGACTATGCTTTCATTTGATCCGATCATCCTAGCCCTGCAAGCTCCGAGGCTGAGAACAGCCTGGGGAGAAGGACAACCGATTTTTCGGGTATAATTCGAATGATTGATTTCACCAACGCAGATGATATCGGCATTAGCGGGCCGCTGGCTGCCAGAGCAGGTTCAAGGCTGTACTTAAAGATGCTGTACGATAACCCATAGTACTACACAAGTTAAGTACCCCAAAATTTCATGATCAAAGATTCGTGAAATATTACTACCATTTATTAGCAATGCAGGTCTGTATTATCCTTTCAAAATCTTTTCTTTATCATTTTTGTATGCACTATTAGGTTTAACTAACAGAGCGGCCGTTCAGGACGGAAAGACTGGACTTACTGATGCATCGGGCGAGTTCAGAAGACGATCCACGATTTTCCGCGAGTTCGTGTCCAGAGATCCAAAGGCCAAATTCCCAGCAGAGAAGGGAAGATACCACCTTTACGTCAGCTATGCTTGCCCATGGGGTCCGTATCCTCTCGTTAAGGGCCATACATTACAAATTTGACAAATTTCACTAGCACACAGAGCCTTAATTGTTCGAAAGCTGAAGGACCTAGAGAAAATTATCTCCGTTACCTGCGTGCACTGGCACATGGGAGAGAAAGGTGCGTGTTCTTTGATCAACAAAATACGACTGAAGATAATGTTCGTCAGGCTGGCGATTTGCCACGTCCGTTGAAAATCTTCCCGGCGATGATGTGACTCCGGATCCATTGCATCCAGGTTACAACCATATCCGCGATATATATCTTTCCGTTGATGCGGACTATCAGGGACGTTTTTCAGTGCCGATGTTGTGGGATAAACAGAGTCAGACTGTGGTTAACAACGAGTCAGCTGAGATTATGAGAATGCTGAACACTGAATTTGATGGGCTTTTGCCGGACTCGAATAAGTCCAAGGTACTTAATCTCCTACCGAACGACCTTCTGAGCAGAATTGAAGAGACCAATCTATGGATTTATGAGGATATAAACAACGGTGTATACAAATGTGGATTCGCATCGACACAAGGAGCATATAACCGCAACGTAACACAGTTATTCAAATCCCTCGACCGGGCCGAATCGGACCTCGCAGGTTCATCTGGTCCATTCTATTTTGGTGATTTACTCACTGAGACCGACATCAAGCTCTACACGACTCTGATCCGCTTCGACCCAGTCTACATTCAACATTTCAAGTGCAATATCCGAGACATCCGTTCTGGCTACCCAAATATTCATAAATGGTTAAGAAATTTGTACTGGACGATTCCTGCATTCTGCGAAACTACAGAGTTTGAGCACATCAGGAACCATTATACAAAAAGTCATAAGAATATCAATCCATCGGCAATCACGCCTGTCGGCCCTATGCCTAACATCTTAGAGCTGGAGCAAGAGGTTGGCGCTGTGCGAAAGACGTAGGGTGTCAAGTTTGAAATCAATAGTATAAGGAGCTGTGGAGGTATTTGTTGGACCTCCAGTCTGAAATCTTAGTTTGTAATGCAATGGATATCCCTCAATACGCAATTTGACAATCAAGTCGAGGAATAAACCAATC
Source organism: Exophiala aquamarina CBS 119918 (assembly GCF_000709125.1). Taxonomy (NCBI): domain Eukaryota; kingdom Fungi; phylum Ascomycota; class Eurotiomycetes; order Chaetothyriales; family Herpotrichiellaceae; genus Exophiala; species Exophiala aquamarina. Next base: position 81,213 of record NW_013550570.1, on the reverse strand, counting down.
TTGTGGGACTGACAGTACCTCGACTACTGCTAAATACGCATGGTGCCCTTTAAATCGGCAATATCGCCTCGAGATTTGACATCTTACTATGCTCATTGACCGTGAAGATGCATTATATTGGGATTTGTGATGAATTCCTTTCGATCAAATTGCTGTATACCCTCCATCTACAGGGAGCGAAACTCCCTGTATGAAGCTCGCTTTGTTACTGCAAAGGAAGATACAGGTATCAGCAATTTCCTCTGCTTGGCCCCAACGCTTCATGGGTGTCATAACGTTAACTGCATGGGCTTCTATAACCCTGCGCATCTTCTCGTTGGCATGTGTCATCGGTGTTTCGATTGTGCCAGGGAGCACTGCATTTACTCGTATGCGGTGAGCTGCATAATCTAATGCATCGGACCGAGTCAGCGCAAGGACACCAGCTTTGGACGCGCAATAAGCTGGTGAATTTGGCATCGCGGCCAGGGCAAGTCCCGAGGAAATATTGACAATTGCTCCCCGCTGCGCTCGAAGAGCAGGAATTCCTGGAAAAACCTCGGAATCCAATGGCTGCGACTTCATTATCCGCAACTCCTCTCGTGCGCAAAGAAAAATACCACGAAGATTGACAGCTATGGTACGGTCGAAGTCGGACGTAGAGCAAGTATCTGTGGGACTTGCGGGCAGTGTGATCCCTGCGCAATTGATTGCATAGTCTATACGCTTGAACTCGCGGTGAATAGTTTCGAATGATGCTGCAACCGATGATTCGTCGGCGACATCGCAAGCCAAGGTCAAAATTTTGAGATCTGCATTTGTATCCTCTGATTCAATGAATGATCGTACTGCAGCGAGTCCGGCCTCGTTCTGATCCAGCAAGGCTATCCACGTACAGCCCTGAAGTGCAAGCCGATGTGCTACAACCCGGCCCATACCTACATGATATCTCAGTCAGAGCAGGCATAGAGAGGTAACGCGTGCATATAGCATACCAGAACCTCCTCCTGTGACAACTGCTGTTCTTGGCATTTCCACCACCGCACTGGGGTGGGCAGTATTGTTACCTGTCGCCATAATCAATGCTGTGTACAACGAGCAATTCGTTTGGTTATTCTCATGCGCAACTAAAAGACAACATCAATCGTTAGTAGGGCTTCATTTCACGATATAGTATATATGGATGCAGAAGCGTGCACCAGAATACGAATGTTCCACAAAGGTTCTCCGATCACGAGGGCTCTGAGATCAGAAGCGAGTAGATTGTGGGGTATGTAGTCCGGGGGAGTACGTCGGGTGCGTCGATACTAATGTTTCCACTTTTGCTTCAACTAGTGGCCAATATTCGAGACAGCTATAAGAGAAAATATTCAGAGCTCCCCGGGTGGCAGCGTGTTTTACAACTTTTGGGGTGCCCCATGATTTTAGACTTGGTGCACACGATACTGAACGGTACTAACCCGTTATATCCAACGTTCACTCAAAGCTCAACAATATGTCGCCTTCAATAGACTGGCCTGAGACAACCGCGCCCAGACCCATTCTAGATTTGCTAAACACCTTTTTTGCCTTGTTAGATGAGCCAACCGAAGAAGCAAGTCAAGCATGGTCTGAACTATTCACGGAGGATGGGGCATATCTCTTCTCCAGGACCGCACAGTTCTTGGGACGACAAGGCAAGTAAATCAACGTTGACAGACCCAAGCGGCCAACTCCTTTGTTTCGTTCAAGCACGCGTGGCTTTCGGAGCTGACGTTGCCTCACAGACATTCGTCGTCAGAGAGATGAGATCCAAGCTTCTTGGCCACACATGACACACTTCGTGGATGCGGTTTACACCTCGGATCCGGAAGGCCTTCATGTTGTAGTCCGAGGCGGTTGGTCGGTTCCCCGAGAAGGCGGAACGAGTGTCAATGGCCGATCTGTTGCGGCCTACGACCTGATCAAGGACAAGGGAAGATTTTACATCGAGAAGTTGGAGATCTATGCAGTACGTATAGCCTGATTATTTCGTGGATGGTAGGAACTGACAGACAGCACCCATAGGATCCAACCGTTCTCGTATCTCTGATGTCTGGGAAGTAAACACCCAGCACTGTTCGCGGAGTCGCCAACCAGATCTCGAACCCGTTCGGTGAGCGATCGAGGACGCGTTTCATCTTTCGAAACTCTTCTTACAGGCAAACCAACATAACTAAAGGGATGAAGTATAATTTAGTTAGGGACGTCAATGTTCCAAGAAGCATCGTGCTCAAGCTCGATTAGCATAAAGTGCACGTCGATTCGAGTAAGCAATAAATCTAAATGAGTGAATCCTATTTTCAGATCCCGAAATTTCAAGTAGCGAGCAGCCTCAATGATCAGACAGAAGTGTGAACCCGTCCCAGTGCAGCATTTCATTGGTAGGCTGGTGCTGAACTGGAGCCAAATGAGCGCTTCCCGAATCGCATCCAAGCACATTGTGCCAGATCTATCACCTATAATCCAGCCAGGAAACCCCAGTCAATCTCCCAACTTGCACAGTTACATCACTTGCACCGTAGCTCGCTAGGAAGCAAACAACGTCTGAAATTTCAGCTGGAGCTGCTATCCTCTTCAATGGAGTTCTCTGCGGTGGATTTGCCTCGAGCCACGCCCTCATTTCCGGACTGGGATTTGTCGCTGGTGTACCAACCATTCCTGGCAAGACAGCGTTAACACGGATACTGTCCTTGGGTAAGTCAACTGCATCTGCACCCGTGAGATCCAAAACTGCAGACTTTGCCGCAGTATATGCGGGCATACCTAGCTGTGTGTGGAGAGCAAGACTTGCGGATATACTGATGATCGCCCACCCTGGGTCCTATACGATGGTATTTGGGCATCTGGATACGCTTCACTGGTCTTGGTCTGACTTCGCATGATATTGATTGCTTCGCGTGAACAAAGCCACAGACAGCGACAATTGAAGTTGTATTGTCGATCAAAGTCTTCAAGTGACAACTCCATGCTCGATGCACCTAGAACTACTATTCCTGCTGCGTGAATAGAGTAGTCCACACCAGAAAAGGTCTTATCAATCTGGCGGTAAGCGCTGGCCACGGCTTCTGGGTTAGAAATATCGAGAAGAACATAGACGAGCCGTATTGATGCATTTATCCCCTCTATGAGTTTCTTGGTATCTGCAAGGCCATTTTGATCGCGGTAAAAAATACCAATTCCTGTATAGCCTGCTCGAACAAAATTGACGGCAATATTCCGGCCAATCCCTCGTAGAGTCAGTATCAGATCTTGCACAGTTCGTGGTACAGAATGTGATTCCCCGTAAAGGAAACGCACGTACCAGAAGCCCCGCCAGTAATTAGAGCAACGCCAGGAATGTTGGCGTAGTTCATGCTGAACTCAATCTCGAGGAAGCACTAACACTCGATTCTCGTGTACTAAGCTATGCATTACACGAGATTCTTATAAGATTTGGAAGAAAATGGCAGGGCAATCTATGATTCCGCAAGTGAGCGGCCTCAGCAGAGAGTTCTTGCTCTGGGCCATAATCAAAAGATCAACCACAGTGTTATTACTTGTCATATTGGATGTATACTACTGGAGACTCCTTATTGAATCCGCAAACTGAGAGAACCCTACGGTATAAGTCGAACGTGATAGTGGCGATTCGTGTACTCTCCGTGCAATATTTGTGTGCCGTATTTGTTATGTTTCAGTAACAAGATATATTTAGTTGAATAGCAATGAATGAACGAGTCCCTTGAGAAATCATATGCGGTCTTCAAAATCGGTTGCACATTCTATGAATGAAAGCGACGCTACCTGATAACTGGACTCAGAGCAGTCTATCAGCCTGTCTGTCCTCATAATTGAGTTTTCCATAGGAGCAGAGGCCTCACGCACCTCCAGACGCCACATTTCATAGATTCTATTTAAAGACCTCTGGAAATGTCACATAATTATCATGCTTGAGTATATCGTAACCGATCATAACCTGTGCTTCCGAGCGTTTGACAAATTTTGATTCATCGGGCGCCACCAGACGCTTATATTCATCATCATTGAAAATCTAAGAAAGGATTAGTTGTTGTCTCACTCTTTAAGACGAGAACATAGCGTGAGTTGGCTCGTTTGTTGGTAGGCTCACTTGAACAAGATTCTCCAGAGAATTGACAACCATTGTAACTAGGCCATCATAGGAGGCAACTGGTAGTCCCAGCTTCTTGAGCTCTTCTTTGTTTGATCTGTCAATGTGAAACTTGAAGAGGTCAATTGATGATGGCGACGACGCAGCGCCCCGAAGTTATCTGATTCTTACTTGTGAATATGTTATCAGCTTGTCTTTGTAAACTGGGACTTTAAGGAAGAGCTTTGGATGCTCTTCGGACCAGCTATTCTTTGCATTAGCCTCTTACGGAAGGTGACTAGCTGGTTTACATACTACCGGTCAAATTCTTCATAGGAAATATCGTCTCTCTTGTTAATAGCGATGACAAGTTTCACTTGCATCTTGGGCTATCTTGAAGCTGATTGGATTAACTTGACTTGGAATAGTAATACTGTGGTGACCACCGATCTTCTAGAATATCAGGAGACACAATCTAGTTTGGAAAGTCGAAAGGGGTAAGAAGACCATCAGGTGATACCGTTTTGAGGAAACAAAGAAGCGATATCTCTAGTCCTATCAGAGGAATGTGGAGTTGAGAGAGAGCCTTGGTGGCTGCAGTGGGGTAATAGTTGAATAGGTAGGTGAGGCAGAAACATAGAATAGCAACTGGAGAGCGCACGACCCCGCGACACATACATATTTCATTGATACACGTGATCGGCCTACTACCTTCCGGGGGACGTTCGGGACGTCTATTAGCAGAAACCTTGATCTGCTTGGCTAGGATCACAGATATTTGTCGGATTAGATTCGGATTCGTGCGAATGCTTCCCCATTGTGGGGGTTGGGGGGGAGAACAAGATCGAATTACCCTACCACCAAATTTCGGCCAACATATAGTGCTAAATTTTCACTGTTCTATTAACATATTAAAGTCTACAATCATTTGACATTCTAAAGTTCTGAACTTACCTACCCTTCTGTTCATCATGGCTTCTCCAATCTCTCAAGGCAGTCTGGCTGGTATGGTCGGCATCGTTTCTGGATCTTCTTCGGGGATCGGCGCCGCCATCGCCCGGGAGCTGTCCGAGCGAGGGGCCGAGGTCGTCATCAACTATCCATTTGAGAGGGAAAAGGCAAATGCAGAAGCCGTGTTGTCCAGCCTGGTCGGATCTGGAGGGATTATTGTCGAGGGCGACCTCTCTACAGTAGATGGACCAAAGAAAATAGTCGACGAGGTCATTAAACATTATGGTCATTTAGAAATATTGGTCAATAATGCAGGTGTCATCAACCATGCCAACCTTTCTGATGAGACGCTGGAAGGCTGGGAGTTCATTGTCAACACGAACGCGAGAGGGCCATTCCTGCTGACTCAAGCTGCACTCCCACATCTCACTAAAGGGAGAGGCAGGATTGTCAATATCGTCAGCACGTCAAATCGGTTTCCTCCTGCTGGTCAGACACTCTATTCTGGTAGCAAAGGTATGGTCAACGCCTTCACTCGAGTGTGGGCTAAAGAGTTACCGCCATTGTATGGGTGTACAGTTAATGCCGTCAGCCCCGGTGTTACAATGACCCCAGGCTTGAAAAATTGCCCTGATGAGTTGAAGGGCTTTCTCGAAAAAGCCTATGCTCAGACGCCAACGGGTCACAGGGCGGCAAACCCTAGTGAGATCGCATATGCAGTTGTCAACTTTTGCGAGGAGAAAGCAAGATGGATCAATGGGACGCATATCATGGTAACGGGAGGTAACGAGATAGATTAGTAAAAGTGAATATGTGGAATGCAGTTGTTTAACAAAGCCTTGCGAAGATGTTTTAAGGTTTAGCTGCTAGGTAGAAAACGTTCTAGCCGCTCATGTCTTCTCCGGGAGATTGGTGCCAAATTTAGCAGGTTTCTGAAACAAGTTCACGTGCTCGGAGTTGTATTCGTCGTACCACCGGTCAGTTGAGCCCACCCAGTCTAACTTCAGGGCCGCGTCTCGCGTCGGACTTGTCGCGATCACATGCCATCTCAATCAATGCAACAGGGGTAGTACATGAGCCTCTGTTCGAGATTCTCTCTTTCGCTGGGGACCAATCTCGAACCTACCCTGCTATAACTTAACTTAACATTGCCATTTCACCACCTAAAATCAAGCAACCATTTTCAATTTCAACATCAACTATGGCAGAGACAATCCAGCTGAGGCCTGCAAATGGAGGCATTTATCATGCTCCTGACCTCAGCAGCAACTCCGCGAGCCGTACGATGTCGCTACTACAGCGAAATCACAAAGACTTTCACATATTCTGGAACGATCTAGGCTACCACAATCATCAGGTTCATTTCTTGCTGACAGCGTATGCCTTGGGTGCGGGAGTCGACCGCATCCAGCATGCTTTTGACGCAAATACGGCATATCAAAGGCCAAATTCTCCTCCGAACGAAGATCGGATCAGCAAACTCGAAGACGATTCGTATTTCCTAAAGTTATTGGGGAAAAAAATGGGCGAAGGAACCTACTTCAGCGATTTTCGGACTTTCTTTGAGCGCAAGATGCTAAAGGAAGGGTGGCAGAAAGTTGTAAATGACTATCTATTTTCCGGCTCCCAGCTCGCAGAGCAAATATTAATTAGAATTTATGCCGGCAAGTTGAGGAGCCTGTGGGAGGGGCATAATCTACATTCATTTCTAATTTGGATTCTCTAGGCATTGTACACCCAATCATCCATTTGGGTTTCGGCATAGAGTTCGAGCAACCCGCCATAATCGCTGAAGCGTTAGCTCAAGCGGCTTGCCATACGGGCTTTTTCGCCAAGTTCTTTTTCGAAGCTGAGCAGATTGCACGCGAGCAACCTTCAGAAAAGGAAGTAAAACTGATTGACCTCTTTAATGAGGTAAGGCAACACCCCGAGCTCTGGGACAAACAGCACTGGCGTGGGGGGGATAATCTGGACGATGAGATCTTGTCCAATGCACCACAGAAACTCATCGAGATTGCGGCCAAGTGGCAAGTCACGCCCACAGACCTCGATATCAAGACAGCTGAAATGTACAACGTGAACGCCTACGCAGCGGGGGCAGCACAATATAAGCCCAAGGAGGTGAAGATTGACTTCTTTCTGATGCATCAGGTCAATCTGTCAATTTTTTACCCAGTGCTCAACCAGCAGAGTTGGCTAAGTCTGGAGAACAAGGCTCGTTTACTTGAATGGAAGGGGAGAATCGACTTGATCAATTACGCCTCTCGTCTCTCACCTGAACTTCACGAAGACGAGATCATCACATACAAGGCAAAAGATCCCAGCCGAACGACTTGGGAGTCAATTTTCCAGAAGGCCCATATGATGGATGACGATGGCCACATTGTGAAACTTCTACGAGCGCTTGCGTATGGATCCAGCTTAAGTGCCCCATATGAAATGAAAGAAGAGCTCTCAGACCGGTTTCCCCTCAAGGGAAAGAATTGGATTCAAATTGGAAACATGGCGGTAGACACCACGGTATCAGATATCTACCCACAGCGCTTCATCAGAGGAGCAGGTAATCCGGAGAAATGGGCTATATTCAGAGACCGATGAGAACCTGAGTGAGCTGCGCAGGTTTTGAGCTATTACTGTATACTTCTATTCTTGACATCAAAACAATTGTCAATCAGCCAATTTGCCGCGAAGTCGGCCTTAACCAGAGCTGGAGGTCTGGAAATGCCAAAGCATCCCAAAACCTAAAGCTTTTTTGGGGGGGAGGGGGTGTTATTTCCTTCTATTTGCCACTCAGTTTTAGTGCATAGTCCCCATTAAGTTTCCAGAACGCTTCATCTTGAAGTACCTCTAGACGCAGAATATGGTCCTTTCACTGCTGATCAATCTTGCTCTCTTGATCTGTCACCAAGGGTTTCATAGCCTGTGCTTAAGTCCTTTGTTGTCAAGTTCGGCGATATCATCCTTTCCACCCTCGATTGCATCTTTCTGGATTCCTGCCTCGATCGTGCCTGCTGATGCAGCCACTCGGGTCTCGCTTTTATGTTGATGAGGTACCTATACATGTAGAGTACGATAATTGCTAATAGTTTCAGTATGTAGCTAATCACTTGCAATCTCACGATTATCATTAGCTTTAGGGTCGGCTTTTGAAGAAGAAAGACTCAAAGTGCATGAAATCCACTTGGATTTTCCTGCGCGTCAGTAAATATTCAGTTTGAAGAAGAGTGCCGTCTAAATCTTCTTGATTCTTGCTTTGGGTGATACTTTCACAGAACGGTCACCTCTTTCACCCAGAGAATTATGTTCGAGTTGAATACTTTCAGATGGTCACCCTCGAATTTCCCACCCCGTCGAATGTGATACTGGGAAAATTGAGTCTTCACTGGTTCAACTCTAGCAAAGCAACGTCACAGAACAAAGCATGCATATACAGCTGCAAGCTCTAATCGCCCCACCCAGTCAACACGTCGCCATCTGTGCGGATATCCGACCTATGGTACGAGTAAGGCACATTTCCTCGACTTAATGTGGGCTTGCAAAACGAAGTAGATACAATGATTATATAAGCAGAGGAGTTACGGATAGAATGTGGCTTCAACAATCTACTTGGCTTTAATACTTTCGATGGAGACGCTGGTGTCAATAATGATAGTGATAATTTTAACGTTCTCGTCATACCAAAGCCGAGAAGCATGTGATTTCCTTCCCTGCACTCGTGCGCGATGTAGGAGCCAGGGACGATGATGATCTAATAGCGCTTTTCAGCCAACAGCTAAGACGGAGATGGAAATGTCTTGGCAGATATGTACATCACCCAAATTCGAAGCTTGGTGGGGCGGTTCGGTACCCTTTCTGCAGGGCTTCTCCATTAACAGAAAGACGGAGAGAGCAGACAACACCAGCACCTAAATTGGCCAAGAGGAAGAGTTCCCCATCACAGGTCTTGATCGCTTTTGAATAACCCACGTTCTGGATTGTCTATCTTGAGATATGCGTCTGGTGCCCCTCTATTACGCAGAACTCAGCGCATCATAAAGCTTGGCTTTCCGGCTCTCGGTGACGCTCATGTCGCATACCCAGGGTTTTAAAAGCGCTGAGCCCCTTCGACTATGTTGGTCAACTGTATAACACCAGGCAGCCCTCACACTTTGTCTAAGGTGTTGGATGTTTGAATATTGCGCACTCCCCTGGTCTGTGTTAACGTACACACTCTCCATTATCCTGTCTCTCAATCGTCGGTAGCGGTGCCATGCGATATGTATCTTGCACGAAGTGAGACGAAGAACTCAACAGCAAGCCACAATAGCGACCATGACGAGGCGAAATCTGGTCAGACAACTAGTGGAACTATCGCACCATACATTATGATCGCTGCAGTGCTAGGAATAGTCATTGCTTCACACTTCATGTTTGTCACTCGATTGTGGGCGCACAGTGAAACCTCAAGATAACTTTATAGTAGAGTTAGATGCTGGATAAAACCTAGCCCGATGAATACACGTTTGCGTTTCTCTCACCGGGGGAATCCATTTCCCTCTCCGGCAGACGTACATCACACAGCCGACTTTGCTCTACGCACGCGGAAATCATCTCCCAAGTCCCAACTCAGCATGAAAGAGATTGATAACATTGCGGCCAAGACGGAGTACAAGCATCAAAAACAAATCCTCGAGATACGTAGTTCGATATCTCTACAGGTCGCCCAGGTTCTCAGTGTTTCGGCATCTCCACTCGGCAGAGAACAAGATACAGATGGGTCACTGGAAGCTGATACTGGATACTCACGCAAGGATGCTAAAGCGACCGACAATGGTTCAATATCTGATGACACCACCCCAACTGTGAACACCTTTACCCTTCCTGCAGAAGCTTGTCAACCCTTTTCTAATTGCAGCATCTGCCTAGAGACTTTCCAAGATGATGATTTTGTGCGTCAGACCAAATGTCACCACCTATATCATGCACACTGCTTAGAGTGGTGGCTGGGTAAATACCGAGCTCGATGTCCTCTTTGTCAGAAGAATTTGAAGGCATTGAAAGCATTAAAGCCACCATGACATCTCGAAGCAGGGCGCCGCCTCGAATTCTTGGCTAGTTTACTACTGCAATCAGCGACGTTGTGAGCCGGCTATTTTCAGTATCTGTTACCGACTACCTCTGAAGCTCTCAAACAGAGTTGTTGTGAGATAAAACCTTGGCAGTGCTCGTACTGTCGAGTAATCTGCGAGAGGCTGTCTCATGAAAGATCTATGAGGAGAGGCCCGTCTTAACCACTTGTCTTGTGCAGAGCGCCAACGCCTGTGTCCCCTACTGATAGTATATATATTGGTTTGACCCTCTCTTGCAAGTGCAGGAGCCGTGATATCTTGCCAAATATCGGCGCCACCTCTTGCTACACGCCGGTATCGCCAATAACATTTTGCAACTGAAGAATGAGGGTGAAATGATAAGAGAGGCCGTCTAGGTCTCTCCTTAATGGGAAAGGAACAGGACATGGTCATTGCACGGGCGAAGAATAAGATATATGGGGTGGAGACTAGGCAACATCAGACTCAGATATCAGAGACATCTTGCCACAAAGCGTAGTGCGGCTGCTAGGATCTGCTAATACTAGGCTGGAATCCTGCTAGTATGGAACATTCACTAGGAATCCGAGGGCGTCCTGTCGACTCCCCGTCCTGGTTTGAAATGATACAACGACGGCGAAAAAGGGAGAGGGTGAAAAACACTGTTCCAGGTCTTCGCTACATAGAAAAGAAGCAAAAAAGAGCGTAAGCGACATCCGATAGAGTGTGAGAGACTTTCATCCCATCGATATGAGCGCCAGTTTTGGAGTAAACCGATCTGCATCGGACACAGGGTTCATACAAAAATGTGATGCGCAATCTGATGCTTATTATACGGCGGATCTTAGGTACTTCTGTGGCTCCTTTCCACGTGATTGCCAAGCTACCACACCTTCTCAAGTGGATTTTCGCCAATGTGCCAAGCTCTTTCGTGCTATGCAATTTTACTTTTTAATTAAAATCCCTGTGTTTCCCTCCTAGGATTATTGACCACAGTCCCTACACATTCATGACATATACTAATTGCCGAGAAATCATTAGCCGCAATGTGCTAGCCATCAAAGTTTGCGCCAATTCGTTATTTCAGTGCCTCACTCAGTGCTTGCTTCCACAAAACCGAGTTCATCATGCCAGCCTTAGACCTGAGCAACTTCAATATTGTTTGCGCCGTGCTTGGCGGTTTTACTGCAGCTTTCGGACTGATCTCATTTCTTGCTAAGGAAAAATTCTATTTATCAGAAGCGTGTATGTCGAGGAATTGTCGGGCCTAGAACACGACATACCTTTTGCTGATCTTCGGTAGTGATATCCTTTGGTGCTGGAGTGCTTTTTGGGCCAGGTGCGGGATGGATCCGGCCTGAAGAGTACGCCCTGGACGATGAAGGGAACTTGGAGCTTATTAACCGCAACTTCTGCCGACTCGTCTTGGGAGTTCAACTGATTATAGCTGGTATCCAGCTCCCTCCAAGATATCTCAAAACAGAATGGAAAAGTCTGGCCTACCTTTTAGGTCCCGGAATGACCCTGATGTGGCTTTTGTCGAGCTTGTTGATATGGGCCTTTGTACCGGACCTCGAATTTCTCTATGCCTTAGCGATTGGCGCCTGCGTCACCCCGACCGATCCCGTCCTATCAAATTCCATTGTGAAAGGAAAGTTTGCCGATAAGCATTTGCCAAAAGCGCTTCAAAATCTTATTATTGCTGAGTCTGGCGCCAATGATGGCCTTGGCTATCCCTTTCTCTTTCTGCCTCTTTATCTTGTTACTTACATTGGCAAGAATGCATCTGGCCACACAGCTGGTAGAGCAGTAGGTATGTGGTTCTATGAGACCTGGTGTTACGAAGTGCTCTTGAGCTGTGTTTACGGCACAGTATGTGGATGGATTGCCAAAAAGCTCCTCCGGTGGGCAGAAGACAGAAGTTATGTCGACAGAGAAAGTTTCTTGGTCTTCGCTCTTGCCCTAGCTGTAGGTCTACCCAAGTAGCTTACAAGCATGATTGCTGACGACGCAAGCTATTCATTCTCGGAACCGACGGACTTGTAGGCAGTGATGATGTGCTGGCATGTTTTGCTGCTGGCAACGTATTCACGTGGGACGATTGGTTTCGACTCCAGACCATGGACGATAGTCTCCAACCAAGTATTGACATGATCCTCAATGTTACTATTTTTATATGGTTTGGTGCTGTCTGTCCGTGGCACCAATTTGCGCACAACGACTATATCCCAATATATCGACTTATTCCGCTGGGCATCCTAATTCTCTTGATCCGTCGGCCGCCTACAATATTCCTGCTTCACAAACGGATCCACCAGATTGATGAATGGAAGCAAGCTAGTATTGTTGGATTCTTCGGGCCCATTGGTGTTGGGGCCATCTTTTATCTCGCTATCAGCCAAGAATATCTCCGCACGTCCGTCCTGGACCAAGACGACAATCCACGGCAAGATGCTGTCAGACTGCGAGAAACAATGACGGTCGTGATCTGGTTTTTGGTGGTGTGTAGCGTGGTAAGTAAATACATTTTGTTCGCGCTTATCATCTGACTGTTCAAGATTATTCATGGCATGACTGTTCCCTTGGTAAAATTGGGAACTAAAATTCCACTCGGCGCTTCTGGTGACATAGGCCGAAAAGAAAGAGAAGACGCACGTCTAGAGCGTGGAAGCGAGCTGCCTGAGAGGACGCACCCAACCTTAAGCTCACAACCTGGTAACGCCGCTTCACTCGACGAGGGAGTTCTTCCAAATCTCAACTCTAAGAAAACACCCGCTCGGCGTATAATATCACCCGAGAGGGAGTCATGAGCGGAAATAGTATTGTACTACTGCAGCATTCACAACATCGGCAAAGAAGAAGATACGCGTTGCTAAGAAGCAGACGGGTGTGTTGTGTCTTCGCCGCTGTGAAGAGCGAGTGGATGACTAGCAATTGCTTTATCTTGGGGTACATGCGCTTCCTGCGAATGTAGACTCAGCATTTCGGGATAGAACAGCATGGGGTACCTGAATGCGAGATGACGTTCGTAACCCGAGCCGTACTAGAAGGATTGTTTAGCTTGGATTTAGTCTGGTCTGACGAATTCAAGCTACAGTCGACCGTCAGGCTGATCGAATTTCAACGCAATCGCGAGCCGATCTTACAGTAAGCATCAAGCAGCCTAGGTCCCCGGCATTCCTGGAGGCTAAAGAAACCGAAGTCGATAGATTGCGCTGCCAGTCGTCTTTTGCTGACGCCAAGACGTTCAAGATCCACCAAGGTGGCACCTCCTAACGAGTGCTCCACTAGATATCTGCAAGACTTACAGTAGGTGAAAGCAGATCAACGGTGTCAACTGACTCAGGCAAGGTGGCAACTAGGTCAAGCGCCACCTAATGAGGCGACAGGAAGACGAAAATACCGATTTATAGGCAGAAAAGAATAAAGAAAACGAGAACAGACATCATCCGATTTTACAACGGAGATTTTACCACATTAACTGTGCATTGGTAACACTGCGAAGACTTAGTGAAACAGTCATAGACTGCTACATTGCTGTTGTGAGATGGGCGAGCAGTTAGCGTGCCAGGCGGAGACCGTCCAACGCCAACCTTTCCTCATCTCCGTCTTACCGTTCGCCATTCATTGGTGTGCAGATCAGTATGCTAGTTGTAGAGGCTAACTGAGCATCTAGAGATCGGTTAAATGAAGGTCCCACTACTAATTGCGTACAGAGTACGAGTATTCCATCCATGATCCCATTTTTACAGTACTTGTACATGGTGCTCGACAATACTTACCTCTCCACTCAAAATCAATCCACGGGTTTGTGAGGCTCTCTCCCACACATTTCTGGGTTCCATACCACTGGCGGACAGCACTGATTGGGCCTCATCCCTAACTGCAGCCCGAAGGGCGAGCATGTATGTTGGAGGATTTGGACTGTACAACTGTACGGGCCAATCGATACAGGCAAGTCAGCGTAGTTGAGATTTCTGTCTTCTTCTACTCTATGGTCACCGTTCTGGTTTATATAGAAAATTACTAGGTAAATGACCTCCTGGAGCCTATTTTCCATGATTCCAAAGCATTCCAGAGGCTGTAGCACTGACTCATTGCTCGTCGTTATGAGGTTGCCTGCGCTAGTCACTTTGGCGCCAACAATGTACGAGTAGTTGTGGCTACTCCCCCCAGCCAGCTGAATTTCGGTATCTCCTTTGCTTCTTGGTCTGTTAAACGCCTGTCACTTCCTCGCGCTCTAGCTCTTCCAACCACCGTTGCTGAATTTCCTTCCCATGCGGATGCTCTGTCACCGTCCTGTCAAGTCATCATGATACCGTGAAGCGATGAGCAAGTGCTAGGATCGCCTTGCGTGTGGTTCCCACGCCATGCGAGCTCTTACGTTGTCTCTCCCTCCTGACCCATCCCGTGCTTGGATATGCACCTACATCCAAGTATCAATGTCCATTGCAAGAGCAAAGAGAGACTCCTATTCCTTCTAACTATCCTTTGTTTCCTCGAATCTGATTTGTTCTAATTTCCACCACTCTCAAACGGGAATCCATTAGCGATATACACTTGCCCAGTTTCTATCACCCACCACGCTACTCTCGCCCTCCACCATGCATCTGTCTGATCAGGCACCCACGTGCTGTAGTCAACCTCATTGCTCGCACTGCCGCCTCAACTCAACTTCTTCATCGACCTCGTCCACCAATCTGCCACCAAATAAGCCACGCCCTAAGACCCCTGTCCAACCGTTGGCATCGCTATCCCGTCTTGATTCAATTCTATTGCCTGATCGGCTTATTTCAATAGGATTCGTTTCGCACTGTCCACTGTAATCCTATACTTGCCTCGCAACAAAGGCTGGCAGTGATGCCAGTGCCGGTGGCTGAAATTGACATTTCATCGTCACTCCCCCTTGACGTCGATGCCGAGCCTAGGGATCTTTCTTGAATGAAGTTTTGCAATACAGCACGACCCCATACTATGCGCAGTCGGATCTTTCGGGACGAAGGCGCCAACAAACAAGTCAATCGGCAGAGATTCTTGCTTACTTTGGCGGGCAAAATTTATCGTTGGAGTGATAAACCTTTCGGCTTAATTCATCCACTAGTCGAAACCTTCAACCAGAGCCGAGACCGAAGTGGACGACCCCAGAGTCTGCATAAGAGGTCGTTTCTGTGGCTTCAAGCAGTTCTGTTGTATGCCAAGTAGCACAAGGTGTCAGAAAGACTCCGGAGTGTACTCAAGAAAGTTCACTGCTACCACCGTGATCATCTCGGCGGAGAAGACGTACGGTTTGTGCACATGCCACCCGACCCGGCTCGCGGACGTTTTGTGAGAAGGTATCCTGATTTCTTCACTATGGAGCGCCCACTTGCCATAGCTGTTCTAGGGGTTATCTCATATCTGGCTTTTATTTCATATCTATTCACCTGTTTGTCCATGATTTAGTTTAGCCACATACTAACTTCTTTTTCAGGAACCTCCTAATAATTGGCGATGTAGGCTGTGGCAAGACATCGCTGATCTCTACTTTTAGCCTGGGATACCTACCAGCTCACCCAGTCCCAAACGTCTTCAACAAGCATGCGATAGACTGTTGGGTTGATGGCCAATCGGTAAAATTAGCCCTTCACGATACGGCCGGACAGGAATATTGCGGAATGATA
Source organism: Exophiala aquamarina CBS 119918 (assembly GCF_000709125.1). Lineage (NCBI taxonomy): Eukaryota > Fungi > Ascomycota > Eurotiomycetes > Chaetothyriales > Herpotrichiellaceae > Exophiala > Exophiala aquamarina. Next base: position 65,449 of record NW_013550570.1, on the reverse strand, counting down.
GGCCCTCTAACATACGCACAAACAGATGTGATGGTCATCGCATTCAGCATTGAGAGCCCAGAAAGCTTTTTTAATGCACGGCAGAAATGGATCAGGGAAGCCCAAGAGCATTGTCCTGGGACGCCAATCACCATCGTGGGCCTGAAAAAAGATCTGCGACAAGAAAAATTCATGGAGCATCAAATGTGCAAGAGAAGGGTGCGCTTCATAGACGCAGAAGAGGCTGCCGAGATAGCCAAGCAATGCGGAGCGGTACAATATTACGAATGCTCTAGCCTAGCTGGTGAAGCGGTGGATGAAGTTTTGAAGCGGCTACCAGAGCTGCGTTGCTAAGACGTAGTGGCGAACAGCATAGAAGTAGCTACTGTATCATTTTATGACATATCGATGCGTGGGTGTAAAGACAGGACGTCCTCGGTTGTGCCTCCAAGGCAATTGACGTCCCATGGCGCACCTGTCGATCTGGGGAATATACCATGGCTGAAATCCTGAATGTGATGCGACTTCAGATGTGCCTAACGAAAATTGTGCCTCGAGCTGTTCCGATCATGACTAACTACCCGCGACCTTGAATGTTTAAACATCTTGGAACTCAATCTATGATGTCAGAATGCTCATGTGACAGAGAGGACTATTTATACTTTGGTCGACTTATCCAATCTTCTAGCTCGCTTACCGTACTCTGTGCATGGTTCATCGTCACAAATAGCATCGCCTCTTGCCTATGTATCTCCCTAAGTCCAGTTGCTGCAAGTCAGCTCTACTGTATAGTGTTCTATGTTACGTCTCCGTTGCTGCAATCGAATTAAACGTCGATGATGTTGGTTTGTACCTCCCGTTGTTGAGCATTGCCGTATGCTGTTTACACGATACTGAAGATTCTTCTAGATTCTATACGGAGTGCTGCTGCCACAGCTGCCTATGGACTACAGGCCATGTACACCGGCAACCGCTCTGGCGGTGTTCTTGGCAAATTTCCATATCCACCTTTCTACTGGTGGCTGAGTGGTGCAGTGTGGGGTGGTATGGTAGATTACGAACACTACACTGGCGACCAAAGCTATTTCAATGTGACATATGAAGCTTTGGTCTCGCAGATATCACCAACCTTAAATTACCTACCCATCGCCGAGAAATTCGACGAGGTACGTCTTGGAGCTAGCCGTCTTCGAAGGAAAACTAAAACTGAATGCCAGGGAAACGATGATGTGGCATTCTGGGCCTTTGGGGCAATGTCGGCAGCAGAGTACGGTTGGCCAGAGCCACCGGAGTCATATCCAACGTGGCTGGGAATTTGCGTCAACGTTTTTAATGATTTCGTAGCCCGCTGGGAACTTGCCAGTAACACTTGCGGTGGTGGTCTTAAGTGGCAGATCTTCGAGTCAAGCGCGGGGTATTATTACAAGAACTCGATTTCCAATGGTTGTTTTTTCCAACTTGCGGCTCGCCTCTGGCGTTACACTGGAAACTCGACATATTATGAATGGGCAGAGGATGTTTGGACTTGGTCCACAGCTATAGGCCTCGTCAGCAATACTGACGGAGACTACATCGTGTTTGATGGTGCGGACGAAACCCTGAATTGCACTTCACTTGATCATACTCGGTGGAGTTACAATTCAGCGGTATATCTGCACGGGGCTGCGGTGCTTGCAAACACGACCGTTCAACCCGACGAGTGGACATCTCGGACTATTGGACTCCTAAACGGAGCATCTGCTTTTATGTCACCATTTCCAAATGCGACGAACATTATCTATGAGCAGCAATGTGAACTGACGTGGGATTGTAATGTGGACCAGTACAGTTTCAAGGCGTATTTGTCTCGCTGGTTGGGCCAGACAAGCATTCTTGTTCCGCTCACCTCGGAAAAGATTCGAGAAATATTGAGGGCTTCCTCGGTTGCTGCGTGTGCTATATGTACAGGCGGTGGCGACGAGATTACCTGCGGCGCAAGGTGGTATATCGAGCGGTGGGATGGCACATCGGGCGTTGGGCAGGCCCTGAGTGCGATGGAGGTACTTACTGCTTTGCTTGTGAGGTAGACTAATTCCGTGAAATCGCCATTCCTCGAGGGTAGGCTGCGCAACGGGTTGCCAAGAAATGTAATTTACCGAAAGTCTAAAATTACACTTTACGCGAAAATATAAAACTTTAAATTTAACGCGTATTTTACGCGATTTTCGCGTTTTTTTTTTAAATAATATTAAATATATAGAATATATATTCTTATTTAGTATACTTAATATATTAAATAAGTATATATTTACTAATAACCCGATTAATAACCCGATCGGGTCGGGTTAATTTTACTATAGATATTTTCTTATCGATAAATTTAACGTACTTACTAAGATTATTACGTCCTAAACTTAAAATCCACTTTACGCGAAGTACTATATCTTAGTAATTAACGCGTTATTTCGCGTTATTAATTAATAAATAGATAGTTTTTAGAGTTAAATATTATAATTTAGAAGTATAAAAAATTATATTAAATAGTTAATAAGTTATACTAAAAAATAAAAATAAAAATTTTTAAGAGGGTAAACTAGTTAATCGGGTTATTTAACCCGATTACGGAAAATACTAACTCGTTGCGTAGCCTACTCGAGGGGAAATCTAGTACTAGTCCTTTATTCACGCGGCATTTAACTAGAGGATACTTTATAAGTATATTATTAATTATTAGTATACTATCGTAAGTTATATCTATTATTAGTTTCTTTAATAATAGTAGCTTAATATTATAATCCGAGCTATAAGTAGCTCTAACTAAAGTACATCTATATTTTAGACCGGGTAGCCTAGTAAGCCCTAGGTATTACGGATTAAACCCGTATAAAGCTCTAGAGTACGCCCTAGAGCGATTACTCGTAGTATACCTTTAGCCTATATAACTATATAGCCGAAGCTATATAACTCCTCACTATCGATTATCTCCTAGGAAACTATACTAATCTACTATAGAAGAGGGTAGGAAGTATTTCCTTTATTCGTATAGTAGATAGATTTTCTCTTTTCTTTTCTCTCCTTAGCTTTAGAATTCTCGTTATACGATAGTTAAACGAATTACTCTAAATTCCTAGCTAAACCCTTATATTATTCTAAAGCTTCCTATTATACGTAGCGAAAGAGTACCGCGTACGAAATAGATAACGAATAGTAACTAACGAAAACCGCTCTAGTATAGGCGGTAGAGCTATACTAGCTCTTATAGGCTTAAAACTAAAGAATAATAGTACTCGAGAATTAACTTAACTAATAAAATAGAGTACGAGCTTATACGCCTAAAGTAACGACTTCTACGATAGCGAGCGCTATATAGAAATCCGACTCTATACGACGAAAGGCTAAGCTTCTCGAGCTAGCTAAATTTAATAGAAAAAGATTAGAATTTCGGTCGTAGCTTACTTAAGCTCGAGCTAAGTTAGCGGTCGATAAGTAAGAGGAAACCGAAGTTATACGATTTTAGTATTTCTATAGTAGACTAAGGAGCTACGCCCTTACCTAGGTTAGTCTATAGATTAATTTCGTATAATTAACCCTCGAAATAAATACGAAAGAACTTATTAGTTAATTAAAGGCGGCGTACGAGGACGTCGACGTCGTAGAAAGAGTATTATAAAAGCTTTCTTAGCTAAAGTAGAACGAAAAGTCCTTTAGTATATTTCTCGTCGAGTTTAATTATACGCTACTCGAGGCTAACGAACTAAACTAGGCCGACCTAGTAAAGAAGACGTTTATATTAAACTACCTTTCGTACGACCTAAAGAGCGCCCTTATTATAACGCTAATTCTATTAACTTATAGAAAGTACTATATTCTTTTCTATATAATTAATATAAATCTAGAGGCTCTTCGGTAGAAGAAAGCTAGAGAGAAGATATCTAGAAGTAATCTATTCAGTACTATTAGTTATTACGGAATAGGACTATAGTAGACCCTAGAAGTACCTATTCTATACTAAGACTAGTCCTAAAATACTAAGGGGCCTAGTATATAAGACCTTAGG